>NC_059427.1:37294494-37598661 GCF_021028975.2 Sphaerodactylus townsendi | reverse complement strand
CTCTTTCCAAATTTCATTTTAAAACAACTCATTGAAGTCCCTTCCCACACCGAACCCTACCCTCTTCAGGCCCTACTCCAGAGGTGGGATCCAGCAGGTTCTCACAGGTTCCCGAGAGTAGGTTACTAATTATTTGTGTGTGCCGAGAGGCGGTTACTAATTGGTGATTTTGCCACGTGATTTTTGCCTTAGTTACGCCCCTCCTCTCAGCAGTAGCGTGCAGAACTTGAAGCAGTCTAGCAGGAGGTGCACCGGCGTGCGTGGCAGCCTGCACCTGCGTGCATTCGTTTCCCGCCCAAGGACTGGCGCAGTGGCTGCTTCCTTGCCACAGCTTCACCCAGGAATGCCCCCCCAGGAATGCCCAGCCACACCCCCACACCCCCGTCGTGCCCCGCCCAGCCCCATTGGGAACCTGTAACTAAAATTTTTCGATCCCACCACTGCCCTACTCCCCAAATATTCAGGTATTTCCCAACAGAGAGCTGCAACCATAAGGGAAAGTGAGTATCATAAGGGAAAGGGGTATCATGCCATACAGCCCAGCTTTCAAAGCAGCCATTTCCTCCAAAGAAACTGATCTAGTCATCTGGAGATCATTTTTAACAGCTTGAGGTCACTAGCTACCACCTGGAGTTTGACAAACCTACTTTCCATCTTCCCCCAAAATTGAAAATTGTATCATTAAAGCTCATTCCCTGTCACTGAAAATGGAAGAAAAATACCTTTCAGATGTACTTCTAACTGTAGCACCAAATGTAGGAGAGCTTCAGGAGAGCTCCATTTTGCCATTTATTTATTAAGGGACCAGTTGACATGAATGACACTTTTGCCAAGGAACTTAATACAGATCTGCAATCATCATAACAGGAAACGAATTCCCCTTTAAACCCAGAGAGAAAATATTCCAGCATCATTCTTTCAGAATGTACCTGAGAAAAGAATGCCATACATATTACTGAACAGGCAGAAAATGAAATGTATCCCAATGTAAACTGAAAGGAATTGAGAAGCTCTGCTGTTGAGGCTGTTTCATCATCATGACAGTCGGCGTTTCCCAAGCAATAATAGGTTTTGGTCGCTCTTAACAAGAGTGAAA
Source organism: Sphaerodactylus townsendi (assembly GCF_021028975.2). Lineage (NCBI taxonomy): Eukaryota > Metazoa > Chordata > Lepidosauria > Squamata > Sphaerodactylidae > Sphaerodactylus > Sphaerodactylus townsendi. The sequence continues at coordinate 37,597,565 of NC_059427.1, read as the reverse complement.
AAGCCTTGGCAAAGAATGATGATTTACAATAAAGACAAGGTCATCCTTATAGCAACAGCAAAAAGAAAACTATGTAAGGTCTATATTCTTCAGACACTGGGAGACTCAATTTGTCATTAAGATCAATAGCATTTTTCTTTGAAGACAGACTAACAATTTGGGAGTAAAATTATCCATTTTTAAACAAAAGTGATTGTGATCAAGTTTGAACACAACTTGTTAGAAAAAGGTAGCACACAATCCCCATTGAAATGAATGAGACTTTAAAAAAAAACCAGAATATGCAATGATAGGAGGTTATTTGGTTGCCTGCACTTGAACTCAAAGATTTTGCTTAGCTTGTTTTTTTAAAAAAATTATAACATATAGGAATGTAAAGTAGGTGCTACTACTGCTGCTGCTCACAATTATGTGTGTGCGTGTATGACAGAAAACTTAAAACATATGCTGATTCTACTTCTACTCCCTTTTTTCTCAATGGAATTCAATGCGGTTTTCATCTGGTACATAAAGTATCACCCATTCAGGCAGCTTACAAAGCCAATCTGGTGTGGGAGTCAGCATGGTGTAGTGGTTAAGAGCAATTGACTTTTCCCTTGAGAACTGGGCTTGATTCTCTCCACAGGAAGCCTGCTGGATGACCTTGGGCCAGTCACAGTTCTCTCAAAACTCTCTCAGCCCCATCAGTGTCAACTCTGGGTGGGGAAATATCTGGACATTATTGGGACCTCAAAAAAGTACAGTGGCATCGTGTCCACCCTCCAAAGCAACTTTTTAAAGAGGAACTAAACTCTGTGATCTGGAGATCAATTGTAATAGCAGGTGATCTCCAGGCCTCACCTGGAGGTTGACAACCCTACCTCATATCTATCTCATACGGTACTTGTTGTGGGGAGAGGAAGGGAATGTGCTTCAGATCTCCTTAAAGTAGCCCCTAGGGACGGAAAAAACACCATCCCTGGGGCACTGTTCGCACAGCAGGCGCTGCTGCAAAGACGCCGCTTCCAAACCACACACACCGAGCGAGATTTTCCCAAAGCGGCGCCTTTGTGCCGGCGCAGTGCAAACCGCATCGGAGTGAGGGCACCACTTTTGGCCCCTCCAGTCTTTCCAGCCGCCTGGAGCTGCACAGGAAGGCAAGGTAAGTCCCTCGCACACACCCTGGGTGGCTCTGTGCGGAGCTGCCCCTGCAGGCAGTGTCAGCGTCGGGACTGCCTGCACGGGATTATGCGAACAGTCCCGACGCTTTACCAGCTTCATTTAAGCTGGTGGGACGCCACTGCCTTTGGCCGTGCAGAAACAGCCGTAGAGAAAAGAAGAATATGAAAACCTACTCTTCTTTGATGCCCACTTCCAAACCTGGTTTAGTTTAGCACTGTAATTTCAGCATACTATTTCTGACAATTCTCTTGTGCCTTTAGTGAACTGGTTAGAAATTAGTCCCAAATCAAAAAACTTTTAATATTAATGTTTTTTCCAGAGAATTGAAATTTGCTTGAGAAATAAACTTGGTTTTACCTTTCTCAACAGTGTAGTATACAAAACATTAGGGGGGAAACAGAAAAGGAAAAAAAACTTGTGGTGGGTTTTCCGGGCTGTGTGGCCGTGGTCTGGTGGATCTTGTTCCTAACGTTTCACCTGCATCTGTGGCTGGCATCTTCAGAGGTGTATCACAGAGGGAAGTCTATTACACACTGTGTCACTGTGTAATGCACAGTGTGTAACAGACTTCCCTCTGTGATACCCACCCTCTGAAAAGATACCAACCACGAATACTGGCAGGAACAAGATCCTGAATGTCCACACAGCCCAGAAAACCCACTACAACCAGTTGAATCCGGCCATGAAAGCCTTCGAAAAAAAAACTTGTTGAAACAACTTCTCATTCCCCATGAGCAAACATGCTACTGGGATGTCATATAGTTAGAATGATAGCTGTCTGCAAATCATGACTGACTTAAAAACTAGCAGGGAATATAATCCCCTTCATTCTCCTCACAGGGAGCATTTAGTTCTGGCACCAAGAAACATCCTGTTTATGACCCACCAGTTGACATCCTGCCTGCCTTTGGGTGGTTGGGATTTGGATTGGAGGTCTTGCCACAATCTGTCAAAATGCCCTTGAGCCACCTGCTCTGCATAACTCTGTCTGGGCCCCTTGGTGATGTCTGCATGCCTCATAGCTGGACCCTGACTCTTGTTTTTGTGTGTTACACCTGCCTTTTCCCTTTCCTCACGGAAACGTAAACCAAATCTCATGCATTCTTCCTTTACTGTGACAATTGCCATGTAAGGAAGATGAAAGGCAGAAATTCTGACAAGAACCTGGTTAGATAGGGTTTCTACATATCCCTGTAAGCAGTCTTCACTTTAATCAGAGAATTAACTGCAGAGACAGAGCAAGAGGGGCTGACTGGGATTGATAACCTGTGTATACCAGGATATTCCTGGGTGAAAACTCTCACATGAATGGGTTGTACAATTACCCAATGGTGTTTTGTTCGTATTAACTATTGCAAACAAGGATTACAGTTTAAGCAATGAGCACCCACACACAAAGCATACAAGGGCTGACTGAGAGGAAAAACGGTAAAAGTGGGTAGGGTTTCAGGGATGGGTGATAATTACCAGTCATGAAGTAATGTCCAGAGAAAGTGAAGAAGATAAAAATGACCAGTGCATCCAGGATGTAAGGAACGAGCCCACGTGCAAGATGGATCCAGAACTCACATATATTTATGAATAGCCTAAGGACCAATATTTGTAACCAAAAATGGGTCCTGAGTCAGTATGAGTTAAGCAGGGAGGAAAGCCAGAGCCAAATAATTCATTGCTTTGGGGGGTTCCAACAATATGATAGGAGAGGCTTGATGAGTCATCAGGATCCAAGAGAATGTCTGGACCAGGGGTCGGCAACCTTTACCACCCAAAGAGCCATTTGGACCCATTTTCCATGGCCCCAAAGATCTACCGAGCCGGTCTCTGATTGTAGTCAAAATGAATGAATGAATGAATGAATGAATGAATATACCAAGCCCCCTCCAGTTCGACCTCTCCACTCACCTTTCCTTCCAGCGCTGCTCTGGAGGGCTGGAGGGACACGCCCACGCTACCCTCCAATCTCCAGGCCATGCGGAGATGCATTATAAGGCTGAAAGAGCCGCATGCGGCTCTGGAGCCGCAAGTTGCAGACCCCTGGTCTGGACTATTCTCTTGAATAATGATGCAGATAGGATAATTAATAGTCTTCTTGGAGTGCTGATTAAATCACCCTAGGGTGACACATCAGCTCCACTGTCCCGCCAAGAATACCCTAGGGACTGGTCTGCCAGCTGCCTTCCTGCCCAGGCTTGACACACAAGATAGATTCCAAAATTCTCTGAGAGGCATCCATTTTGTGAGGAGCAGTGTCATGCTCTTATACCGGTCCTTGGTCCTCTGCCTTTATGGCACCCCTTAGCAGGAGAGGAGGTCCAGCTGCTTACACCCCTTGGCAACCAGCATGGGGTGGGGGCAACTTATTGCCAGTAAAGTTATGCCAAGGCCTCTGGCATTAGCAACACAGTGACATCATTTTTAGCGTTCAGCAGAAGTGATGCCACTATACAGCTGCTGGCCCCCAGGACACTCTGGTCTTTGAGATAAGCTCTATGGTAAAAGTCTTTTCTTGCAAAGAGGTTTATTCAAACATCAGACTGTTCATCGTGGTGTCAGTGATTGTGATAACATCTCTTCATGTGCATGCTGGAAATGATGTTGGAGTGTTGTTGACACCAAAGGCTTTAGCCTAATTTTACTGCTGATATGTTTCCTTGCTAGCTGACAGAACAGTGATGGGGTGGGGTACCAAAGCAGGAATCCCCCACTGCCAGTGGGGATCTGGAAACTCTATGGTTGGTTCCATGCAAGGAGGTAATATCAGATCTGCATCCCTGAAGCAAGAGCAACACATAATATAAACAAGAGCACGTTGTATCCAGGCAGCAGTAAAAATAATCAGTGCCTTGATTACACTATGTAGAACCTCTGAAAGCTTGGTAGCAGAATCAGGCCTCCATTGTTCCATGGGTTTGATGGTCACATGACCTCTCATCCCTACCAAAATGGCACATCGTTTTTACTGGTTAATAACACTGAACTTGAGATTCAAAACTTCTACTGAAGTCTCTGTGGTAAAATGCTACCTTACAGTAGGCAGGGGGCACAAAGCTACATAATTTCACCCTGAGATTTCAAACCAATTGGTTGTAGTCGGTTCATTATTCAAGAAGCGAACATCACATTCTGCAACTCAGTTTCACAGGGGATTCTGCTGTTTGATTAATCCCAGCTTAAAAAAAAAACCACGGCTAGATGACAGGGGGCTTTTGTGTTTTCTGTATTCACCTGTCAATTGGCAATAATTACCTCCTAACTAGACCTCTGGTCTAGTTAGGAGCTTTTATGCTGGTCTTGCCTGGGGCTTTTTAACGTGTGTAGTTATTACAACATTGTCTCCCGACAGCAGGAAAAATGATCAATGCCGTGATTACATTGCGTGTTGTTTTCCCTCAAGCCATCCAGCCAACTGTTCTCTTTCACATCAAGCAGAGCGATTGGCAAAAAGGCTCCCGCACTTTGGATCGTTCTACTGACCTCAGATCTACACTGAGCTTCAAGTGATGGTTTCTCACTTGGTGCCCAAGCTGCAGATGCGGTATCCCCTGCACATAACTTGTGTACTCCGGACGAAGGCAATTACAAGCAGATATGCCATAACAAAGAGTACTCCAAGTCCCACCAGATTGATATTTCAAAATAAAAGTGGGAAATTAAGTTTCATGTATATATTCTGGTCGAAGAGCATTTTAAAAAATGCATTCTAGGGAAGTGTGCAGGCACCTTTGTTCATATTCATATACAGTTCATTAAAAATTTTACTACAGCAACATGTGCTCATATTTTTCATTCTGTTGTTTATTGTTTATTGATTTTTAAGACAAATACATTTTGGGCTACAGGTGTTTTTTTCCCACCCAGTTACATAACTCTGATGGATCATCCCTAAGGCAAGTATGAAGAAATGTCACAGTTTTAGTGGCAATTAAAAGCCGGTTACATTCTTGCTTCTGACTTCAAATTTCCCAGTCTTCACAGGAAGGTGGCTGCTTGCTAAATTTCATTCATATATTTCATAAACAATAAAGGACACAATCTTCAAGTCACTCTATAAACTGCTTAGGATAGCCACAAACCCGCACGACAGCACAACTCAGAAATGTGCTGGTATAACACAGAGGTGAATGAGAGGTACATCATTATATCACTATGCTGGCACTGTGTCAGTATAAACCAGGCAACAGCATGTCTGTGTCAGCATAGGAGTCAAAAATAGATGGCACCAGAGGCATACTTTGTATAATCTGCCTTGAGTCCTAGAGAGGAAGGAGGACTATAAATGGCATAAATTAATAAATAAAATGCAAGGGCTTACAGTGCAATGCCCTGACCTGGATAAAGACGTAGGTAAGGGGTGGGTTCATGGGTTCAACCCCCCCATTACATGTCCGGGGGGCATGGCAGAAGAGACTGCCATCCCTGGCCCAGGGTGGGACTTGTGGAAGTGTGTCCACACCCCCAGGGCAGGTGGGGGGGTTTCCCGCCCCCTGAGTCCCAACCCCCAAACCCGCCCCATAAAAAATCTATACCTATGTCACTGTCCAGGTTGGTCTGATCTCATCAGATCTCAGAAGCATAAACAGGATTAGCCCTGGTTGGTATTTGTATGGGCAATCTCCAAAGAACACCGGGGCTGTGACACAGAGGCAAACAATGGCAAACCACCTCTGAAGGTCACTTGCCTTGGAAACCCAACAGGTCACCATACATCAGTTGTTTCTTTCTGGGTGTAAAGAAAAAATACCTCCCCTCCCACTGCCTCCAGTATGCACCATGGCCACAGCACAACTAGTGAATCCATAGGCCCTATCACCAAAGATATAGCTGTTCTGGCTTGGGTGTATACAATACTTAAGAAGGTGGTGGTTAGATGTAGGCATAGCTGATATACTAAGCTACACCAGAGTTATAAAAGCATGGCAGAAAATAGATAGAAATGGGACTTTGTTTTTAAGACCTACTGAGTTCAGTGGGGGTGTTTATACTTAAGAGTAAGATAGCTAACCTCCCAGTAGTGGCTGGTGATCTTCCACTATTACAACTGATCTCCAGGCAGAGGTGTAGCTGGGCCAAACTGCGCCTGGTGCGCATTCCACATTTTCTGCCCCCTCATTCCCCTATGGTGCCCCTCCCCCCGTGGCGCCCCCCCTTTGCAGCGCCCCCTGTCCCCCTTCCCCCTTTCCATACTTACCTTAGTTCCTTTTTCAGAACTTTTTCAGGCTTCAAAAGGCCTTGTTCTCAGTAAAAAATAAAAGGACTGATGGGAACTATACTTCCCAGGAGACCTTGTGAGCCCCAAGGTCTCCTGGGAACTATAGTTCCTCAGGCCGTTTTTACTGAGAACAAGGCCTTTTGAAGCCTGAAAAAGTTCTGAAAAAGGAACTAAGGTAAGTATGGGAAGGGGGGTAGGGCGGGCGCTGCAGGGGATGCCACGGAGGGTGGGGCGGTACCATGGGGGAAGGGGGAGGGGCCTGGGGGTGATTTTTGCACCCCCAGGTGTGCGCCCAGTGCACGACGCACCTCCCTTCCCCTTGTGGCTTCGCCACTGTCTCTAGGCAACAAAGATTGGTTCACTCAGAGAAATGGCCTCTTTGGATGATAGACTCCATGGCATTATATCCCACTGAAGTCCCTCCCTTTCCCAAACCCCACCCTCCCTAGGCTCCACCGCAAAATCCCCAGGTATTCCCAACCCAGAATTGGCAATCCTACTTAAGGTGCAATTTTGCTGGTATAACATTATACCAACAATGGGATGTGGACTGAAGGAACTTTAGATGATGATTAAACCCAACCTCTCCTGACACAGCCATAGCGCTGTCAATGCCTATGCTGGGGCAGCTGTGCTACATCAGGTATCTCATTTATTTTATGTGGAATTATGATGCTGCTGCTTGTGATTTAAGGGATTTTAAATTTTTATGTTTGTAATTTATAATTTGTATTTATTTTATTGTTGTATTGTGTTTGGGTTTTTGTTGTACATCGCCCAGAGCCCCTTGGGGATTGGGCGGTCTATCAAATGATGTAGTAGTAGTAGTAGTAGTAGTAGTAGTAGTAGTAGTAGTAGTAGTAGTAGTAGTAGTAGTAGTAGTAGTAGTAGTAGTAGTAGTAGTAGTAGTAATAATAATAATAATAATAATAATAATAATAATAATAATAATAATATGCCAGAATATCTCCACATCAAGCTTGGGACATAGGGTTTAGTTGCTTCTGGGTTGTTTATAGATTAGCTTTCAGATTGCACAGCAAGTATTCTAAGTTTGCAGTAAGGCATCAAGATCTTGAGAAGTAAAAAGACCTTTTTCAGCATGTGTAAAAGTATCTTTCTCAGTCACATTTCATTCCTCCATGTTGAACTCTATAACATTCAAATGTGGCATAAGTGAAATTGTCATCTGCAGCCTCAAGCAATGTGGAGAGCTCCTGAAATAAATTTAGATTACACAAAATTGCTCTGGAGTACATATTCTAACTCTTGCAGATGGAGCTAACAAAACATCAGCAGATAATTTGCCAAAACAGCAAATCAAGATAGTGAATGTATCACAGCTTTACGTCATGATTCCTTTGTCCACTGTGATTACTATCTCTTTGGAAAATAAAATGCTGTAGAGTGAATAACAGTATGGTTTCCCTTGACTGGACCAATAAAAGTTATCACATATGTGTTTCCTTTTTCTCTTCCTCTTCCTCTTAACCCACTGTCTTTCCTAGACTCCTCCTAACATTCTCCAATTTTTTGGTTTGCATCTTATATGGCTTTACTTGTGCAACACAGGTAAACTTCAAGAAACAAATGGTACATTTAAAAGATTGTTATTGTTGTTGTTGTTGTTGTTGTTGTAGATTTCACAGCTGCCAGATCTTTAGCTGGTTGTTGGCCTTCATTACAATTCGAGCCTCACCCAGAGGCCTAGGAAGTTGTAATGTATCAGCGTAGTATTCATGCGGATCCCAGCAGGACTGCCTTCTGAACTTGACTTTATCATTGTTGTTGTTGTTGTTGTTGTTGTTTTTATTATTATTAGTGTTGCTGTTGTTATTTAATTTTGTTTAATATCACAGCTGCCAGTTCTTTAGCTGGTTGTTGGCCTTTCATGACAATTCAAATCTTACCCAGAGGCCTAGGACATTGTGATGTATCAGCATAGTATTCATGCAGATCCCAGCAGGGCTGCCTTGTGAATCTGAACAATGTTGATTTTGTCAATTTGAAGGTATTTCAAGTGCCACCCTAGTGTTTTTGGAATGGTACCCAGGGTGCTGATTACCACTGGGATGACCTCAACTGGTTTGTGCCAAAGTTGTTGAATCTTGATTTTCAAATTGTGGTATTTAGTGACCTTCTCAAGTTCTTTTTCAGTGACCCTGCTGTCACCAGGAATGGCTATGTCAGTGATGGTCACTTTCTTGTTCTCTATCACTGTGATACCTGGTGTATTATGTGCCAATCTATCACTGTGATACCTGGTGTATTATGGTGTATTATGGATTCGAAAGTCTCACAAGATCTTGACCTTCTCATTTTCTGTGACTTTCTCTGGACAATGTTCCCAACAGGTGTTAGCTGTCTTGATATTGTAATTCTTGCATAAATTCCAGTGGACCATCTTGGCCACGGAGTTGTACCTCTGTTTGTACTCAGTCTGGGTGACCTTTTTGCAGCAGCTGAGTACATGATCTATAATTTTGTCAGCTTCCTTGCACAATCTTCACTTCACAAACCACTTCACTTCTCTGAGCATTTTTCTATTCTGGACTTGATTGTATTGCCGTAATCTCCTGCTCTTAAGTGGCTAAAATCAGTGATTCAGTTTCCTTTTTCAGAGTTACACTTGTTAACCACAGCCAGGTTTTTTCATTGTCCACCTTGTCCTTAATCTTCTCCCGAAATTGGCCATGCAGTGCTTTGTTGTGCCCGCTTTCAGTCCTTGGTGTTATTATTAACAATATCATGATTCATTGTCCGCCTTTCTCAGTGTGGTTCAAGACACATTCCAGTCAATCACAATGTATCACAAAATATGGTAACAGCAGACAGTCATTAAGCAGCTACCCTGTTTCTCCGAAAATAAGACATCCCCTGAAAATAAAACATACCAGAGGTTTTGCTGAAGTGCTAAATATAAGGCATCCCCTGAAAGTAAGACATACTGGTAACAAAATTTTTGTTTGGAAGCATGTGCCCCCCCCCCAAACCCCTCCCCCTTCCTGCCTCTCCTGGCCCCACTCCATCAGACTGGTTTGTGATGACAACTACTGTACAATATATAATAAATGTTCATTTTTTTTGTTCAACAATAAGTGTGAATTCTTCTTCATGGAAAAATAAGACATCCCCTGAAAATAAGACGTAGCGCATCTCTAGGAGCAAAAATTAATATAAGACACTGTCTTATTTTTGGAGAAACAGGATATCAAGGTCTGATAACATCGGAATGGACTGGAGGGGGCTGGACTGGATGGCTCTTGTGGTCTCCTGCAACTCTATGATTCTATGATCTACCAGCAAAAATTCCTGATAAGACAAAACAATGCAGTTGAGCAGAGGTTTCTGCAACAAGGGGAAAATAAACAAGATCAATTCATGCAAATATCTGTTAAAGGCAACAAGACCGTCAGTGAAGGAAAAACCTCATCCCTAATTAAAAATCGTCTCTTGAACAGAGCCATTTCACTGCATCTTTGCTCATTTTTTCACAAGGATACCCTCCTCAACAATTCTGTTCTACACATTTTGTGAAATGGTAGAAGTATGGAAGCCTTCCTAGTAGCCTCAGACAGACCATTCCACAGTGTAGGAGGCACCACAGAGAATGTGTGTGAACTGGCAGTTGCCATTTTAACCTGTTTGCAGGGTGGTGCCTTCTCAAATGAGTGGCATATCTGATGGAAGGTGATTTGTCTCTCAACAGTTTATATATTCTGAGAGCCAGTGGTTAACAGAAGCCACTCTAATCAGGAGAACAGAGTTTCATTCCCCACTTCTTCACATGAGAGGTGGATTCTTATCTGGTGAACCAAATTTCTTTCCTCAGTCCTCCACATGAAGCCTGCTGGGTGACTTTGGGTTAGTAATAGTCATGTCAGAACTCCCTCAGCCTTACCTACCTCACAGGTTATCTGTTGTGGGGAAAGGAAGGGAAGGTGACTGGAACCCTCTTTGAAACTCCTTTCAGTATAAAAAAGTGAGGTATAAAAACAACTCTTCTCTTTGTTCTTGGTCTTTTAAGTGCTACTGGAATCTTGCTCATAAGCATAATTCGATAAACATAGGATCTAAATTTACATAAACCGGAAAGTAGCAAGGAACCTTAGGAGGTATCTGGTTGTGATTACATTACTACTTACAGAAGCAGCTTTAGCCCTGGTGGAATGGGCGTGGATCAATAATGGACAGTCAACATTAGCCAAATAGTATGCTTTTCAGATTGCACAGGTTACCCATCTTGAAACTGTCTGCGAGAAAGTTTTACAATCCTTATGAACCCCTTGAAAACAAATAAATTATCATTCTTCCTAAATTACCTTGTCCTGTTTAAGTAAAACTATAAAGGGCCCTTTACATTCAAAATGTGGAGAACTCTTCACTCTCAGAGATCAAACATTGGCAAAAGACTAATTCAGATAAAACAGAGACACCACTTATGGCGGGTGGTCCAGACTAGTTCTGATAACCACCTTGTCTAGGTGCACTTTCAGAAAAGGGAGGGGCATCTCAATGCCAACTCTTCTGGCAGATGTTATTGCCATCAGGATGGCTGTCTTATATGAAAGGTAAGCCAACTCACAGAAAGCCAGAGATTTAAAGTGCTTCAACATTAAATGGGACCTGTACTAAGGGAAAACTTCACTGAGAGACAGGTTTTGACACTGGGGAGTAAAGGGTGGCCAGGCACCTTAAACATGCTTGCAAAAGTGATTTGAGAAGAACGATAAACCATCCAACCCCAAATGATAGACTGAAATAATGGCTAAATAAGCTTTAAGTGAGGCATTTGATAATCCCGTTTCTTTCAAGGACAATAGATAATAAAAAATCATGGGCAGATCAGAGGACTCTGGTACACACTCATGCTGTGATACCCAAATAGAGAATCTCTTCCATTTTGAGAAATAAGAATTCCTTGTGGAAGCCTTTCTTGAATGCAGTAAGACTTCTGCAATCTAGTTGACCAGTAGCAGAGTAGGAGTACTTGTATTGCCTGGAATCTGGTGGTGTGGAAAGTACCGTTATTCCACACATTGATGGGATTAGGGGCATGGTGTCTTTACGTTCATAAGATTTTGCCATTTTCATTTCATAAGTGGGAAATTTCTTGAATAGAGCTGGTCCCTTCAACAAATCCATCTCCTCAAAGAAGAAATCATTTGAGGAACAGCACAAGAATCACAGAAGCTTGCAAGCATGTCCTTCAATCGCAGCCGCACAAGAACTGAGAGATGAGTGTTTCCCTGCTTCTCTAATATGACCATGAGGTGAGAAAATTCCTACCTTCAGCTCTGGGAAGGACGGGGAAAGGCGCTGTGATGTGCAGAAGTTTCAATACAAGCTTATTAAGCTTATTGGTCCTCTCCATAGTCAGCCTGCACAACTGCAGACCCAGTGTGTGCGTACACAGACATACTACCGTCTTTCCCCGAATATAAGACAGTGTCTTATATTAATTTTTGCTCTCAAAGATGCGCTATGTCTTATTTTCAGGGGATGTCTTATTTTTCTGTGTTCTGTTCATCAGGCATGCTTCCAAACAAAAACTTTGCTACGTCTTACTTTCAGGGGATGCCTTATATTTCGCACTTCAGCAAAACCTCTAGTACGTCTTATTTTCAGGGGATGTCTTATATTCGGGGAAACAGGGTACTAAGGTGAATGAAAAAGTGAGGCACCTTTTGACATTAAATTTAGGACAAATCCATCTGCCCCCAATGTCCTGGAATGTATTTTAAAGTTAGAATTAATAACTAACTTTAAAAAAAAAGTCATTGATGGTTTTGATATGGATATGGGATTACCCCATTTGGACTCCAAGTTAGTTCTGGACTCTAGGGGTCTAATTTTCCACAGACCATACTCTTGCCAGGTCCTTAAAATGTTTAGCATGAAATTCAGATTAATTTTATTGATTTCATAGATGATTGACATAACATAGTTTGCCTACAAATTAATATTGTAAAACACTTAGGAACAGAGATCAGCAGTGACTAAAAATGGGAGGGAAAATGCTTCCAGTCTTACTATATGACTTTCCTTCAGAAAGGAAATTCCTTTTTTTAAGTGTACTGGAAAGACTAGCACAGTTTAAGACAGAGAAGCATAGCACTATTACAGAGCCTGTTATCATTGCCAAATAGACTTTTCAGATGTGAGGGTTAGAATTTAGTGTAATTCAAAACTGTGAGTTTATTGGGGGTTAAGGTTAGAACAATACACTAAGTCTGAGCATTTGGTGGACTTTTGTGAGTACTTTGTTTTTGCCAATCCTGAACAGAAAGGGGGAAAAAAATCTAATAGGAAATCAGGGTTGGTTCGGGGGGGGGGGGGCGAGGAGGAGGCAAGTGGTCTGGATGGTGGGCAGACAGCAGATGGCAAGTGGAAAAGGTGATGTGGCAGGAGGTGGGGAAGGCTCAGTTACCCAGAGAAGATGCCTTATTTTGCAGCTACATGCCTCATTCTCCCAGTTAGGCTGTTAGGAGATGGGTGAGGTTCAGTTGCACAGAAGAGATGGCACATTCAGATTAGGCTGCTGCTAGGAGGTGGCATGAAAAGAGAGGGAGACCCCAGGCCTCAGAGGGGAGTCACAATCCTTGATAAGGCAGAAGATGTGGTTGTTAGTCAAGTAAGACTATGACGAGTGAAGCTAAAGTTTCCTAAGGAGATGGTCAGAGATGTCAAGTCCTATGCAGTGGAAGACATAGACCACCAGCTCACCTTCCTTGACCTTGCTAATCTCCCCGCTTCACACAGTAAAGGAAATCCCTGCTCTTCCATTTTTAGACAGAGGAGGGACAGAGGGGGCAGATGCCCTAGGCGCCACTTTGAATTGTCACGTGTGGGGCATATTCCATCTGGCCCCCTCCCTCAGCCACAGCCACCAGCCACCAGTCCAGTCCAACTTCCAGCCGTCAACCTCCCTGCCTGGCCGCTCCCCACCTGGCCCAGGTTCAGTTGCAGTGCTCTCCCTCCTTCTGCTTTGCCATGGCCAGTAGGGGCTGGCTGGATCTGTCAGGAGAGAGGAGGGGGAGAAGGGAAAGGAAGGGATAGGCTGCTGCGACTGGCACACTTGGCTTTGCCACACCCTCCATTGGGTTCAACAGAGCTCCCCCATCACCACCTGCTCTGCCCAGACTCCGGACCTCCCCATAGCAGAGCCCTGTGCCATTCTCCCTCCTTCTCTACCATTGCCAGCTGCAGGGGCTGGGTGCGCCTACCAGGAGAGAGGAGGGAGGAGAAAGGAAGAATGGGGTTGACTGCTGCAGGCACCCCCAACTTCACCACTCCTTCCATCAGGGCCACTGGGGCTCTCCCATCACCTGCTGTGCCCAGGCCCCAGAACTCCCAGCAAAGTCCGGCAGCACTCTCCCTCCTTCTCTACCCCTGCTAGTTCCAGGAGCTGGGTAGGTCTGCCAGGAGAAAGGAAGGGGAGAGAAGGGAAGGGAAAGGACAGGAACAGTGAACCATCTCTACAGTGAGTGCTAAATAACTTTTCAAGAAGGCTTTTACTTAACAAATATCTAGCTGTTGCATTATTGAAATATTTGATGAAAGCTGATAAAACAGATTAAAATGTTAGATATCAATGTAAACAGAGAAATGTTAGATGTCAGTTTTAATTATATAAATTTGTGGGAGAGATGTTTCAGGAGGGATTGAGGATTTTCATATATGTCTTCAATTTTTGAACTAAGCTAGGGAGATAAGGCTATAATATAGTTATATCTGTATTTATTTTTGCTATTTTTTTTAGAAATGGAATTTGGTTTAAAGTACTAACTATGATCTTAAAGCTTTTTGGTTTTTAGATCAAGGAAAAGTTTATTATATTATGGATAACTTCAATGGGAGATGGGTGGGAAGTCCAAACAGTTATTTGTAGTTTTTCAATTATGTTTCCTTTGTAGTATAGAGTGACTGGGTCACTACTGTGTAATTGTTCCTATTAATTTTGTTGTAGTTGTTATAAAATCAATAAACATTACTTTAAAAACTTTTTAAAAACCACCTGGGAGCTGCGTTATGCTTGATTTTTCCAAAGGAAAAGAAAAACCAGGTTCTAGGCTAAAGGGATGTAACAATATGAACAAAATAAAGTGGTATTCATGTGCAAATCAAACAGACAATATATTTAAATGACATTTTTGATATTTTCACTGTGTTTTACATATTACATGAATACTATAAAATGTACATGAATACCCCCTTTATTTTTTTCATATTACTATATCCCTTTAGCCTAGAACCTTTTTTTCTTTTGGTCATTTCTGTTCTGTAGTTTTGTGAAAGACTACAAGTAGACCTGCCCCCTTGTCTGATTTAACATCTTGGGAAAGGTGAGGGGACAAAAACAGAAGGCCTGTTAATATGTGTTATGTGCCATCAAGTAACTTCTGACTTGTGAATCAGTGACCTCCAAACGCCTTCACATTAACAGTCTTGTTCAGGTCATGAAAACCAAGCGCTGTGGCTTCCTTTATTGAGTCCGTCCATCTCACGGTAGTGCCTCTTTTCCTACTATCTTCAATGTTTCCTAGCATTATTGTCTTGTCCAGTGAGTCTTTTCTAGTGACTGAAGTACAGTAGCTTCAATTTAGTCATTTTAGCTTCTAGCATACCAAATAATGTTTTTCTGTACAGGCTGTGAAGCATGAGGTGTATCCTATGTCATAATTATATGTGCTGTATTTAAAAAAAGATGTCTGGGAAAAGGCTAGGCTCAAAAACATTTCTCTTTTGGTTGGGTTTTGATGTGTGCAGAGAGTTTGAGGGAATATTCAAACATGACTTTGGGTGGAGTAGTGAAATCATGGCTTTCGGTGGAGCACTGAATTCTATTCAAGATTCTTGTATTAACATACAAGTTCTAAATGGTCTAGATTCTGCATACCTGAGCAACCATCTGTCCTAGTATGTCCCCCAAAGAGAGTTCTGCTCAGCAAAATCAAATCTACTAGTGATTCCCAACCATAGGCAGAGCTACAAGGGGGTGGGGGGAAGGCACCATGCCCCAGGCATGGGCCATTGGGGTCACATGAGGAGTGGAAAATCACCCCCATACCCCTCCCCCTTCCCCCACATGCACTCCCCCACACACACACTTACCTTAGTACCTTAGTTCATGAGTTTGCTGCGAAGAGTTTGCTGCAACCTTAGAAAAAGCAGCCTGCTGGGAGCTACACTTCCTAGGAGACTTTGCGAGCCCCCCCCCCCTCCCGAAGCCTCTGCAGGATTTTGGGATCACAAGGTCTCCTGGGAAGTGTAGTTCCCACCAGGCTTCTTTTTCTAAGGTAGCAGCAAACTCATGAATTGCTAGGACATCTAAGGTACTAAGGTAAGGGGGGGGGGAAGGGCCAGGTGCCATTTTGTCCCAGGTGCCATTCCCCCCTCACCTAACCCCCTAGCCCTTCCTTCCCCTGTAGAGCTCTGCAGGGACGAGGGGACATGCCCCTGTGACCATGGAAATGCCTCAGGGGTCGGAGGGCAGGAGGCGTGTCCCCTCATCGCTGCAGAGCTCCACAGAGGAAGGGAAGATAAGTTTACAAACAAAATGGTGTTGCCTAAAAGTGGTGCCCCCAACTCGGTGCCATTCGCTTGGCAGCAGCTGCAAAATGGTGTTTTTGAAAAGAATCGCTAGTTTAGCAATTCTCAAATACCCTGGTTTGGGGAAAATAGGATGTTGCAACTTCATTTCAGCCGCGGTGGCTGTGCAAAGTTCTCCCCCAAAACAGTGCTGTTTTTGGCCAGTGCAGAACGGGCTGAAGCGTTGCCTCTCAATAACCTATTTTGATGTTGATGTGATATTTACTGTTTTAAATGTTTTTATTGTTTTAAAAATTGTTGTACGCCACCACACGTTTGAAAGGGGAGGAGTGGGATATCAAAACGAAAAAATAAATAAAATAAAATGCAGATAAGTAAAATAATGTAAAGTGTAATTATTCATTAAAAGTTCAGAGAGGTCCCTAATTTATCCTGTCATTTAAAAGAGTTGCTGATTATATAAAGAAAAATATGTATATAATATACGGGGGTGTCATTTTGTAGTTTTGCCCCCCTTCAAAAATGTAGGAAACATTGTGGCAGGAACTTTAGAGGCTCAAAGAGTGCTATTTATTTTGAAGGAAAGCAGTGTGATAGTATTAAAGCTGCTCTAACTGGTTAAGAGAGATATCCTGCAGCCATGTCTTTCTTTCTCTGATCTCCACTCCCAGAACAAGAGTGTTTATTCAGGATAGTTGCTACACAGTCGATAGGAAGTTAATTATCCATGAAGTGGTAAAAAAAGAAGGAGAGCACAGAAGAACATCCCAAAGCCTGGGGGCTGCTTTAGCAGTCACGGTGAAACATGTGAGCAATTATGTGGTATCAAAATGCTGAACTGGGACTTACATTTCATTTCCCACACAGCCACAAAACTTCTATTAGACAGGCCATCCTTGTACTCATGCTTAGTGCTGAAATCATTTCCAGTTCAATCCACAAGGTTGCCAACTGCAGGCTGGGAAATTCTTGGAGATTCAGGAGTGGAGCTTGGAGAAGGTGGGGTTTGGGGATGGAAAAGGCCTTGACAGGGTATAGAATCCACCCTACAAAGTGGCTATTTTCTCCTGGGGACTGAATTTTGGTTGCCTGGAGACCAGTCAGAATGATGGGAAACCTCCAGGCCCCACCTGGAAGTGTGGCACCTAAATCCCCTTTAGGATCTCAGGTAGCAGGACTGAAAAAAGACTCTGCTTCAAAGCTTGAAGGTCCCTTTCAGTTGAACTAACCAGATGTGGAGATTTTGAATTGCATGTTCTTGTTTGTGTAGCAGCATCAATTCCTCATCGTTCTTTCTTATCCAAACTCTGCTGAACATATATGCTTGCTGAAGATTTAATTTCCTTCTGTTTGCTCCTCATCTTTTCTCCCTCTGTCTCACTGGTGTGCAAAAGTGCTCATGTATGTTGATATAACACTGTCCCCAAAGAAATTGTGATGTGTTTGTTTGCTCATGATATCTTGAAATCATGTGCTTGCATGTGCTGTGATTTGCTAATGATTGTTCGTGTGCCTTGAGAAGGACACAAGAAGAAACAGAAGGAAACAAAGTTGTCTTCACACTATGACAAAATAACATTCATAAGGCTAAGGAGAGTTCCAGTCAAATGACCCCAGGAGTTTCTATTGAGGGTACAGGCTGTGTTGGGGAAGGAGAAAGGTAGAACTTCTAGCCTAGAACAAAATGTTATTTTGTCACACTGTAAAAAGAGATTGATGCACAGATTTCACTGGCCAACGAAAATTTGATCTAGGGGTGTGAATTTGGACATCCTTGAGTTAAAAGAAATCCCCCAAAAGGAAGCATTTTGAGTCAGCAGTGTGATGCTGAAGAAAGATGATGTGATTCTGGGCTGCATCAATAGGAGTATAGTGTCTTGATCGAGGGATGTAATTGTACCTCTCTATTTTGCATTGGTTAGACCTCACCTGGAAAACTGTGTACACCACAATTGTGTGCACCACAATTCAAGAAGGATATTGACAAGCTGGAACGAGTCCAGAGGAGGGCAACCAAAATGGAAAAAGGTCTGGAATCCATGCCCTACAAGGAGAGACTTAGGGAGCTGGGTATGTTTAGTTTGGTGAAGAGACAGTTAAGAGGTGACATGATAGCCATGTTTAAATATCTGAAGGGATGTCATGTTGATGAAGGAGAAAGCTTCTTTTCTGCAGCTCTAGAGGCTAGGGCTGTTTCTGCACAGCCACACTGTGGGGGTGCGTCAGTGTAAACAACGATGACGCACCCCCCGGGACCTTCACACGGACAGTCCCGGTAGGGGCAGGGAAGACGGCGCAGCTTGAGCAAAGGCTGCGCCATCCCCCGAACGCCTTACCATCCCTCCGACCTTCCGGCGCATCACCCAGGCCAGGGGACATGCACCTCTGTCCTGAGCAACAGCTCTGGAGTTGCAGGGCAGGGGGGGGTGTCCCCTGGCCGGGGCGATGCGCCGGAAGGTCGGAGGGACGGTAAGGCGTTCGGGAAAGGGGGGAATGGCGCCTTCTGCAGCGTCGGGGGTTGCGAGGCCACCGCTTCTGGGATGCAGCGGTGGCGGCCATGCGAACCCCTCCCCATGGACATTCCGCCCGTGAGGAAACAGTCTAGGAGTAATGGGTTCAAGGTGAAGGAAAAGAGATTCCACCTAAACATCAGGAAAAACATCCTGAGGGCTGTTCGACAGTGGAATGCACTACCTCAGAGTGTGATGGAGTCTCCTTTTTTGGAGGTTTTAAAATAAAGACTGGATGGCCATGTCAGGAGTGCTTTGATTGTGTGTTCCTTGGACTTGATGGCTCTTGGGGTTTCTCCCAACTCTATGGCCACTTCAGCCCGTTTAGACTGGTGTGGAGCCGGTAAAAATGCCGTTATGGGGGGGGGGGGATCAAACAGCTACAGCAGCGGTGGCGTTTCCCCACACACACACAATGCCGTTTTTTGGACTCGCTCAATGAGCTAGTTTTTTGGAAAACGGCGGTTTTCCCAGCGCGAGCACAGATCCCTCTTACCTTGTTCTCCAGTCATGTCACTCTGGAGAGGCCAGGGGACACGCCTCCTGGCCTCCAGCCCTGGAGGTGTTGCCATGGCTACGGGAGGTGTCCCCTGGCCTCTCCAGTGCGATGATGGCCGGGAGACAAGGTAAGAGAGATCTGTGCCAGTGTGCCCATACAAACATGACTCCGTGGGCCGCTTGCAGAAAACCAGGGACTAGGTAAGAATCAGGGGCAATGCAGTTGTAAGAAGTTGCAGAGTTTAATCATGAACTTGTAAGAAGTTGCAGAGTTTAATCATGAGGACCAGCAGTGGTGTAGGAGGTTAAGAGCTCGTGTATCTAATCTGGAGGAACCGGGTTTGATTCCCAGCTCTGTCGCCTGAGCTGTGGAGGCTTTTCTGGGGAATTCAGATTAGCCTGTACACTCCCACACACACCAGCTGGGTGACCTTGGGCTAGTCACAGCTTCTCGGAGCTCTCTCAGCCCCACCTACCTCACAGGGTGTTTGTTGTGAGGCGGGAAGGGCAAGGAGATTGTAAGCCCCTTTGAGTCTCCTGCAGGAGAGAAAGGGGGGATATAAATCCAAACTCTTCTTCTCTTCTTCTTCTTCTTATGGGTGGACTCTCAGGCCAACTTGAACAGTACAGTTAGAATACTTATTGTTCTAACTTATTTTCTGGTTTTATTGACAGCCATATAACCCATAAACCCAACTGCTCTATTCCCATGCTTTTAGTACTTTGATTTTTAGCCTTTGGCTTTATACATACAACCTGCTGCATCACAAACCTAAGATGTTTAACTTCATGCAGTGGCTTATTCCCTGACTTGAGAGTTTTCCTGTCTCTTCCTTCCCTTGGTACAAATAATATATTTAGTCCTCCTTGTATTGATCCTCAGCACATTCTGGTCCATTATTCTGAAATTCCTCTTTCCCTTCATTATAGCACATAATATCATCTGCAAATAACACAGTCTATCCCTTCTACAAGCACATCTATTACTGTGCTGAATAGCAAAATCCAGAGTTTAATGCACTGCCTCTTTAATTGGGAACTTCCTAGTCCCATTGTGCTTAAATTGTACAAAAGAGGAAACTGTTTATCCATTTCAAAACAGTTTTTTTTTCTCTCTCAAGGAAGCACGAATTCCTGGTACTATCGGAAAAGCTATTCTCACTGCGATAGATCACTAATAAACCAGCTTTCAGACAAAACTGAGGTAATAATGGCTGATAATGTAGCCAGTAGTAAATTATGGAATCAGCCTATTCTGGATTGGGTTGAATTCTCCCTAAAGAATCAGATTTGCAGCACAATGGGTGGTATTGGATCCACGCCTACAGATAGCAGCTTGGGTCTTTTGAACAAGATAGGTTGGTATGGTAGCTGTGGGCCTTCCTTGAAAGTGAGATCTGTTCACAAGGAATTCTAGCCCTACTACATTCTTTATGGGATGCTTTTGTTGTCTGAATAATGAATCTATGGCCTTAATGCTCATTATTCATGAAAATTACTTTTTCTGTCAGTGAAAGATTCCTTTTAGACAAATAGAGCAGGGACATTACAGCAAGAATCATTACATTTATAGCTGAAAGCCATTACAGGAACTGTGGATTGGTCACTGGAGAAAAGGATAAGAGTTGATGGGGGGGGGGACTAAATCAGTCTTTAGTGAGTCAGGAAGTAAAATCAGTAGCCACCTAAGTGATCCATTTGAAGTCATGTAACCTACTAGTGAGCCAGGTGGGTGTAGTGGTTAGAGTATCGGAGTTGGTAGACTTGGATTCAAAACCCTGTTCTGTCAAGAACCTGACTGGGTAACCTTGAGACAGACACTGTCTCTCAGCCTGACCCCATTCTAACAAGGTTGCTGTGGGGATAAAATGAAGGGGGAAAAGAGAGCCATGTATGCCATTCTGTGCTCCTTGGAGAAAGATAAATGCATAAACAGACATTTTAATGGAATATTAAAATAATGTGATTCAAATCCCAAAGTTAATGCATTGTGCAATCGATACAGTCAACAATATTCATATTCATTTAATATTCACTGTTAGTGAACCTTGAAATACAAGTCATTTCTGTTTCTATAGGATAGGCATGTTTAACCAAGCTGTAGATTTGTGGATGAAAGACTATAAATCCACCCCATTTTCATGCATTTAGAGTGCAATCCAAAGGCGGGAGGAAGTGAATGGAGCCTTGGAAGTGGGACAGGGTCACACTGATGCGGATGCCCACTCCACTGGTGTAAGGGGTAAATACAGCAGCAGCAGGGCTATTATGCTGGTAACAGGGGCTGCACAACCACACTGCCTTAAACTCCTTAGGTGGTGGCACAGTCCCCAGCCACCACAAATCTACCCCTCCCTTTGGATTGGGCTGTTAATGTTTGGTGCTGTTGTGGTTGCTGTTTGTAGGGTATACTGTCATCTGAATACATTAAGGGGGTTGTCAATGGAAGATCCAACTTCAGTGACAGAAGCTAAGGTTGATCACCACTGAAAACTGAAAGGTTGTATTTGCCATAGTTGTAGACCATGTGAGGAAGGGCAGAAATCCAGCTTTACTGTGAAGTCACCTGAAACCAGCGTTTCCAGTCTTTTATCTCTCTGTGTGTCACTTTTAAAAAAAAATGTGCTCTGGTCCTACGTGTGGTGTGTGTGATTTTGACTTTTCAATTCAAATAAGAAAAAGTCCAAGACCAGAGCTAAGAAGGTGATTAAGGACAGGCCCATCATAATGCACCTTCAAAAAACTGCCCTTGCTTTCCTATGATATTATTAGATTTCAGTTGCATCTGATTTATGATCTAGTCTCTGCACTGAGTTTTAATATCTCTCCTTGGCTCTTTCTCATTTTGGCACGTTACTACAGTTTCCTCATACCTTATGATACACACCAGATTTGTGCTTTTATTCTCTCAATTACTCATTTTTTTAAAAAAAAATATTTATTTTGCCTACAGACCTCTAAAGTAAGATTCGTCAATGGTGTTATATTTGACACTGAAATTGAGCACAAGCGGGGGGTTTTTTGCTTCTTTTAAAGATGCAGCAAATAATTATTTTGTTTTCTTGCTTTCTCTGTTATTTGTTAATAGCTTGTCAAGGTCACTCTAACAGCAAACCTATTCCAAGAGCAAATACATCCAGAGTCTTACTCATGCCTATTCAATGGGACTTACTCCCAGAAAAGTATTCTTGGGATTACACTGTGTATCATGTACCATGAAACAAAGTTAGTAAGCTGCAGTACTGCAGTCAAAACTCTGCATATGACCAGAGTTCAATCCCAATAAAAGTCAGTTTCCGATAGCTGGCTGAAGGTTGACTCAGCCTTCTATCCTCCTGAGGCAGGTAAAATTAGTATCCAGCTTGTTGGGGGTAAAGTATAGATGACTGGGGGAAACTATGGCAAACCACCCGATAAACATAGTCTACCTAGTATACATTGTCATAAGACATCTTCTTCTGGGTCAATAATGACCCAGTGCTTGCACAAGGGACTACCTTTATTTTTATCAGGCAAAAGATGTTGGAGCATATGCATGGACAAACTACACCACAGTGTTCCAAGGACTCAGTGATGGGCCACTCTCTGCTCATACACCTGACTCAGAGGTGGATCTACATTTTTGAAGGGGGTCAAAAGTACAAAATATACATATTCTCCTTATATATAATTAATGTATATAATCTATATCTCTGTTAAGTGATAGAATAAATTATGGACCTCTATGAACTGTTAATGAATAATTGCACTTTTACATTACATATATAATCAACTTATATAATCAACACCTCTTTTAAATGATACAATAAATAAATTATGTCAACCTATATAAACAGTGAATAATTACACGTTTATTTTATCTATCTAGAATGTTTGAATATTCCTTCCACCCCTCTGTACACATCAAAACCCAACCCAAGGAGAATGTTTTTCAACCTAGCCTTTTCCTGGACATTTAAAAAAAAATACAAAACACAAATTTTTGACATGGGAAAAACCAAGCACACTTCATGCTCCTTTCCATGGGAATGTCAACTCAATGCATGGCAGCTGTGAAAAAGGCAAACTCTACGCTGGGGATAATTAGGAAAGGAGTTGATAATAAAACTGCAAGGATTGTCATGCCCTTATATAAAGCAGTGGTGCGACCGCACTTGGAGTACTGTGTTCAGTTCTGGTCGCCACATCTCAAAAAGGATATGGAAGAGATAGAAAAAGTGCAGAGAAGGGCAACGAGGATGATTGAAGGATTGGAGCACCTTCCTTATGAAGAGAGGCTGCAGCGTTTGGGACTCTTTAGTTTGGGCCCCTTCCGCACACGCAAAATAATGTGTTTTCAAACCACTTTCACAACTGCTTGCAAATGGATTTTGCCATTCTGCACAGCTTCAAAGAGCATTGAAAGCAGTTTGAAAGTGCATTATTCTGCATGTGCGGAATGAGCCTTGGAGAGGAGACGTCTGAGGGGGGATATGATTGAAGTCTATAAAATTATGCATGGGGTAGAAAATGTTGACAGAGAGAAATTTTTCTCTCTTTCTCACAATACTAGAACCAGGGGGCATTCATTGAAAATGCTGGGGGGAAGAATTAGGACTAATAAAAGGAAACACTTCTTCACACAGCATGTGATTGGTGTTTGGAATATGCTGTCACAGGAGGTGGTGATGGCCACTAACCTGGATAGCTTTAAAAAGGGCTTGGACAGATTTATGGAGGAGAAGTCAATCTATGGCTACCAATCTTGATCCTCCTTGATCTCAGATTGCAAATGCCTTAGCAGACCAGGTGCTCAGGAGCAGCAGCAGCAGAAGGCCATTGCTTTGACATCCTGCATGTGAGCTCCCAAAGGCACCTGGTGGGCCATTGCGAGTAGCAGAATGCTGGACTAGATGGACTCCGGTCTGATCCAGCAGGCTATTTCTTATGTTCTTATGTTAAAAAGTACAGCCTAAGAAAAGCTTTATAAAGTAATTATGCTGCTAGAAGCCAAAATGACCAAAATGAAGCTGCTGTGATGATAATTCTAGGAAAAGCTGAAGATAGTATGAAAAGAGGAAGATCCACCATGAAATGGACTGATTCAATAACGGAAGCCATGACCTTCTGTTTGCATGAACTGAACAAGACTATTAACAAGAGGATATTTTGGAGATCATTGATACATGTCAGAAGTGACTTGATGGCACATAACTTACATGAACCAGCCCTCTGTTCCTGTCCCCCCGCCCTTCCTTTTCCTAAGGTGTAAAATAAGCCTATTAGATGAGGGAGCAGGTCTACATTGTCCTTTGACAAAGCCAAACATAATACAGATCTCAGTTTTAAATCAGCAGGGGGAGGGCAAGAGAATGGACCATTCTCTTCCCCTATGCTCCAGTTAACACCAGGCTGCTCCAGGGCTTGTAGCACCTCAGCAGAGCACAAGACGAGGAGGGGGGCAGGAAAGAGTGGTGCATCAAGCATTCTAAACTGTTAACAGTCACCCTTCCCCAAAACTGTTCTCCCCTTGTGAGTGTTTAATAAAACATGCTCAAAGCCTACCATGGCCTCTTTTAACATGTGGTCCTTGAAAAGAGGGGAAGGAAGACGAAGAATTGCAGGTGAAAAAGGAGAAATTGCCACAGCTGAGGTATGATGGAGGAGGAAGACAAATTTGTATTTATATCATACCTTTTTCTCTTGTATGGAATCTCAAAGCAGCTTACAAACTCCTTCCTTTCCTCTCTCCACAACAGAGCCTTTGTGAGGTAGGTGGGACTCAGAGAG
This sequence comes from Sphaerodactylus townsendi, assembly GCF_021028975.2. Classification (NCBI taxonomy): domain Eukaryota; kingdom Metazoa; phylum Chordata; class Lepidosauria; order Squamata; family Sphaerodactylidae; genus Sphaerodactylus; species Sphaerodactylus townsendi. The sequence continues at coordinate 37,572,866 of NC_059427.1, read as the reverse complement.
TTCTGAGAGAACTGTGACTAGCCTAAGGTCACCCAGCAAGCTTCACGTGTAGGAGCAGGGAAACAAACCCAGTCCACCAGGTAAGATGTTTCTTTAAAAATCTTACCTTTCATTTATGTATGCATGAATTTCACCAGAATGTCTCTTGGAACTTTATTCTTATACGCAAATCTTGAATTAATTCTATATATTTACTCAATCTGTGGGAGTTCTTTGTTATCTTTTAAGTAGTCTTGTATCAATCTGCAAAATTCTTCTAAATCTGATTTTCCACATCGTTCAGAAATTCTTCTAAACTACAAATTATTACTTCTTCCCTGGACATCTAAAACTTCTACTCTTTCTTCCATTTTTTGCAATCACTTTTGTTGGGCTACAAGGTGAAGCTCAGACTTTTGTTGTTTCTCTTTTATTTTGCCAATTTCTTGGCAATTTTCTTGTATATTTTTTCTTAATTTCTGCAAATTCTTTTTACAATTTTTGATTTTACGCTTTTCCGTTCTTTTTTGTGTTTTATTCTGGTAGTTTAATCTGAGATGTCTTTTCTTATATGTCTTTTCTTATATCTTGGATTTGTTTTTTTAATTCTTCATTGATTCTCATAATCTGCTTCAGTATTTCATTAAGAGTATCTGCCCAAACTAAAGTTTCTTCTTCTTCTTCTGGTGGTGATACTTTCTTGCCAACTTTTTAGTCTTTTTTAGTTATTTTATATCTGTTTTCCTTGCACTTTGCTATAATATTATGGAATTTTGCCATGCAGCAACATATCTAAACTTCAGTATTTCACTGTTAACTCAATTAGATTCTATGCATTTAGTTAGGTTATTTTCCCAGCAGCAAATCTTTCTTATCAAATCAAGCAAATCTGAACAATCATACAATAATATTTTATAATGAGATATAACTAGATATCCGGTAATAGGAATTTATTAAAATTATTTGAACATCTTATAAATCACAAGGGGAAAAATACCATACCAGGAACAGTTTGGGTAAGGGTGGATATAATTAAAGAATGGGAATAAACACTAGGTAAATATGGAAAAGGATTAAAGATATGACTGAATTGTTAATATATTAATTTTATTAATATTTATTAGTACACAACAACTATAAACTGAGTTAAAATTATTTAAAATTAATATCTATTAATTTGGTGCTCAATGGACTACTTATTATGGAGAAGGAGGAAAAAATAAAAGAGAGAAATTTCCAGTTCTTTTGTAATCCAGATATCACAGAAAGGGGGAGGGGGATACAGTGATGACCAAAAATTAAAAATCAAAAGTCCATATAATAATAAAAAAGAAGGAACGAAAACTAGAGGAGAAAATGTGTGATGCAGTACAATTTCCTGGAAAAAAAATAGCCTGGTAAAATCCATATCCAAATATCAAAGAATAAAATCCAGGTATCTGAAAACAAGGATCCAAGAACACAAAACAAAAACAAAAACAATCCACCAGGAGGAGAAAAAAGGAAAATAACACAAACAAAATGACCAAAAATCCAAATACAGACCAACTGAGCTATTGTAACTTAGACATTGTGGAATTCATTGTGCAGTAACTTGATCCTTAGACGTTAGAATACCACAACATATTCCAACAGCTACTATGTAGTTTTAATCTTGTCCACTGGATGGTAGCCTTCTGCTGTATTTTATTGCCATCCCAGAGTAGATCTAGACTGCCAGTGTATTTCCTCTTTTCCTTACAACAGAAATTTTCACTTTCTTTGCTCTTTCAAGTTCATTGTATCATGCATAAAGGTTCTCTCTTCCTTTAGTTTTAAGATCCATTCAAAGTGACAGCATAAGAGGGGGGGGGGAGACTAAAAGAGAGATAAAGGAAGGCAGCCGCTTAAGACTTACTGCCTGCTTGCATCCGCTGATTTTGATGTAATCAAGAGTTTAGGGACCCTACCAAGATCCCCCAACCCCACCTGTCATACTATGAATCCCAAAGCTGGAATAGCAAAATAGCGAGAATAGCCTGCCCCCGAGCAATGAAAATTACCCCTCAGTGAATGTAGCCAAATCAAAGGTTCCCGAGACGAGGTGCCATATTCCAGAAGAAAGAGTCCACCATTCTTCACCACTACACCATGGGAACTTAGCGAGGCCAAGGAAAGTTACTTGGGAATCTATATCTCCCACAGCATAGAACTTGACATCTTTGAACACCTCCTCAGGAATCTTTAACTCCCCCTCTTTGTTGCCCAACGAAGAGCCACAGCTTCTGCCTTGCCAAGGGCACTCCCCTATGAGGGCTGGGGTCTTCCTCTCCCTTTTCCCAACCTCCTAGCAGCAGCCTAATCATGGGAAAAGGATTGTGCATTGCAGATTGAGTCACCTCTGCTGGGCAGCCTCCCCCACCTCAAAGAAGGTGGGAACAGGACATGCATGAGGCAGAACACGCCATCTCTTCCATGCAATTGAGCCTCCCCCACTTCCTAGCAGCAGCCTGATCAGGGAAACAGGGGAGCACTCTACAGAATGAGCCATCTCTGCTGGGCAACTGAGCCTCCCCCACCTCTTGCTGCCACCCCTTCTCTGATTGCTGCCTGGAACACCTGCCCCCCTCAGCCTCTAGATTTAGCCTTGACCTGACTCATCTTGGAATTAGAGTCTAATATATCAGCAAATGCCTCCCATCATTCTGAGCCCAATACTGAGCACTGGAAGTCCTAAGTACTGCATGATGTTCCCAATCATCTCCTTGGAAGCACCATGAGGTTTAGATGCCTCTCCAGCCCAATGTACATACTTGTTCACTGTGGAAGCAGAAAGCAGTGGTGACGTGTAGAAAGCTGGCCAGGAGGAGGGAAGTTTCTTCCTATTTTCCTCACTTCTTTTTCTCCTATCTAGATACTATGATGCTGTCCTCATTGGAAAGGGAACATAAAGCTGAAGTTCATATTCTGATCCCAAATAGTGCAAACAGTGGTATCTTTGAACTCAACAGAATCCAGCAAGTTTTGTGCCATAACATTTCAGTGAAATTCCAAACTGCACCCCAACCAAGTCATACACAGGTTCACAAAAAAGACACAGAACGTTAGTAAATGCTGAGGAACTGCTGAAGAACTGTATACCCAGAATCGAAAATGAATTGTCAAGCACAATCTAGACATTAAGGAAAATTCCCATAAAAATCTAATTCTGTCTACTGTTGCTATGTATGGCCATCATATTCTTCAAAACCTTTTATTGGTGCTTATTTGGTATTTAGGCTTTGTGTGAGTCTATGGCCCCTTCCGCACACGCAAAATAATGCGTTTTCAAACCACTTTCACAACTGCTTGCAAGTGGGTTTTGCTATTCCGCACAGCTTCAAAGAGCACTGAAAGCAGTTTGAAAGTGTATTATTCTGCATGTGCGGAATGAGCCAAAGTCAGGAATCTGCATTGATTTCCAAACTAATGGGGGGTGGAAAATAAACGAAAGCTCCCACCATTAGTTAGATTTGCTAAGGTAACAAAAAACTAATCAGAAAAATCAGTGACCCAATCCTAGACACTTTATTCATCTTCTTCCTTCTTCTAGCCCCTGCCAGTCTGATTTAGAATCTCAAGGAGAGCTCAGAGGAGGAATATAGATTAGAAACTATAACACTGACAAGGAAGGTTTCCAGTCATCAGAGTTACAGATCTTGCAGCAAGAGAACTAAGGCTGATAGATGATTTGTTTTTCCCATAGTGTTTTCATCACTCTTCAGGACCTTGGGGATGTTTTCTAGATCCTATATAAGCAGCAGTAGTTGTATGAGCTAGTTCTATTTTCTTTGAGAAAGTTCATGCTGAGGTTATTTCTGATGCTTAATATTCAACTCATATTTGCACATTTCTTCATAGTGATTACCGCTAGTTGCTCTAAGTCTGTCTGGTCCACAGAGTAAAGTTTGAAGCCTTCTTTCAACTTAGCTAACTCTTTCATCACTGGAAGAACCATTTAATTTGGAAGATGGCTCCTTGGACTGGGGAAAATTTTGGCAGCCTAAGACTAGACACACCCGCTGTCTATTATTCACGTTATTCATTGCAGTGCTCATTGTGGGAATTTGTATTAGCATGTTTTTGGAACACACACACACACACACACACACACACACACACACACACACACACACGTACACTGACTTGAATCTAGCAGCTCAATTGGAGGTACTTTGGCCTGCAGCAAAAGGAGGATTGAGAAAGCGGTGGTCCATTAGCAGAATCGTTCTGTCTGTGGAAATGTTCCCCTTCCACTTTGTTAATTGCCTTTATTTTCTAGGGGTACCCTTATGGGTACAAGTATCTCCCACATTTCATGACAATAGATATAGCCGTCTGGCTGCCATGATACTATTTTGTTTTAAATTCATCAGCCATAATGTTTTTTGTTGATTAAACTGGGGCTCTTTCTCTCACATGACTGGAAGAACTCTATGGTGAGCTCAATTTGCGAACTGAATAGAAAACAATTATGAGAAAAAATGTATTGTCTTTAATTGCTGTAACTGGCAATTCTTCAGAAATTTGCTAAGGAGATCCCTCCAGTAAATCCCTCCTGAATGGAAAACCTTGTGTTTTCCATTTAAATCAATGGATACACAATTAATATGATAGTTTAAAATGTGTAATAATGAAGTGTTTAAGTAAATATAAATTATTTTGACAATTTGAAAAAATCTGCACTTCCATTTTCTCTCTATAGGTGAATTAATGAATATAAAACAAAGGGGTTTTGTAGGCCTTGGTTTAGTTTACCTCAGCAATCACATTGACAGTTTTGTGATTTCCAAATCCATAGCTGTCCCCAAACGGTAATTATGCCTTGCATTGTGTTCTGTTGTCACACTTTCTAAATTCAAATAAATTTTACCTAAACATCACAGCAACATGGCTTCACTGTGGTATTCCTGCAGCCCAGACAACGTTTTAAAAGAGGATTTTGTGTGTCAAAGACAATGTGGAACAATATTTGGTCCTTTGTTTCACTTTTGTATGCTGTAGTTTCATTTTCTTCTATATTTTCTTCTTTACCACAGAGATATGTAAATTGATTTTTTTTCAGTTAAAAAAAAGATATTTGGAATCTCTCCCTTTCCAGTCTAATGGAAAAAGGATATGACCTTACATTATTTGTTTTCACTGCCATTAAAATATTCAGTTCCACTTATGGGCTAAATCTGTCTACATTCCTTCTCAATCTGTAATATTTATGTTGTTCTGTCATTTGTCTTCCAACTAGTTCTCCTCTTTCCTTTATTTCCTTAGGTTTTCATTTTCTCACCTGAAATTTCCACTTTACTCCATCATTGCCTTGACATTGATGAATTAACCTTGGCTGTTGAACTCTGACAGAAAGGCATTTGGAACCCAAGTTTTCATTTGAAAATCATTGAGGTTCTTGGAAACACGTTTTTCCTCTTTTCAAGGTTATTTAATCTGGCCACATACCTGACAGATAAAAATACCAAAGTTACTTTTGTGACTATTCTATGCAAATATGTTAGATTTCACAAAACACTGTCCCTTGTTTAAGTTAAGGATGACTGTAAAAAATATCATTAGCAGTATAACTAATGATCATACAATGTACCTGAATTTATTACAAAATGTTAGAAGGTAAACCTTGATAAAGAAATTAATTAAAATGATTCAGTTATGGCTGAGATAATGCTGCATGAAAATAGTATAACCATGAGTGAAAATAATGGCTAAAATGTCACATTTATCATAGTGCAATCAACAATAATATTCCTAACTCCAACCAAAAAAATATGAACAAAAAATAGTGATATGCGTTTAAAACAGAACTGGGGGACTTTTTAAAATATAATTCAAAATGAAACTAATTTTTGAAAAAAGAATTCGAAGAATTTCACTATTAACTGATTTTGTTTAAATAATGCAAGATTGATACTAAGTCAGGGTTTTTTTTAATGTCTCACTGTCTTTGTATGACATTTCTAAACTGATCAGATGAAATTAAGCCACCATCTCAGGTAGTAGTTCATAATGAAATCAGGGACATTGGTATAGACTTTTTTATTGGGGGGTTGAGGACAGGGCCCCCTGGGGGCGTGGCCATGCCTCCCCAAGCCCTGCCCTGGCCTCAGTACTTATTTATTTATTTATTTTTACATTTCTACCCCACCAATTTCCCAAGGGACTCAAGGCGGCTTACATACTTATAAAATACAATAATATAAAACGTTACAAAGTGTAAACATTAAAACATTACAAAAAGTAAACATTTGGAGGATATAAACATATATTAACAGAAATATAAACATAAGCTTAGTAGAGAAGAAAGAGAAGGGAGCGCTCTAACACATTTGGGAACTCCATTCTTCTTCCCAGAGCTCTCCACTGTCATCCTTACAACAGCCCTCCAAGGTAGCAGAGTCTGAGAACACAAGACTGGACCAAGGTCATCCAGCTAGCTTCTGCAGCAGACTGGGGATTCGAACTCGGGGCTCCCGAATCTCAGCATTACACTCTACCCACCACACCCCGCTGCCCAGTCAGAGACGGGCTGAGAGGCTCCTGGGAGGCCCAGCAGAGCAGCTCTCCGAGGCCAGGGATGGCAGACTTCCCTGCCCTGTCCCCCCACCAGCTGGGCTCCCAGCCAGCAGTCCCTTCTGTCCTCTCCTCTGGGCAGAGGTGGGGGAAATGGAGGTGGGGAAAATGGAGCCCGGTGCAAAATCTGAGTTTTGCGGGGGGGGGGGAACCCCGCATGGGTGGTCGCTGTGATGCTGGAATCCACCCCCAAACAGCATCACTTTCAATGGTGTTTAAACTAGGGAGCCCAGATTCTCCTTTTAAATCCACCTTAAAGGGAGAATCTGGGTTCCTCAGTTAAAACAACATTGAAAGTGATGCTGTTTTGGGGTGGATTATTCCCCTACAAACCACGTAACCCACTGGCAGCCAATTTAAGTGTGGTATTTCTTATTTGTATAATAAGGAACAATGCTCATAACATACAATACAATTCATCGTTAATATCATTACATGAATATTTCTTTTCATTCAATAATCGAAACTAAACCTTTTTTTTTCATTATTCAATAGTTCTTTTCAAAGGTGTATCCACATTCATATAAACCAGTTCATATAAATCAAGTTCTTGTACTGATGTAACAAAAGTTCCAGTAAGCATAATATTGCAGTCTTCACCATTAAGTCGGTGGAAGGAACGACTAGTTCGCGCCTAAACTGCTCTTCGGTGCCTTTCATCAGCGTTACCCTGTTATTTACTTGTACATTACGGTGTTTTAGGTAATTCGTCAATCGATATTACCATCATATCAATTCATAGCCTATTCATCAAAATCTTTATTGAATCCATCACTTATTAAACACATATATATATTAATTATAACATACATATATACTCGAAATGAGCAATTATTAAGTCACCATTGGTCGTTATTAGTTCCACTTCACAAACGCTTCGAAGAAAGTCGTTAGATCTCATCACATGTTCTTCCTTCGGTAGTCGCCGACTCTTCTGTTTGAGCTCAGTTAGCAGCAGAGTTGGTATCACTTCCGTTCAGTGTTCCTTTGAAGACACAGTACAAAGATATTGCGAAATCCAATGACCTGTTTAATCCACGGAATTGCAGTTCTCCCCAACCCTAGATATGAGACCTGGTTTTCGTTTGGAGGATAATTCCCGTCTCAATTCATGTGGGGAGAATCTCCCCGAAATTGCCAAAATGCGATAAAAAACGGAGGTCGTTCCATATGGTTATAAGCGTCAAAAAATACAGCCCATCAGTGGTAAAAGCCTTATTTTCAGTTCCCGACATACTTCTGTATTTAACGCTTTCGACACCTTATTTAAGGTTTAACGTAAAGCCTTCATTAATATTAGATTGATAAGACATAACGATACCAATATTTATTCGAGTCACAGTTAAAATTGACGTACGTTCATACAATTCAGTATAGTTGTGGAACTCCTTTTCAGAGAACAGACATAGAAAATTACATTGCATACATTTTTTCACGCTGGAAAATGTTCATATGATGTTGGTAGAAGCAGTTACCACAATTAATAAATTAAGCACGCATCAATAATCGTTCACGCTGGTTGTACGCATCCGCAGTCATCATGAGGTACCCGACACTCAGGTGTTCGAATGACATGCCAATGCGCCTGTAAACACCGCGCTAATACCGTTGTTAATTGGTGTGACGCAAAGACCATATTAAAGCTTAAAGATTGTTGTTGTTAGCTGTTTCGTTTTAACAGAGAACGACCTGTTTCGAGATTCTGTTCATGCTTCATAGAGTCTTCTTTGATAGCCCTCGCCAGGTAATTGTTCAATACGAGTTAAGTTTCCCCAGATGAAATTCAGATTCCACAAAATACGTTAGCCGCACTGCCATTATACGGTAATTACGAACGTCGCGGCGACATGATGCACGAGCCGCCCAGCGACAACCGCGGCTTATGAAACAGTTATTTTATCGACCGGCCAGATAAAAATAATCGGCAACCAAATAGTACCTTCAGCTGTTCGATCATCAAATTGTAAATTAGATTGAAGTCATTGATCCACAGCCAAGAATGCATTACTGGAATGGGAGCATGGAAAATGAATAACGCCACGTAACGCTTATAGTCAATACTGAAAAGGGTTTAGTTGTTGCATCAAAATAGCATTTCGAGCCACCATAGTGTTGCCTTCGAGGCGGTTACCTTCATACCAATCCTTCTGCTTGTAAGAAGAATAACTGGGTGTTCTGTGTTGCCAGCCGTTAGGATGAAATATCAAACTGGGTCAAAAATGTGGCCAGGTGGATGATCGTATACAGCCAAAGCATCATATAAATAAGTTTGGTTTCATCGCAGGACAGTATATGAGGTGATCTGCGTCACAACACCGCAGCCGACTGGTTCAAAACCTTCCAATGCACAGCGAATCCCGACATGCTCATCAATGGCCGTAAGAGTCCATTATTGTAATTTCATTGCAGACGGTCAACAGGAGGAAAACCTTTTCGATCTTGGCAACACAGAAGACGGAAGAAGAATTTGTTACCGCGGCTAACTATTCGGTGCTACGAACTGCATCTAAAATCTGTTATAGCGATCCGTTATCATTCGTGCTTTTCGTGTATCCATCGTTGTCGCCTGGTTGCCATAAGTTCACCGAGCAGTATTCTATTCCCGCCTGTCTCGATTTCTGTTCATTTAATGTAGTCTAACATCTTCGAAAATTACGATAATTCAGCTTCAGCAGGCGATATGGATTCTCTCCGTGTTTAGTTTAAGGACCAATTTTTCAAATGTAATTAGGTGATGGTCATTAAATTTGACTTCATAATACCTTCGACCAGAATAGTATCAGTGGCGTTGCACCGCTGTTGAAAAAACCTTAGCCGACAGTTTCAAATTCGTTGATGGGCGACGTGATCGGCGTTGGCGCGTATCCGCATGAACCCCCCGGTTCTGAAATTTCTGGCGGCAGTGAGCTGTTTGGTTACCAATTATTGACGTCAATGGTTTTCCAGGCCTAACGGTGAGAGGGTTCGGTTGCGCCTGTTAAACACCGCCGTTGGCGATATACGTTTGCGCCTGCTTCAATGACTATTCTTCGCCTTCGAGATGAAACGCCGTTCGGTTCGCCATAGTCATATCAGAGCTGGTCGAATCATCGCCATCAAAGTCAAGCGATTCGGATAATTATGTTATTCTATTTAATATGTCTTTATCGTTTTATACTTTTTTTGTTTTGTAATCAATCATTTCAGTTGGGATAGTTTCTAGATGGATTATTTATTCAATAAAGTTCTACCATAGTTCGTTGTGGGTTCATGAATTGCGGCAATGACTAGATCAGCGACTGTTCATCTATGTCCGCAAACATAGAATTTTAAGATCCGCTTCGCCAACATCCCGGAATAAATGCTCCCTCTGGGACCTTTATGGTGTTTATAGAAACTGTAGTTGAATTGAAGAAAAACTAACCAATGATATATAAAAAACTTAAGGAAACTGGGAATTACAGCAGACTAAGGAGACAGGGCTTATTTGAGGATAAACTGTCCATACTAGAAAGAGATTTATCCACTTAAAACAAAATTACTGATTTTAAGGCAAAAAAAAATTTATGCGATCAAAGAGACTATGATACAAATAGAAAGTGTATAAGGGTACCCATCCCGGAATCACAACTCCCTCGAAGGGCCGAGAGTACGGGTGGGTTCGGATGGATACAGCTCTCTGAATATGACATGACGGATCGATCTAGAGACTTTTCATCCCTCAGGGGAAGAAGATAGGCAAAGCAGGAATGAGTCATTGGAACCAAGACAAGGCTTCTAAAATGATATGTATGAACGACGGAGATGGCAACAGGCAGACGAAAGGGAGAGAACGAGACCACTTCTCTTTTCCTCATTGCTCGCCTGAGAGGTCGGCGAAGACCTAATAGCACCTTCTTCCAACAACTCACACCGCAAGAACGAAGGTATTAAATTGGGTTGGTTACGCGATAACGTCACTGAGCACGCATCCTTATCAAACGAGTAGATTTATTCAAACTTGTCCGAAATGATTAAACTAAAGGTTTCTATGGATGCAACTTCAAGAATTACCTATTTCTACCCGGTCAGGGTTATTATGAAGTCAAAATTTATCCCTCCAATACAGGAACTATCTATAAGTACATTTGAAAAAATTGGTCCTTAAAGATATACATGGAGAGGGTAATCCATATCATAACAGCAGGAAATCCAGATTATCATACTTTTTCAAAGATGATTGGCTACATTAAATAGACTTGAAAGGATCCGAGATTGTCATCAAGGAATGATATACGGGCCATCGTGGATAATAGTGAATCTAGTAGACTACATAGCAGAAGCCAGACGAGACAACCGATGGATGTGGGATTTTACAAAACTTATCGGGTGACCCATAACGATCATATAGCAAGACTTATCAAGACACGGTTCAGGAAGCAGAACTAGCAGGGTGGATTAACACACGGGTAGCCAAATTTCTCATTAACAAGTTCCCACGTGTGCCCTTATTTTATATGTTGCCCAAGATCCATAAAGAGGGTTTTCCTCCTCCTGGCCGGCCCATTGTGTCTGCAACTGAGTCTATTACAGAGCCACTAGCCCAATATGTGGACTCTTTCTTACAGCCATTGGTGAAAGGCATGTCTTCATATATCTGACTTGTACATCTTATTACCTTATTGAAGGTTTTGGATAGTCCGAAGGTATTCGCGTTGGTGACACTAGATGTCACCTCCTTGTATACTGTGATCCCAACACGATGAAATTAGAGCTAATTTATATGATGCTTTGCACAAAAATACCATCATCCACCTGTACATTTTGATTAGTTTGATAGAACTCATCCTAGACAGTAGCTATTTTAAATTTTTGGATGATTTCTTCTTACAAACTAGAGGATTGAAAAATAGAGTAGCTTCAAGACCCTCAGGGGCTAACCTTTATGGAACGATTTGAAAATAAATATATTTTGAATGCAATAGCTAACCCTTTTTCAGTCAGCTACATTTCTATAAACGCTACATTGATTCCATTTATTCTTTCATTTCATGCTCCATTTCAATTTAATGCATTCTTAGTATGGATCAATGGACTTCAATCTAATTTACAATTTAGTGGTCAGGCCAGCAAAGAAGAGGTACACTATTTGGACACTTCGGTGTACATCACAGCGGATCGTAATAGCTGGACTGTTTCATAAGCCCACGGACTGCATCAAGTTAAGGCCCATTTTAAATCATATCACCCAATGACGCTTACTGTAATAATTCTACCATATAATGCTTTAGTGCTAGCCAAACGTAATTTTACAATGGAATCTGATTTCATAATGGAAGCTAATCGTATTGTGAACAATTACTATAACCGGGCTATCCCAAAGAGGTCCCATATGAAGCATGGGACATTTGCATCTCAAAAGTAGATCGCTCTCCTTGTTAAACTGAAACAACAAAACAACAATCTCGCTTAATATGGTCTTTAGATCACACCAATTTAACAGCAATTATTAAACGCAGTGTTTACAAACATCAAGTACGTCATTTCAGACTTACCTAAAGTGTCGACACCTCCTATGATAGGCCTTAGACGCATTAAACCAACGTAGACAGTTATTGGCACGTTAATTTATTAGTGAAACAGCCTTCACACCAACATCATATGGACATTTTCCATGTGAAAAATGTATACAATGTAATTTTTTTCTATGTCTGTTCGCTCTGAAGGTTCCTAATACTGAGATTGTATGGACACACACACTCTACTAACTGTGACTCAGATAAATGTGTGTATGCGATTATGCGCCCATGTCCTAAAATAAAGTGGGAAAAACGCTACTCTAAAATTAAGAGTGTCAGAACACAGAAGTTGTATCAGGGCTAAGAAAATGGAAGCACCACTATGGGAACATTTTTTTGGACGCATAACCATAATGGACACTGACCTGCTTTTGTATGCTACAGCAATTTCAGGGAGATTCTCCCACATGAATTTAGGACAGAATTATCCCTCCGCAGAAAACCGCCTCATATATAAGTTTAGAACAGATTCCATTGGATCAAAACAGTCATTGGATTTTCTGTCATCTCTAATACTGTAGTCTTTAAGAACACTGAACAGAAGTGTTACTTATCAGCTGTGCACGAGTTTCCAACCAGAGAGAGTCAGCTACCAGAGGAAGGTGTGGTAGATCTAACAGCTCTTGGAAAGCTGCTTGTAAGTGGAATCCACAACATTAGTGAGCTTAATAATTGCTCATTTCAGTATATATGTATGTTATAATTGTATATATATGTGTTTAATAAGTGATGGATTCAATAAGACATTGAAATGAGCTTCGCGAATTGATATGATGTAATATCCATTGACAGATTACCTATAGAACACCTCATGTACAAGTAAATGGCAATTACACTGATGACAATCAAGAGCCAATTTCAAGTATGACATGCCCTTGCCAGCACGAATTGAAGACTGCAATATTTATGACTTAACTTCATTATCAATTGCAAGAACTTGATTTATATGAATTTGATTTATATGAATGTGGATACACCTTTGAAAGGACTATTGAATGAAAAAAGAGAAAAGGTTTAGTTTAGATTATTGAATGAAAAGAGAAAATAATCATGGATGATACAACAGTGAATTATATTATTGTATGTTATGAGCATTGTTCCTTATTATACAAATAAGAAATACCACACTTAAATTGGCTGCCAGTGGGTTACGTGGTTTGTATGTTAATGCTTATTTAGACGTTACCTACATCTTTGTTACGTGGATTATTCCCCTTCAATGTTTAAACTGGGGACCTCAGATTCTCCCTTTAAATCCATGCCGAAGGGGGTGTATAAAAGGAGAATCTGGGGAAATTTGGGAGTTGTCTGCTGTCAGGTGTGCAATTGTTAAACTAGCAGCACCAAACTTTCAGGGTATCTTTAGGAGACCCTCCTGATGATACCATCCAGGTTTGGTGAAGTTTGGTTCAGGGGAGTCAAAGTTATGGACCCTCAAATGTGTAGCCCCCGTCTCCTATTAGCTCCAATTGGAAACAATGGGGGATGGGGCACCCCCTTTGGGAGTCCATAGCTTTGGGCCCCCTAGACCTAACTTCACAAACCCTGGGTGGTATCAGTAGAATACTCTTCTGATGACATCACACAGGTTTGGAGAATTTTGGTTCATGGGGGCCAAAGTTATAGACCCTCAAATGTGTAGCCCCATCTTCTATTAGCTTCCATTGGAAACAATGGGGGATAGGGCACCCCTTTTGGGAGTCCATAACTTTGGACCCCCTGAACCAAACTTCACCAAACCTGGGTGGTATCATCAGGAGGGTCTGCTAAAGATACCCTGAAAGTTTGGTGCTGCTAGTTTAAAAACTGCACCCCCTGCAGGCCAAAAATTGAAAAAACACTTTAAAATACAAAAAAACACAAATGGGGGGGGGGGCGGAGCTTTGGACATATAATGCGGGGGGTTGAACCTGAGAAACCCCCCTTACCTACATCCTTGAATGAAATTATTATTCTGCCCTTTCTCCAAGGAGCAAAAGCTGCTGTCTGTGAAGTATCCTCCAGTTTATCTTCACAACAACCATATACAGTAGGTAGGCTGGTTCAAAATCAAGCACATATGTGAACCTAGTTCTCTCTGGTCCTTATATAACTCTGCATCCAGTGCAGAGTTATATAACAACAGCATCTTGAAAACACCATTATGCCCGACATCGCTACCATCATAGGTGAGGTTTAGTGGCAGAACCTGTGTAGAACCAAAACTAAAATACACTAACGTATAGGAGCAGCAGTGTCGTAGATGAAAGTGCATTGATCGTATGGATCCTAGAGCAACTACTTTAAAACATGTTTGCAAAACCCACAGTTACATAAGGAAATGTATAGACATTATGACTTCTACTTGAAATTGGACACCTGCTTGAAATTTACTATTCCCTCACACTGGAAGAGCCACCAGTTAATGACAGGCATTCCTGCAAATCATGGGATCCCATAAGACTGCAGTGCATGTTAGTTTTGACATTTGACATTATGCTTGATGGTACTTCCTAACCATGTTTTCTTAAAGAACATGCTGTAAGTAATGCAAAGAGATCTTGAAATTCTCTTTGATCATCCAGACTTATATACAGTCTTTTTTCTGGAAGTCATACTAGAGAATCTGAACACACAAAGCAGTCCATAGGGGAGAAGAAGATAATTCTTTATATTTCCTAGACCATTTAAAGATTTAATGGTGATAACTATCATAAATCGTTCCCAGAAGTGAGTAGGCAGCCAGTGTAGAACTCCAAAGCCCTGCTGGATAGGTGTTCCACCAGTTATGATGGCAATTAATCTTGCTGCAGCATTTTATACCAGTCACAGGATCTTAAAAGGCAACTTCATTTAGACTGCCATGGGATGAGAGTATAAATAGCGGTTGCCAAGTCATACTACTACGTATATGCTTTTGATAACAGATAGTTTGTCCTGCAAAGGGCAGCTGCTAATGGAGGACATAATACAGCCTGGGATTATTGCAGTGATTTCCTACATTATGGCTTAAACTAATCGAATCATCCCATATTTGTAATTTATACAGCTCATTAAAATCAAAATAGGTATGGGAAGAGCCAAAAGAAGCTACATTCAATTCCTTGGGTCTGTTCCTCTCATATGCCAAGTATCCTGATAACTTGGCTTTTTAGACATATAAAGTACAGATTTTACAAAGATACAGCCACCAAAATGCCCCATCCATGCAGATTAACTTTATCTCAGTAAAATCTGTATTTCATATGTACATGACACTGGTCTTTAGAATTATAGGATCATAGATTTAAAAACTGGAAGGGGCTATAGACCATCTGATCCAACCCCCTGTACAATGCAGGATAATCTAAGCAACAGTTCTAAACTTTTTTTATAAGGTGACCCACAAGTCCAAATTTACTTTGTATGGTGACCCATCCAAAACTGCCCTAAGGTTTTTGGAGCCCTGAGAAAACTGTGACTTTGACACTTTTCTATTCCAGCACTCCATTTTCTATAGTACCCAGCCCAGATGTTTTTGAGAAACCAACAAACATCACACAAAGGGTACAGCTGTCCTTTATTACCAGAGGAATTCACAGTGGGGGGGGGGCTCTGTTTCAATATAACATTGTTTCTACCCATCCTGCCAACCCTTAGGGTGCCTAACAGTGCTGTGTCAAAATGGGGAGCGCATTCTCTGAATTGGACACAGTGAAATCTTGTCTGCAGTTGCCCTCACCCAATATCTGCCTTGCAAAATACCTTCCTCACACCCTTCCTAAAGGGATCTAGAGAACACAATATCCCTGCATTGGAAAGTGTTCCCATCTCCAGCCCTGGAAAATCCAACCTTGCAGTGACAAAGGACTTGTTACTGTATTTGCCCCAAGTCTTCCTGCCATTACTGTATTAGCCCAAAACTTCTTCCTCTGACTAATCTCTCTCTAACAGCCACCTTATTTACATTGCCATTGTTTTATAGATATGATTGACTCAGCACTCTGCCCACCTCCGGGGACTCCCAGCTTAACCCATCAGGCTAACCACTCAAAGCATTAGATTAATGGCTCAGCACTTAAAGTTGATGTCTGCCTCCTGTCTTTCCCTAGAAAGGCAAGGCTCCCCTTTGTCCTGGGAGATTAGGGCCACTGTTCATAACCCTGAGGGTCCCTTTTTCCCAATAAGAAGCTCTCTCTCCCAGTAGTCAGTGTTCAATATATCTGGACACCTCTCTATCTGTTGATAGTGTCCCCAATAGGTTGTTCTTTTTTCTTCCAGAGCTAAGCACAGGTCACTCAACTCTGTTCATTGGACATTTCTGCTCCAAGATCAGGTGACTCTTGCTCCCCAAATGCTCTTCTTCTATTCCAAACCTATCCACTCAGCATTGCTTATATCCTAAGACTGTCTGTGTCCCCATAACAGTAACCTTGAACATTTATGCATGCCTACTTATCCTGCAGCTGGTGACTTCATACTGGGTTTTTCCTGTGACTTTTTATTTACATATATTCTCCCCCATGCGAAGTGTCCCTAGTTGAGTCAATCTGCCATGTTGTTTGCCAGCTGCATCCTTATTGTTTCTAAACAACCTCCATTTGGGGAGTTTACTTGTTTCTTGTGTGTCTGTGTCTGTGTGTTTCTGTGTGTGTGTGTGTGTGAGAGAGAGAGAGCACTGTCTTGCTGTTATCCAATGTTCCCTGACCTTACAAATTTTCTTCATTCATCTGAAGAAACAGACTGCTTTCTAGAAAATGCCATAGTGGACTGATTAATTTCTATGGCACATAGGGGCTCATGATTGTAATCCTCATATTGCAGATGAGAGACGAGCTGAATCTGAGAGCCCCTGTTATACCTCGGCCTACCAAGTGAGCTAGTAGCAGAAGTGAGATTTGAATGAGGAGAGGGGGAAACATCTCATTTTCTAAACCACTAGTCTCTACATTATTTGTTATTTTAGAACTCAATGGAATAATATTGATGATATAAAAAATGGAAAGCCAAAAATGGAAAGAAAACAAAATTTCATGACTCTTATCTCTCTCCAGAGGTTTAATCCATAGCAAGGTAAACTGATTTTCAAGTGGTTCATTCCTATGTCTACATGACAGGACAGTGATTGTCAATTTCTTTGAAATATGCAAGATAAACATTCCTAAGTAATGACATTTACTGTTTCCTTGGGGAAAACAATGGGGCAGATTGCTTTATCTCAAAACATACATTCAATTACCAAGGGACAATGACCTCTCTTTACCACAGCTGCTACAGAGACACAGGTTTGATGGACAAATTAGTTTTTGGAGCTAATTTATAGGAAGATTAGCTTCTATTTTAAGGAACTGCAGACTATCAAAGTGATGACCTGTTACAGGAAATAATTTCTCCACAGAAAATTCTGAAGGATCCCTCTTTTCTTCTCCCTCCGGTCCTCAACTAGCTATGAATTTCTAATGTATCCAGTGGTGGGATTCAAATAATTTAACAACTGGTTCCGGTGGTGGGATTCAAATCATTTAACTACTGGTGTTTACAAGCACCATTTTAACAACCGAAGTGGTACGAACCTGCTGCATCCCACACTGGCCGTATCTCTCATCCTAGGTCTCCCCATTCTTCAGCACTTATTGGTTTTGTTGTAGGTACATCCACAGTGACTAGATGACATATTGCTTCTTTACTGCCTTCTTTACTTGGAGCCTAGTCCTTCACATTCCTGAATTTGTGGTACTATAACAAGGGGTTGTTGTTTTTAGCTCGCTCCATGTTTTGAATCCTAGGCCTAGTTTTCATTCACAGCAGATGAGAAAAGAAACCACTGCAGGGACTGCCCAATTTCAGACTGCAGATGGGAGCTGAAACAACTGAATGTTTTAAATAATACAACTGAATACCCATATTCGTGTAATGGTCACACAACATGGGTTCTAGGTTAGCTTTCTTCCTAATTCACAATTTTCAAGTACAGGATTTTCCCCCTCACAAAATAATGCTCACTCCTGCAGGCTGAAAAGGGAATTTCCAAATATTCCTTTACTTTCTCTACCTTGTTTTCTTTTAACCTTCCTCCGAGAAGCCCAAAGTAACACACATGTCCTCCCTTCCTTCGTCTTATCCTAATAGCCCCAGGAATTAAGTAAGGCTTAGAGAGAATGATTGTCCAAGTGCCATCCAGTGATTTTCATGACTGAATGGAGATTTGAGCTTGGGCTTTCCTAGATCAACTCTCTAACCATTGCACTACATTGTCTGTCTTCTGTTATTTGTGAAGACTAGGTCTTAGCCTTAGATACTTCAGTTCCGATTCCAGAGGGATTTAAAACTAGTTTAGAAGGCAAACTGCTACCAGTGAGTCCTGAAGACATAAGCACAGATGAGTTCTCTGTACATTTTAATGAGAAGTATGCTGATTTAGGTGAGTCCAAATAAAAACAATGAAGCAATTTTTCCTAGCTATTGGCCTTCTCCAGATGGTTTCTCTCATCTTTGACCTGAATGTGTGAAGGACTGTACAGGTGAGATTAAGTTATATCAAAAATCCCTTTCATAAGAACTCTAATACACTTTAGCTTCCAAAGACAAACAGTTAAAAATAGATTTCACATACCTCAAGAAGGAAATACTGTCCTTCTGGAGTTAATGGTACCTTAATCCAGATTTCCCAAAACCTGTTCTGATCCAAAGTTGACTTTTTTGACCTTGTACTTTATCCTTAAGGTATATGAAACCTTTTTTAAAAGTCCCACTTGCCTTCTGAAGTCAAAGGAGGTTAAAACATCCCTGTGAAAGGAATCAAACAGTACCGGTAGTACTCCACTCCTGTAAAGGACTGTCATGTTTTAACTGTTATATTTTGATTTGATCGTTAAATATAGAATTGGTATGGCATCTTTAAAGCAGTCGTTGCAGCTTCATATTATCCTACACATCATTTTCAGGTTTTGGGGTTTTTTGCAACAGATATGTCAAATAAAAGAACCAACAGTATGTATTACATCTCTTTAAAAAATGCATCCTTCATTGTGAATGTATACTTGCTGTCACTTTTTGCCAAGTTGTGCTCCAAACGATCAAAATAGCAAGGTTACAGTGAGGATCTATAACCATAAGGAGACGGATATACAGTATTGTTGAATATTCGTAGAATATATGAAAAACAGCCTTTCCTGTTTGCATTTGGGCAGTTCGTGAACAGTCCTCAGGCACTTTTGTGACCCTAAATAGGCTATCTCCACTTTAGTTGGGGTAACTAAGATTTACAACCTGTGTATACAGGGATAATCCTGAGTGAAAAATATCTAATGAGCAGACAGTTGTATAAATAATAATTGAGTTTTATTAATAAAAATAAAAATAATGAAAAATCAAAATTATATATATTTAATCACAGATCTGTATACACACAAGGCATACAAAAGCTAACAAGAAGAAAAGGGAGGAATTGGGATAGAGATTCAGGGACAGGTGATTGTTACCAGCCTTGCAGAGGGGATGTCCAGTGGTGGCAGTGCTGAGGAGGGAGAGAGAATGGCCAGCGTCCCTTGGAGTAAAAGTGAAGGGATCCAAATAAATACACACTGACAATGGCCTGAGGGCTACTATTTATGCTCTAACATGAGTCCTGAGGCACTATGAGGTAAACTGGCAAGGAAGCCAGAGGAAAAAAAAATGATTGCTGATCCAGGGTCCAAACAAAAAGAGTAAGGAGAGGTGTGATCACCCACTGGGGCACCACAAAATGCTTTGAACTGCTTTCCCAGGCTACATATTATCATTTGACACAGTCCTAAATGTTTGTGAACTGTTGTGAACGGTGCAGCTTAATGACTGTGATATACGCAGATGCTTTGAACTATCCTTCTTGTTTTTCCAGAGTATCCCCAGAATGCCAAGAGAGGGACATGATGGATGCATATGAATGCAGTAATGGCCCTAAATTAAAATAAGCAAAGGTTGGCTTGGAGCATTGATTCCCTCACTCCAGGGTAAAAATATGGAGAACTGCTGACCTCCTTTGTTTAGTTGAGCATATTTTCCAAAGCCACTGAAAAAGTACAGACAGCCAACCTCTTACCTACCTGCCAATATCCTGGCAAATACGATGGATGCCACCTTCCTGTCCTGATCAGTGCCACCAAGGCAGCTAACACATCAAAACCATCCAAAACCCTCCCTCCTCTTCGCTCCCCCCTCTTCTGATAACATCATTGAATCCTACCACCCCTGGGGGTTGAGGAGTTAACAGTAGATGCCATCTTGTATTAATACTAATTTTAATGCTGCATTTTAATGGGGAAGGTTTATATTTTATCTTTTAGAGCCTGTACTACTTAACTTAACGAATTTTAATTTGATTTGATATATTGTGCTCTATCTATGTTGTTCACCTCCCTGAGCCCTTAGGGGGAGGGCAGTCTATAAACCGAATATATAAATAAATAAAATAAATAATAAAAAGGACATCTTCAAAACATTTTAAAAACATACAGAAACACATAATTAAAATTCTTAAAACCGAGCTAAAATGCACAAATAGTAAAATAGCAATAATTAGAACATAGGGCAGGAAGGATCACAGAGGAAGACAAAGCAAAAAAGCTTTCATGCACTGGTAGAAGGTAGCAACAGAAGAGGACAGGTGAGTCTCTCTGGGGACAACATTTCAGAGATTTGGCATACAACTAAGAAACCCCTCCCCTGAGTTGCTCCTCACTTAACTTCAGAAGGCACAAGCACCCAAAGCAGGGCAGTAGAAGATGACCATAGTGATTGGGAGAAGGTGGTCCTTCCAAGTATACAGGGCCCTAGGGCTATAAAGGTCAACAGCATCACCTTGCATTGTGCCCAGAAACAGATTGGGAGCCAGTGTAGATGGGCCACAACTGGAGTGCTGTGGTCCCTATAACACACTCCAATCAATATCCTGGTCACAAAATTCTGGACCAATTGATGTTTCCAAACTTTTTTCAGCTAGAGCCCCATATAGCGCTCAATGCAATAATGTAATCTACACATAACCAGGGAATGCAGTACAGTGGCTGGATCTTTTCTGTCCAGGAAGGGCTGCAGCTGCTTCACCAGCCAAAGCTGACAAAAGGCACTCCTAGCCATAGCTGCCACCAGCTTATCCTGAATATCTGAACGGGGAGGTGCCATTTCTCAGTGGTGGAGCATTTGCTTCCTGTGCACAAGGTGCCAGATTCAACCCCTATTATTTCCATTTAAAAAGGACCAGGTAGTAGGTCATGTGAAAGACCCAGAGATCTACTGCAAGTTGGAGTAGACAATACTGACTATGATAGACCTATAGTCTGTGAAGTAGCTCTAAACACTGTTGTGTTTAGACAACACAGAGAAAGGGAAAGTGAGCCTGAAAGCCCTAACCCTGTTCCATGCCTCTGAATGGTTGCTGTGTTTTCAGCAGTGCACCTACATGTGAAGGAAATGTGCCCAGATATACTCCCATGACTTTCCAAACACTCCTGATAACAGAGAGGGAGTATATGCACACATACTTCTTCCATTAATATGCAGTGGTGATGAGCTAGTGATTGCAAAGAGGCAGAGGATCAGGGCTGGGTGTGTACAGATGTCTGTGCACTCTATTTCTGTCTGCCTCTTTCCCTGCACATTTTTTGAATATACAGAAAAGCCATGTACTCGGGACTATTTATAAACCAGCTGTGTGCGCACAGAACATTGAAAAGGGCAATTGTGGCAGGATTTATTTTGCTGCATATATTCACATTCAAAATGTGCATCAAACGAAGGCATGTGTTCACATCCTAAATATGTCATCAATGAAGGCATATATCCTACAGAGGCGCCCTGTTTGTGTAGGAACTTCAGCATAATTACTTAGGTATTTATTCTGGCCTAACAGTTTCCCCAAGGCTCAGGACATGAAAACAAAGGAAGAAAACAAACAAGGTAGGATGAAAAATTATGGAAATGTCCCTTCCCTTTTCATGAATTAAGCCCAAACCCCTCACAAGCTGAGAGAAAGAAATCTGGAAAAAGAGCAAGATAAATCCTCTGGGATCCCTTTTGGCTTCTCCTTTGTCATTAATATTCGTTTATATAATGGCTCTGAGAGCTTATCTGATCTGTCTCCAAATCAACCCTTTAAGGTAGCTTGAATAGAAGATTAGTGAGTATCTAAGTAGGGGCCTAGGGCTGCCAGCCTGCTAGTGGGGGCTGGAGTTTGCCCAGAATCACTACTGATCTCCAGACTACAAGGATCAGTTCCTGTGGAGAAAAAGGGTAGCTTCAGAGCATGGATGTTGTAGCATCACATTGCTGCTGAGCCCCTCTTTCCCAAACTCTGCCCTCTCCAAATTTCACCTGCAAATTTCCTGGAATTTTCCAACCCAGAGTAGGAGTTTTAGGCATACCCATCAAAGTTAAGCATTGTGACATCTTGGTGCCCTTCTGTAGGTGCGATGATTCACTAAAGCCATCTTTTTGCCCTCTGAGAGACCTGCTAAGGAAGTGCTGAGCAGCCCATCCATACAGATTACAGATTTGAATTCCATTTAAGCCATAATGTGCCATTTATGCAGCTTTACTGTTGTGTGCGTGTGCACGCACACTTCGCTACTGATTTCAATCGACTCCTTGGGATATTGAGTAAATATAACTCTCACCTTGTTATCTTGTTGAACAGTATATAGATTAATATGAACTCTAGCTGGAACTATTGATTCAGCGAATAATCCTGAAAGGTCTTTTCAATTACACTTAGAAATTGGTCTTTTGAATTTCCAAATTATGCAAGGCAAGTTCAAATCAAGCACAAGGAAAAAGATATTTGCAGCAGCTTGCTAGGGAAACTCATTTTTATGGTAATGGAGGGGGGGGGTTAATTTTGGCCTGTTAAGTTATCTGTTGCTGCCCTCCAGTGCCTAAATGTTGCATAGTTTTTTAGTCACAAAAGTAATTTGCTATCTTGGTTTGCCCATCACATTCTCTGGTGGCTGAATTGGTCGCATTGGAAATTCTTTTCAGTGCTGGCACAGGAAACTATTATTCCAGCATTTCATTTGAGTGAGGGACAGCAAAACAGCTGCCCATAATGGGTCTCTGGACCCTGGAAAAGTATCCAAACCATGTTCTCCAGTACATTGTGTAAATACAGCTCCTGCATTACAAAAAGGATAGTAATTGGGGATGATATAGATCATCTTGAATTCCTTATGGTAGAATGCAGCATGTAAATCTGTGTAAGAGCGGTGTACATACAAGGGTGAGGACATAAGCAGAGTGGCATTGAATCATTCCCTACCTGATTGACTATACTGATTTTACATGATTTGGGGACAGGGACTGGGATGTTCTGTGGTGAATAACACTTACCTCTATCTCACATTTTCAACAGATCCCAAAGAGGCTGTGGAAACTGTGAACAGGTACATGAAGGCAGGTTTGGAACAGATGGCTAAAAAAAACCCTGCAACATCATTGCCCAAAAAGGAGGTGCAGTTACTGGTGGGGAAAAAGCTGAGATCAGGAAATGGCAGTTATTAATCCTGTTCTTAATAGGATTGCACTTCACTAAAGGAGCTTGGGAGTACTGATGGACCTTGGCCTGCTATTGGATAAACAGATGGTAAAGGTGGCCAGCGGTGTCTTTCACTAGCTTCATCCTTTTCTGGGCAGGACATATCTTGCCTCTATAGTACATGCCCCAGTAAAATCTAGATTTGATTCCTGTAATACACTCTACAAGGGGCTGTCCATGAAGATTGGCCAGAATGTGCTGTTGACAGAGAATGCTTCAGCCAGAATGTTGACTGCAGTGGATCATAGGAACCTATCACTCCAGTCTTTTTCAATCCACAGTGGCTTCCAGTTTTCTTCCAGGAACAATTCAAGATTTACCTTGAAAACCCCATACAGCCTGGGGCCAGCATACCTTTAAAAACCACCTGAACATACCCATCCACTCTTCCGAGGCCTCCTTTCAGGTGCCCCCACAATTAGAAGCTAGAAGGGTGAAAACTCAAGACAGGGCCTTCTAATTTTGGCACCAAAATTTTGGAATTCCTTCCCCAGGGAGATGCATCTGTCTCCCCCTATTGGTGTCTTCTACCAGAGTGTGAAGAGTTTGTTTTGTTTGGCATAACTCCAGTAAATATTATTAATCCTCTTGTTTTGTTTTGTTACATGTGTGTGTCTATGTTCTTATCAAATTGTTTATCTTATGTATATTTTATTTTAAATACTGTTGAAATATTTTAATGTTTTGATGTTCACCACTTAGGGGATCCTATTTGGGTAAAAAGACAGTGTAGAAATGTTATAAGTAAACAAATTACTTCAAAGTTATTTACAGTTTAAAAATATCAGTCCCAAAAACATTTTCGATAATTAAAACCACCTCCATCAAAGAAATACCATTAAAATGAGCTAAAAACAATTTCAACTACATTCGCACAAGCAATAAATTATGAAGCAAAGTCTTAAAAGCTTTCTAATCTTTTAACTGTAGGTTGTTTTACTCAGCTGTGGAACTGAACACATGAAATTATCAATTTTAATTTGGTTTAAGAATGTAATTTGGCAGTCCTTTTGTCTGTGTGCAAAATTTGGAAGGAAAAAACCCCAAGAACATTTTAGAGAAAAATAAGTGTCCCTCTAGAATTTGATTTTAAAAGTGACTCTCATTTCTATGGAAAGTTGGCTTATTAATGCCACGGTTGATATCCCAGTGTTTAACAAGTTGTTGTGTTTACTATTGCTCTTTTGATACAGCACAAGCATATCTTTCATTAAAATTCATGAACAAGAGGAAATAAAATTGTACATGTATAATTAGATTTGTGCAGAACTACAGTGGTATGTATCCTGCCTTAGGCTCAAAGAAGGTTTTAAATGTTGCTGTGTGGAGTGGGAGGATACATTCCAATGTCTTTTGTTACTGTGGTTATACCACATATTGTTTGAGAGACATGTAAACTATTCAGTTACCTGAATGTGGTGGGTGAGTGTTTTAACAAACTACAGAATAAGCCATACTGTTCTCAGCCATACTACAAAACACCAGATTTAAAAGTTCAATATCTGATTTAACTGCTAGAGAAACTTGATTAATTTACAAAATTTCTAGGTTACAACTATGCTGAAGGAAAACAGTGATGCTGCACAAAATAGGTCTTTTACTGATGACTGGCCAGGGTTGCCATGTTTCCTCCAGGGGTAGGACATCCCCCACCCATGGCTCTCACTTCCCACCTCTAAGAAAAAAATGAACAAAAAAAGTTGCCATCAGGCCAATGGCACAATGTCCATTTCAGAGAAAATCCAGCAATTATGTCATGCCTGTTTAGGAAAAACCAGAAACTCTATGGTTTAACCGGACAACACCCTATGTCCTGTTCCCACAGACTCTCACTGATTAACAGACTGTGTCTGGCAACCCTACGTTTTTTCTTATGACCTGTCTAAAGAAAATAAAGAGATATTTTTCTGTAGACTGCTCAGCTGGGACTGATAGTGCTTTTAGTGGATTTTCCAAAAGCAAGTGAATAAGTGAGGTACTCCTTTCAGGAAGCATAGAGTAGAAAGCTGGGGACTGAAAAACTGAGCTGAGAAGTGCGGGAGAGATGCAGAGAGCGATGCAGTAGTGAGAAAGAGTAAGTAAAACATATTGTTTTGTTTATTAGATTTACAGGCTTCTTTTTGGACTTATATGAGGGTCCTAAGATGCTACCCAAAATGCTTGGGTTTCCCCCTTTTAGAGTGGGGAATTAGCTAAGGGCAGACCTTACTTAACAAGAGACTGGGCAAGCTAGGGATATTTGTTGCCAACTTTTACAGCAATGGGTTTCCGAAAGAAATCCACAGGACAACTTTGTAAAAGTTTAACAAGTTTTATTATGAAAAGTAAAATAATAAAAAATACAAGCACGCAGTCCTAGGATATAGATAGCATTGAGTGGACAGTTTTGGAAATAAGTAGAGGATTTCAGGGATTTGTAGGGGTGATCTTTAACAGATCCTGAAGAGGCTGAGGGTCCAAGAAGCAGAGCCTAGTTACCTGCTCTGGGCTCCAAGGAAGCAGGGTGGAAAGCAGGATTTATGCATGACACCCTTTGGATTCTCTGGATACAACTTCTGTCATCTGCAGTTAACATATATTGTGGTGTTGCCTGACTCCCTTACAAACTGATCTGAGTCTCTGCAACCGGAGCGAGTGAGTGTGTGGCAGATTAGAGCTGTCAGGCCCACAAACACACACACAAACACCTGATGTTGCATGCAAATCATGAGTCAGCCAGTGAGGATGGGAAAGAGATTAATAGAGTTAGGGAGATGCTGAAAAACAAGGAGAATCAGGTTTGGCAGAGGGTGCTAGAGCTCCACCTATAAAAGAGGAGGAGGAATGACAAAATTGAGCATGAACTCTGCTAGAAGTGGCTTTGCCTCAGAAAGAGACGCCACCTCCTAGGGTGACAAAACTCAGTTCCTGAAGCAAAAGTGGGGGGGGGGGGTACCGGAGTAGGTGACAAGAACCACAACTAAAAAAGTAGAACAAACAAACTAGAAAAGACTTATGGAAGTCTTTTCTCTGCGCTTGGAGGAACTGCATGGAGGGGCAACCGGTACTACCCACCTCAAGCTTTCATGTATATTAAGCAGCAAGAGGGTCCATCTACCTGATGGAGCCACTGTTTGACTCCATTGTAAAATTCACGTTGCCTACATGGCGACATGTAAGTTTCAAACTGGAACCCTTTGGGTGGTTTGCAGTCAAGAAAACATGGGGGGGGGGGAACTAACGCAGTTTATCCCTGCTTATTGTGAGTCACACACCCACAAAGAGCCAGTGTACACCTGGGAGGCACAAAACTCCCATCAAATATGTAATACCAATTTCTCATATTGTTCCCCGACAAGCATAAGGACTTTGTGTAGATGTAATAATGTGTACATATAATCTCAGTGTTGCAGGCAGCCAAGGCCCATCAAATCCAACCCCCTGCCAGGCAGGAATACAGTCAAAGCACTCCAGACAGATGGCCATCCAGCTTCTGTTTAACAACCTCCATAGAAGGAGATTCCACCACACTCTGAGGCAGTGTATTTCACGGTCGAATAGCCCTTCAAAAAGTTCTTCCTAATGTCACAGTCACAAAGTTCTTCCTAATGTTTAGGTGGAATCTCTTTTCCTGCATCTTGAATCAATTATTCCTTGTCCTATTATCTGGAGCAGCAGAAAATAAGCTTGCTCCATCTTCAACATGACATCCTTTGAAATATTTAAATATGGCTATCTTAACCTTCTCTTCCCTAGACTTGACATACACAACTCCCTAAGCTACTCCTTGTAGGAATCCAGACCTTTTAACATTTTGGTCACCCTCCTCTGGACCCACTCCAGCTTGTCAATATCCTGTGTGGTGTAATGGTTAAGAGCAGGTGGACTCTAATCTGGAGAACTGGGTTTGATTCCCCACTTCTCCACTTGAGTGGCAGACTCAGAATTTGTTTCCCTATTCTTACATTCCTGCTGGGTGATCTTGGGCTAGTCACAGTTTGTTTAGAACTCTCTCAGCCCCACCTACCTCACAAGGTAACTATTGTGAGGAGGGGAAGGGAAAGAAGTTTGTGAGCCCCCTTGCATCTCCTTACAGGAGAGAAAGGGGGATATACATCCAAACTCCTCCTACTCCTTCTCTTCCTCTTCTTCTTCTTCTTTCTTGAATTCTGGTGCCCAGAACTGGAGTCAGTATTCCAGGTGAAGTCTGACCAGTGCAGAATACAGTGGTGCTATTGCTTCCCTCAGGCCCTTTCCGCACATGCAGAATAATGCACTTTCAATCCACTTTCAATGCAATTTGCAGCTGGATTTTACTGTGCAGAATAGCAACATCCACTTTCAAAGAATTGTGAAAGTGGATTGAAAGTGCATTACTCTGCATGTGCGGAAGAGGCCTCAGGCGAGACCACCAGAATTTTATTGATGCAACCCAGAATTGCATAGAGGAAGCTTCTTAAGGCTAGGACCCAGTTTTAAGAAAGCCCTTTCTACAGAGATAGATAAATGAGGAGAACAGGAGGAGGGATATACAGAACTGGGAAAACAAAATAAAAAATACTGCTAACCAGCTTATTCAAAATTTGCAATTTGCAAGGGTTATCTGTTTTTAATGCTTTCCCTGCAGGCAGGCCAGGGATACCACGGGCTGAAAGCTGACAAAAGTTTCTTCTTGCTATTCCATATTTCAAGACTGAACATGTGAGTGATAGGGAGGAAATTCTCAAGTGATTTGCCAAAAGATCCCTAGTGGACTGTAGTTTTTACAGGAAGCCTCTGATACTTCAGTGCCAAGAATTAAATCCCTGCCATATCTGTAATCGTATAGAGAGATCATATAAGGAAAGAAAACACATTTCTGAGAGCTCACATGCATGCCTAGCTTACAGAATTATCCCAGTTTGGCCCCATTATCTCCAGATAAAACCTCTTTGATAGTAGGTGTCGGCAAAGAGTTCCCTCTGCTTAAGCCTCGAGGGATTCATTGCCAGTCGGGCCTGACCATAGTAAACTGGATGAGCCAATGATTTTGCTTGATCTGCCTAGGCCAGTGGTGGCGAACCTTTGGCACTCCAGATGTTATGGACTACAATTCCCATCAGCCTCTGCCAGCATGCTGCTGGCAGGGGCTGATGGGAGTTGTAGTCCATAACATCTGGAGTGCCAAAGGTTCGCCACCATGGGCCTAGGCATAGCAGCTGCCCTCTCATTCTGTAGCAGTGAGTTTCACTGACCAGCTGGTGTTGTAGAGACAACAATCTGGGCCTGTGCAGTTTTACAGCTATCAGAATGCTGGTTCCAGTTTGAAAAATGTGTTGAGCTGACCTACTTATCTCAAGCTCAGCAGCGTCACTTAATACCCAATGAAGAAGAACGCTTGAGGCCAAATCACCTATATTCATGTTCCTAATAGCCATCTAAGTCACAATTAATCAAGTTGTACTTTGCCACAAATGTTTCCGGATTACAGTTGATCAGGGTGAATAAGGCAAGTGGTTTCTGTTACACAGAACCCTGGTGGATGCAGCGTGTGGGGGAGAGACTAATTGTTCATCAACTTCTTACATATTATGTATTCTTGTCTTTTTTTAATCTGTTCCTTTGCCTTTAACTTTCAGCTTAGCACCTAATCTAGCTTTCTGTTACGTCTGATGCAAAACTCTATAAACACTGTTGTCTAAGCTCTTCTCATTTTCTAGCCACACCTCACTGGCTAAGAATTTTACCAGGCTTGCAAAGTAAATCAGACTGCCTGAAAAGTGCCCGTGTCAGCACATCAGTTTCTCCACTGGGTCTAAATTTAACCGCCCGGCATTTGTTAAAGATAATATTACATCAAATGAGTTGTGTCCTGCTACACCGCAGGACTCCTTCCGATGCTTCCTTCGTAGACTTTCAGTCTCATTAGCTGGCACACGATTGGCTGAAAGGGCTCCTCAGTAGCCATTATGGTCTATGGCAAAGCTAATGTTCCCCAAGACTTTTAAACTAATACATACTCTACTGGAACACAGCCATTATGTCTCTGATATGCTGTTGCTATGGCACATTGCAGCAGTTAGCTGGTTCCTGCCTCTGTTTTAACTGGGAACTGAAAGGAGTGGAAAATAAAATTGGGGAAGCTAGCAAGAAGGACAAGAGAAATTTAAAAGCCAAGTGGTACCATTCTGACATATTGTAGTGAACATCACTCTTAATATACTAGTAGCAATTTTGGGGCACAAAGTGGACTTGCTGTTAGGATACTTCTCTTGTCCAAAGTTTTATTTTTAAAATGTTGTACTTCAACATCAAAGTTGAAAATAGGCACAAAGAAAGAAATGCTGTTAGGATCTTTCTCGGGATTCAGGATTGGAACTTCCATTTGTGAAGGCTTGCGGGAAAATAATTTCACTTTGCCGTTTCCCAACAAAACAAACCCTTGCACATTACTGGAATTCTGATGACAGACTCACTTCTAAGGCAAAGTCAGTATGGTCACCTAATCAGAAAAGGGAAAAATGGTCACGAAACAAGAATCTGGATCACTTCCAGAGGCAAAACAGAGATCCCAGGATTCTGCTTGATACAAAAGTATGAAAGGTGAAGGTCCACTCTGACATGGAAGCTAATTCTCAACCTGATCTACTTTACAGGATTCTTGTGAAAAGAAAATAGAGGAGAATAGGGCAAAGTTTTCAACTTTGGGTCCCTATTGGGAAGAGAAATGGAACAAGCAAGTAACAGCTATTGTTGGTCATTCCCTCTGGTAAGAGATACCTTTTCATTACAGCAGAGCGCACAGAGGCAAAACACAGCCGAGCTTACCCAGGCATGTGTGTGTGATGAGACAAAAAAGGCTCAGGGCCAGTTCATAGTTTTGAACTAATAAGAGGAGTCTTTATGAACTCCATTCTGGATAGGAAAGTGGAGATATAGGTTCTTTATTCTAATCCAACTAAACTGGATGCTGAGGAATGCTGTCTAAATCTCTCTGCACACATAGTGCAAGATGGAGGAGTGAGTGCAAGAATGGTGGGAAGAGAAAAAGGAAAGGAGTTTCTCTGAGAAAAGCAATCTACACATCAAAGGGATAGTGTCAGAGCAGAAGAGTAAAGGTACCCCCTCTAGCCATCTGACTTACTGATAGGTCCCCTCTGTCACTGAGGCAGGAGACAGTGAAAAGGTTTTCACTTCCAACAGTCCAGTTTATAGGGTTCTTGTGAAAATAAAATAGAGAAGAGGGCAATGTATGCAACTTTGGGTCCCTCCTGGGAAGAAAGATAGAATAAACAAAAGAAAGGTTATTGTTAGGGAAGTTAAGCACTAACTTTGAAACTATTATTCAAGAGAAATTCAACTGACCTCTTCCTACAAAGGATGTTATCATGTGACAATTTTGAGAAAGCACTAACTCTGCAATGATACATCAAAATATTTGAAGGTTTATATTTTCAAGATACAATGCCTATAGACAAGAGAAAGTGCAGTCCTAAACTGAATTGCAGACTCGGCTCATTGAAATGACTTTCCCTAGGAGAATTCTTCAGGCCATAACAATGTTTAGAGCATTTGTATTTTTTTCAATCTACTGTTAGAATGGTAAACAAAATTTTAAAAAGTTTTTAAAATCGATTTTTAAATTATATATACATTAACGCAGGTAACTATTGCTCTTTGGATCTGTTCCAAAGTTAGCACTTTTTCAAATCTGCGCATTTTTGATAGGAAAAGATACAAGATTTTCTTTAGAAATACTGGTTGCCTTTCAGAAGAAGCAATTTCCCAAGATCCTCTCTGTTTTTTTAAAAAAAATCCTTTCCTGTGACAATCTGGAAAAAGTGTCATTGTCCTGAAGTAAAATGATGATATCTCTGTCTCTAGTGTTCAAGAGAGCCTAGTGGCTTGTTAGCTGATCTTCCTGCCATGTGGGTATGGTCCCTGTACAACTTGCCAATGGCCATTTCTCTTCTGCCCTGATCCAATTCCAAGATCTTAATCACAAAAGGTTTGCCTTAAATATACACCTGGAATAAGTATTTTCATGTATTCCTTTCCAATGGGTAAAACAGAACTTCCAATTCTTATTCAACATAGAGGCTTGGGCACTTTTAGCAAACCATAAAACCAGGAGTCAGCAATGCTACTTAGAGCCTTTAGTTCTCCAACTAATACTATTAATAATAATATGTAAGTATAAAATGAAAACACTTCCTTTTAATGCTCGAAGCAGCACACCAGAGATCAAATTGCTATTTCCATGAAACTCACTGAATAAACTGTTTCTCAGCTATCTCTCAGTTTATCCTGCTTCACTAGATTGCTGTGAGGATGCAGGAGAAATTCACCTCAATGCATGTCACCTGGATGAAGAGAGGAGTGTTTCACCCATTGGATGAAGAGAAGAGTGTAACGAGGGGTACATATCTTTCTCTGTAGAGGACCTCCAAGCTGTTAGAAACACTTCCATATGGCAGTAGCCTCTTGCAGGTCAGTAAAACAGATATTGAATTCCCAGAATGCTATGCAGGCTGTCCACATGGAAGCCATATCTAGATTATTGGTTTTGGCACCAAAGTATTCACAGTTTATCTTCATACAGGCTGCCTCCAGGTGTAAAAATAAACCTTTGTCCAACAAACTATGGTTAGGCTACCAGATGTAAGTAAGAAAGGGTTTTTTTGTGGATACTCCTTGATTTGTCTGCTTCTTGTGATCTCCCATCACAAAACAGGATGGATCAAGTATATCCTCATCCTGCCCTTCCTGAAAGGAGCTAATATTCTTCTTCTTTCTACAATACATTGTGAAGAAGATTAGACTTAGGGACATAAGAACATAAGAACATAAGAACAAGCCAGCTGGATCAGACCAGAGTCCATCTAGTCCAGCTCTCTGCTACTCGCAATGGCCCACCAGGTGTCTTTGGGAGCTCACATGCAGGAGGTGAAAGCAATGGCCTTCTGCAGCTGTTGCTCCCGAGCACCTAGTCTGTTAAGGCATTTGCAATCTCAGATCAAAGAGGATCAAGATTGGTGTAGCCATATAAAATCAACTTCTCCCTCCATAAAATCTGTCCAAGTCTCCCTTTTTAAAGCTAATATCCAGGTTAGTGGCCATCACCACCACCTGTGGCAGCATATTCCAAACACCAATCACACGTTGCTTGAAGAAGTGTTTCCTTTTATTAGTCCTAATTCTTCCCCCCAGCATTTTCAATGAATGCCCCCTGGCTCTAGTATTGTGAGAAAGAGAGAAAAATTTCTCTCTGTCAACATTTTCTACCCCATGCATAATTTTATAGACTTCAATCATATCCCCCCTCAGCCGTCTCCTCTCCAAACTAAAGAGTCCCAAACGCTGCAGCCTCTCCTCATAGGGAAGGTGCTCCAGTTCCTCAATCATCCTTGTTGCCCTTCTCTGCACTTTTTCTATCTCCTCAATATCCTTTTTGAGATGCGGTGACCAGAACTGGACACAGTACTCCAAGTGCGGTCGCACCACTGCTTTATATAAGGGCATGACAATCTTTGCAGTTTTATTCTCAATTCCTTTCCTAATGATCCCCAGCATAGAGTTTGCCTTTTTCACAGCTGCCATGCACTGAGTTGACATTCCCATGGAACTATCAACTAAGACACCCAAATCCCTTTCCTGGTCTGTGACTGATAGCACTGACCCTTGTCAGTGACTGACCCAGTGACCCCCAGTAAGCTTCACATCAGAGTTAGCCACAACACCACATTGACAACATTCCTTATACTGCAGTGTCTGTGGGCAGATGGCCACTGTAGTTGTTGATTTCAGATGTCACAAAAATTGACTGTATAAACTGAGGTTAAAGCTCTAGCTGGAAATCTTGGTTTGTTACCAACCAATAAAATCCAGGATTTAAAAAATATTCATCAGTCAGATTTCACAACTAGAATCATAGAGTTGGAAGAGGTCATCTAGTCCAACCCCCTGCACAATGCAGGATCATCCTAGAGCATTCCTGATAAGTTGGGTGCTGTGTGGTTTCTGGGCTATATGGCTGTGTTCTAGCAGCCTGATTCCTGATAAGTGTTTGTCCATCCACTGCTTAACAGATGGCCTATCAAATTTAAGAGAAAGTGGAGGTTTTTTTGGACTACATAGATCAAGGCCTAGGACAATAAGTGATAACAATGGTCATATGGATAAGAAAAAAATGTTATATTTAGATATTTTAGGTGTGAAAATTTTAAACAGAATATTTGATGATGTAAGCTTTGGATGTTGACAGATGTAAATAAGCTCCACATACTACTTCTCCTGTATTAATGTTTTTTTATATTCTTTATAATTAAAAAAATAAAATAACAAAGAAGATTTATTTTTATTTTTTTAAAAAAGAAAGACTGTCAGAGTGGGAGCTCACGACCTTCCTAAGCAGCCAGTTCCACTGCTGAACAGCCATCATAGGAATATACAGTTCTGGCATGGATGGTCCCATGAATTAGAGAAATTAGCATTTTTTTTCTTTTTGCCATCAAATCCAAGTCAACTTACAGCAACCATTTATGGGGTTTTCAAGGCAAGAGATGTTCAGAAGTGCTTTGTGATTGCCAATCTCTGTGTAGTGACTCTGGTATTCCTTGGTGGTCTCCCATTCAAAAACTGACCAGGGTTGACACTGCTTAGCTTCCAAGATCTAGTGAGATTGGGCTAGCCTGGGCTACCTAGGTCAGGAATACAGTATCTATATTCATTATTATCCCATGTGGAGAACTTGAAAGAATTTTCCAGCAGCCAACATCCATCTTATATAATGTCTAAACACACTGTAGAAATATAGGAGTCTGTGTGATGGTGGACCTTCCTTAGTCCCTATCAAAATACACAATTCACATATTACTTTTCATGCTTAGATCTGACTGGTGCATCTAGATACCAGGCAACAAGCAACGGTTCACGGCTACAGGTTGGTCTGTCCCATATTCAAAGGTTACCCTAGAGATGTCTCCTTGGTACAGCACCTGTTTTACAGAAGTTTCCAAGTTCATTTTTGGCATCGCCAGTCAAAAGGATCTGGTAGCAGGTGATGTAAAGACCTCCACCTGAGTTCTTAGAGAGTCACTGCTAATTAATGTACTCAATAGGATCTGACTGGATATATGGCAGCTTCATGTGCTGGTGCTCAACTGCCAATCCCCAGTTATTCAAGACAGACTCTCTAATTTTCTGCTTCTTTTTAGTTAAAAAAAATCCCAATGAAGACTGGAACAGGGCAAAATAAAAAAATAAAATACAAGTAATCTAAACTATTGCTGATGGCTTGGGAAGAAAGGGCATTAAAAAAAACCCAAGGAAGGCTTCTTACTAAAAACTGATGCTGACAATCTGTTTTGAAAGAAGTGCTTCGCTCCAACTCATCTTGTGGTATATAAGAATAAATGTTTCCAGTCACTTAAGAGTTCTCTTCTCATGATTAATTGAAATCAACAGTGCCAAAAGGTTTTGTTTCCCCCAAATTCTTTGAAGTCGGAGAAACGGCTGCTGCTTTATCTAGATCAGATAATAAGGCATGGAGGGCCAGTCCTAATTTGGAAAGAGATACCAGACAAAATCTATAGACAAGCCATACTTTCTTTTTTAAAAAAAAAAAACTAATGGAAATAATTACAGCAGTCAGAAATTGTCATTTTTCCCTCTCTGCCTCATAAGATGAACCTTTGAAGATACCACGACCAAGACTATCTGGATACACCTGTTATTTTTACAAAGGTCCCCATTTCCTTAAGGCAATGTTCAGAGAATGTTGGGATTGTGTCTGAGGTAATTTCATGGCTCCTGTGAGTTAGAAAAACAAAAGGGACTGAGAAAAGAAGGAGCGGGTTCACTAAAGCCACTCACCTCCACATATCTCTGCTAATGGATTCCTATATTGTTTTCAACAAAGGGACCTGATTGCATTTCTTTATCCACCTACAAATCAATGGCAAGTGAGCCCACTTTCATCAGACAGCCGCATGCCTAAGAATTGTTTGATCTGAGCAAACCATCCATGTATGATGTATCAGCTTCCTGACCCTTGCAAGTCATGATCAAAATCATATAGCAAGTTCTCTTCATCCTTAACTCAAAACAGGTGGGAAACAAAGACAATGAAATGAAATAGATAAAACATCATGCCAAATCCCCCCCCCCCCAAGGGGTGATAAACAGTCAGCTGAGAGGACTGCAGTACGTGACAATAACTGGATGGAAGGGGGAAGAAAGTAGAAGGCCCAGTCCCACACCCCAATGGTGGGGGGAGGGGAGAGAAGGAAAAGGTTTGCTGTGGCTTCTGCCCACCAAGAGCCTGCTTGCCTTATGTAAGGTATAGGCTAACAGCTTGCATCAGCAGAGGCTCCAGCAGGTTCTCACAGGTTCCCAAGAGTAGGTTACTAATTATTTGTGTGTGCTGAGAGGGGGTTACTAATTGGTGATTTTGCCACGTGATTTTTGCCTTAGTTATGCCCCTCCTCTCAGCAGTAGCACGCAGAACTTGAAGTAGTCTAGCAGGAGGTGCACCGGCGTGTGTGGCAGCCTGTGTCTGCGTGCATTCGTTTCCCGCCCAAGGACCAGCGCAGCAGCTGCATCCTTGCCACAGCCCCACCCAGGAATGCCCCGCCCCCGGAATGCCCGCCCCCGCCCCCGTCGTGCCCAGCCCAGCCCCATTGGCGCTACGCCACAGTTTGATTCCCACCACCATGGGAACCTGTTACTAACATTTTTGGATCCCACCACTGGCTCCCACCCACCCCTTACATGAGGCGCTAGCCACTAGCTCGTGACAACAGCAGCTGTTGCCTGTGTCATGAGGGCTGCCCCAGGGTCTCTTGTGGGGCTGACCCAGCTGCGCAGAGACCTCCTCAAAATTTTAACCCACTGGGACATTTTTGGTGGCTTTAATGGCCAATCCACCCCTGAGAGTATTATTACTATCATTTATTTGATTTAGTGCCCCGCTTTCTGCTGCCGAAGCAGGCCTGGAGTGGCTCACAATATACTTATATGATACAATTATTTTAAATGCCATATAAAATAATAAACTAAAATGGATAATCTAAAAACCAGGAGTGGAACAGCTTACTGCCACCCATCATCCCGATTTAATAAAAAAAAGAAAACGATGGGAGGGGAAGAAGGGAGGTCAGCCAAGATTAACCCTATTACTCCCCACTGCTGCCCTCAACTATAGACCTGGTAGAATAGCTCTGTCTTGTAAGCCATGCAGAATTGAGACAGGTCCTGCAGTTGACTGGACTGAGAATGGGGAGCCAGCAAAACACTCCTATGATCTTATTCCATTTGTGAAATGGTTGGGTCCAGCTCAGTATTAATCACTGATGGAATCCAGATGCAATAAATTAACCAAATGCTACAGCTTTCACTTGTGTGAATGAGTGCTACAACTTCCACTTGGATTGCACCGGGGCTTTATGGTATTTATATGTTGATAAATGGAACAGCAGTATAATCCGAAAGGTCACTTCATATGTTAGCAACCTAAGTACTGTGATTTTTTTTTAAAAAAATCATGAAAATATTGGACCTGTCAATATGGTAATTAAACAGTGCTTGAGACTACTCATTATTTTTCCCATTAACAGCTCTGTGAGGTTATATGAAGCCTGTGAGCAAATCAACACATTATACTTTATTTAAAATAAGTTTGTGTCTGTAGATTCAATGATAAAACCCCAGCAAGAAAAATCATAGGGTATTATCAATTACATCCCCAGGGTCCTAGGCTCCAGGGTTGTTCTCGGCATGCAACCAGTACTGCACACTTTGCTGGTCCATAATACCATCTTCAAGATGGCCTGCAGATAAACCGGTCACTGATGGAAAGGACCAATGAGATATCATCAGATAGGATGACTGGGAAATGGAATGAGATCTACCCAGCAGGCATAAATGTGATACTTTTGGCTTGGGCCTTTTCATCTCAGCAGGTTGTTAGTAGTGTGGGGTTGCCAACCTCCAGCTGGGACCTGGAGTTCTCTGAGGATTATGACTGTGCGCAGAAATCAGTTCCCTTTGAGAGAATGACAGCTTCAGACAATGCACTCTATTGTGTCCCTTCCCTGCTGAGCTCCCCCTTTTCTATGCTCCATCCTCCCCAGGTTCTTCCCACAATCTCCAGACTATTTATTTTATTTATTTAAAACATTTATTAGCGGGCTTGTAGAACTCAAGGAAACTTGCAATGCAAATAAAATGATTTTTAAAAAATGAAAAGTCTACAATTTAAAATCGCAGTGTGGCAAGCTGCAGTACTGCAGTCCAAGCTCTGTTCACAACCTGAGTTTGATCCTGATGGAAGTCATTTTCAGGTAGCCGGTTCAAGGTTAATCCAGTCCTCCATCCTGAGGTCAGTAAAAATGAGTACCCAGCTCGCTGGGGGTGAAGTGCAGATGCCTGGGAAGGCAATGGCAAACTGCACAGTAAACATAGTCTGCTTAGTAAACGTCATGATGTGACGACACCCCAGTGGTCAGTTATTACTCGGTGCTTGTGCAGGAGACTACTTTTTCCTTGACTTTACCTTGCAGAACTCAAGGCAATTTACAATATAAATAAAATGTTCATATAAAAAGTCTACAATTTAAAATCGCAATTAGTATTGCCAAGGAATAAAAACTAAATCAGCTGCAGTCCTAAATAAAACCATCTTTAACTGCCCGCTGAAGATTGAGAAGGCCAGATGCACCTCCCTGAGTAGGTTGTTTCATAATTGTGGGGCTGCCACCAGGAAGGCCTGTTTTGTGTGCCCTCTAGACAAGCTTCTTTGATTGGTGGAACAGTGAAGAAGAAGAAGAAGAAGAAGAAGAAGAAGAAGAAGAAGAAGAAGAAGAAGAAGAAGAAGAAGAAGAAGAAGAAGAAGAAGAAGAAGAAGAAGAAGAAGAAGAAGAAGAAGAAGAAGAAGAGTAGGAGACTCAAAGGGGCTTACAATCTCCTTGCCCCTCCCCGCTCACAACAAACACCTTGTGAGGTAGGTGGAGCTGAGAGAGCTCTGAAAAGCTGTGACTAGCTCAAGGTCACCCAGCTGGTGTGTGTGGGAGTGCACAGGCTAATGTGAATTCCCCAGATAAGCCTCCACAGCTCAAGCGGCAGAGCGGGGGAATCAAACCCGGTTACTCCAGATTAGAATGCACCTGCTCTTAACCACTACGCCAAGGCCTCTCCCTGTGATCTTAATTCCTGGGTAGGAATGTATGGGAGAAGACAGTCTTTTAGATAACCCAGTCTCAAGCCATATCAAAACCAACACTTAGAACTGAGCTTGTGAGTAGATTTCATTTCATTTCATTTTAACCTTTAATGGCATACATGCTTGCGAGTAGATCAGTAGCCAGTGTGATTGCTGTAGTTTCAGGCTCATATGCTCCCAGTATTCTGCAGTATTCTATACCAGCTGCAACTTCTGAACACTCTTCAAAGGTAGCAATGCTCCAATAGTCCAGTATGGAATGTAACTGTGTCTAGATCTGACTGAC
The DNA here is from genome assembly GCF_021028975.2 of Sphaerodactylus townsendi. Lineage (NCBI taxonomy): Eukaryota > Metazoa > Chordata > Lepidosauria > Squamata > Sphaerodactylidae > Sphaerodactylus > Sphaerodactylus townsendi. Next base: position 37,533,768 of record NC_059427.1, on the reverse strand, counting down.
TCAGAAACAGATGCAGCCAACACACCAACTGAAGGTGGGCAAAAGCACTTCAAACCACTGCAGCTACCTGATTTTCTAAAGCAACTGCTGCGTCAAACAGCACCCTCAAGCAAGCTTTTCAGAGGGAGTATAACCCTCTCCAAGACAGAGGGGATCTCTAATCCTTTGTCTGCCTTTCTGCTAACCCAGTGAACCTCTGTTCTGTCAGATTAAATTTCAGCTCATTTACCCTCATCCAGCCCATAAGCAACTCCAAGCATCAGTTCACAGCATCAATAGCATCCTTGGACTTACGTGGAAAAGAAAGGCAGAGCTGGGTATCATCGGCATGTTGGTGACACTGCAGCCCAATCCTCCTGATGACCTCTCCCAATGGCTTCATGTAGATAATAAATAGCATGGCGGTTAAGATTGAACCCTGCAGAACCCCAAAGGTCATATGACAGAGCAGGAATTCCCCAGCACTAAATTTTGGAATCAACTACCCAGATAGGACATGAACAACCACAACACAATGTCCCTTAGTCCCAGCACCAAGAGGAAACCATGTTAGATGTTACTGAAGGTCACTGAAAGATCCATTAGAACCAGCAGGCTCACAATCTCCCTATCTAGTAGAGGTCATCGACCAAGGCAATCCATGCACTCTCTGTTCCAAACCCCAGGCTGATCAAAATGGGTCCAGAAAATCAGTCTCTTCCAAGAACCCCAGGAGCAGACTACCCCTCACAAGCTATCAGTTCACAGCATCAATAGCAGATTCTGACCTTACTTCTGCTTGGCCCCATTGACCTTTTGATACTCCCTACACAGCTGCTGTCCCTAGTAGCTAAAATGACTAAACTGAGGCTGTCATACTTTGGTCCCATTATGAGAAGACAAGACTCACTGGGAAAGACAATAATGCTAGGAAAAGTTGAAAGTTACAGGAAAAGAGGAAGACCCCAAAAGAGACGGATTTACTCTATAAAGGAAGCTATGGCCTTCAGTTTGCAACATAAGACTTTTCGGAGGACATTGATTGATAAGGTTGCTACAATTCAGAAGCGACTTGACAGTACTTAATACATGCATACAAGTCAGCTATTAGAACTGCTGAGAGGGATTAGGAAGACACAGTTCTGGGTGCCCTGATCAACTTGTGGGCACATGGAGCTGGGAAAATGATGCCATTTGGTTTCAGACAATGTTTGGGTTGACTGTAAGTGGAGTGAACGGGTCTCAGAGACGATCTTTGTGTGAGAATCCGCTGTGGTTCTCAGCACTCCAGGCTAACTGTATTATTCTACCTTGTCAGATCAGCTTTGCACCGCAGAACTTAAAATTTTGAAAGAAAGCAACCAAATCCTTGAAGGAATTTTGAAGTTCATTCATCAGCTTTTGGAAGTGACCTTAATCCAGTATTGAATGTGGGATTCATATCTTGTCAATTGCATGTCTAGAATCTTCACTATCAAAATATGCTTTCCATACTAATGGAATACTCAAAATAAAATTAGAATTGTTCACAGTACAATCTGAGGGAGGGAATGACAGTGCCAAGGAAAGCACTATTAGCCACACTTGAAAGTAACTTACAATGTGGTTTTCTTATCCTCTAATCAGCTGAACCAGGACTGCTTTCACACTTTTTGATAACACACTCGGTATGCATTACACAGGGAAAGGCAGTTGCAAACAGTATCTTTAGTGCGCTCAGAGTGTTGTATCCAAAAATGTGTGAAATCAGCCCAGAATATCCTTCCTAGGGCCAAGAAATTAGATTTGACAACATTCCTCATCTTGAATTTGGCCAACTGACTAGTCTTTAAACACCAATTATTTCCGTATTTTAATTCTTTGACAGGGTCTAGCTTGAAGTTTTGACATTTTGAAAAGTTTCAAGAGCTTTAGACAAAACATTTCTGATGTTTCAGGTTTCAACTTAATCTCTTTATAATGCAGGATTTAGAGTTTATTCTCTGAAAGTCAGTGGATACTTTAGAGGGTGACAACTATAAATTAGGAATGAAGGCTATTGCCTTCTCGTGGATATTTTCCAAAAGTATCTCCTCAGTTTTACTTAAAGGATAACTATGATTTAATTCCTGTAACAGTCATAATTTAATTAGCCTGAATTTAGAAGTAGCCATTTAATAAAAGTTCCATTTAATTTAGTTCCTCTAAAACAGGGGTCCTCAAACTTTTTGAACTTGTGAGCACCTATGACATTTTTGAGATGGGGAGGTGAGTGCCAGCCCAAAATGGCTACCACAGGAGGCAGCTATCAGTACCTCCTTCCATGCTTTGCAAAAGAATTGCAAAAGGGGAATAAAAAGAAATGAAGGCAAGCCCAATGCAGGGGGAGAAAGAGATTAGGGGATATAAATTTAAAAAATTAAGCCAAGAAAAGGACAAAAGGGTGAAAAGGATTGGAGAATAAAAAGAACTGAAATCTCAAGGGGAAGTGGAAGAAGAGGAAGAATAGGAGTAGTACCCCCTCTTCTCCTTTGTAAGGAGACTCAATGTGACTTACAAACTCTTTTCCTCTCTTCAAACTAACAAACTAAGACGCCCAAATCCTTTTCCTGGTCTGTGACTGATAGCACTGACCCTTGTAGCGTGTATGTGAAGCTTGGATCCCCCCCCCCATGTGCATCACTTTGCATTTTGCTACATTGAACTGCATTTGCCATTTCTTAGCCCACTCACCTAATTTATCAAGGTCCGCTTGGAGCTCTTCGCAATCCTTTGTGGTTCTCACCACCCTACATAATGTGGTATCATCTGCAAACTTGGCCGCCACGCTACCCACCCCTACTTCCAGGTCATTTATGAATAGGTTAAAGAGCACTGGTCCCAAAACGGATCCTTGGGGGACACCACTCCCGACATCTCCATTGTGAGAACTTCTCATTTATACCCACCCTTTGTTTCCTGTTCCTCAACCAGTTTTTAATCCATAGGAGGACTTCCCCTCTTATTCCTTCAATGCTGAGATTTCTGGTGAGGAACTTTGTCAAAAGTCTCTGGTGAGGAACTTTGTCAAAAGCCTTTTGGAAATCCAAGTAGACAATGTCCACTGGTCCCCCCTTATCCACATGCCGGTTTACACCCTCAAAGAACTCTAGTAAGTTTGTAAGACAGGACTTGCCTCTGCAAAAGCCATGCTGACTCTTCCTCAGCAGGTCTTGCTTTTCTACATGTTTTATAATTTTATCTTTAATGATAGATTCTACTAATTTACCAGGAACAGATGTCAAACTGACTGGCCTGTAATTTCCTGGGTCCCCCTTAGACCCTTTCTTAAAGATTGGTGTGACATTGGCCATCTTCCAGTCTCTTCAGGGATGGAGAGGCAGATTTCAGGGCTAACTTGCATATTAAAGTGAGAACATCAGCACTTTCATGCTTTGAGCCTTTTAAGGAACTCTTGGATGAATGCAATCCTTGGGCCATTGTGGGGATTTGGATATAGCATTTCCTGCTTACTTCAAATGGCTGCCAGAACGTCTTCCTTGTCTACCACTATCTTCCCTAGTTCCTCGGATTCACCTCCTAAGAAGCTTGGTTCAGGTGCAGGAATTTTCCTCACCTCCTCTTGGGTGAAGACAGATGCAAAGAATTCATTCAGCTTCTCTGCAATCTCCCTGTCATCTCCCTGTCATTTTGTTAAAAGCACAGCTCTTTTAGCACACCCTATGTTCCTTTGTCATCTAACGGGCCTACTGCTTCCCTAGCTGGCTTCCTGCTTTTGATGTACTTGAAGAACTGTTTGTTGCTGGTCTTGATGTTCGCAGCCATGTGTTCCTCATAATCCTTTTTTGCCTCCCTTACAGCTAACTTGCTTCTCTTTTGCCACCATTTGTGTTCCCTCTCATATTCTTCATCAGTCAAACTGGATTTCCATTTTCTAAAAGACATTTTTTTTCCTAATAATTTCCTCAACCTCCCTTGTTAACCATGGTGGCTTTCTTTAGGACTGGGCGCTGCCTTTCCTAACCTGCAGAACACATTCCAGCTGAGCTTTTTTAACTGTGGTTTTAAATAACCTCCAAGCATCTTGGACAGTTTTGACTCTCTTGATTTTCCCTTTCAGCTTCCTGTGCACTATCCCCCTCATCTTTGAGAAATTTCCCTTTCTGAAGGCAAATGTGATTACATTAGTAGTTGTCACTTGTTCGCATGCAGAGATACTGAATCTGACAGAATTGTGGTCATGTGATGTCATGGAATATTCATGAACACTCTCTCTTTTGTCATCTTTGCAATGTCTGTGGCAGTTTTGAGAGTTGAAACCCTAGAGGTGAGACATTGTAAGGGCAAAATAAGATAGGGATTTGGTGGGAAGATGGGCAGAAAAAATTATAAGTGGACAAGCAAGGGGAGTTGGAATATTTTCGTCAGGAATTTTATTGACTCTGTAGCTCACGTAACAGGGCCCTTAATAAAGCATGCAGTATTGAAATATTGGGAAACAGTGGTGGCACTGGGAATTAGTTCTCTTTCTTCCTACCATAGCAAGGTTAGTATTGTTTTGTTAAAAGCACAGCTCTTACCACAAGTGAAAATGTTGGTTGAAGAGTAATCCAGGATTGGCCGAGGTCTAATCTTCCTACTTCAGAACTGTGCATCTTTGGCCTCTTTGGCTTGTCCAAACTCACCTTTAATAAGCAGTTGAAAGACAACGTTCCCTCACATATAGTATAACTTTTAGAGTTAGGAATTCTAGGCAGTCTATAAGTTTTCCAGGGATTAGGGATCCATATTTCTCCTGTTCAGGCCCCAGTCAGCATGGTCAATTGGCCATGCTGGCAGGGGCTGATGGGAATTGTAGTTCCTGAACATCTGGAGAGCCGCAGGTTCCCTACCCCTGCCTTAGAGCCAGTGTGGTGTAGTGATTAAGAGCAGGTGTACTCTAATCTGGAGTCAGGGTTTGATCCCTCGCTCTGCCACTTGAGCTGTGGAGGCTTATCTGGTGAACCAGATTAGCTTGTGCACTCCAAAACATGCCAGCTGGGTAACCTTGGACTAGTCACAGTTCTTCAGAGCTCTCTCAGCCACACCCACTTCACAGGGGGAAGGGAAAGAAGATTGTAAGCCCCTTTGACTCTACTTACAGGAGAGAAAGAGGGGATATAAATCCAAACTCTTCTTCTTGTTTATAATTTCTTGCATATTGAGTGGCTTCAAACAACCACTTGCACAGTGCCCTGACTTCTTAAAAATCATGAGTTGGACCATGTAGCAAAGCAGTGTTCTACAGCACAAAACAGCATTGTTAAACTTTGTTCTATTTTCTCTAGATTCCTGAGTAGTTATGGAATGTGGTAACAATTGTCCAGATGTTATCAGTGGCTAGCTTTCCATGTAGCTAGAACTTTCACATAATGCATTGCAAGACTGAATGGTTGCTAAGGGGTGACACAATATTTCACTGAGTCATTTGAAACCAAGCAGAACCACACATTTTGGCCCCTTCCACACATGCAGAATAATGCACTTTCAATCCACTTTCAAGCTGGGATTTACTGTGTGGAATAGTAAAATCAACTTTCAAACAGTTGTGAAAGTAGATTCAATGTGCATTAATCTTCATGTGCGGAAGGAGCCTCTGTTTCTTTTGGAGCAACTGACTACCCAACAAATAACAAGACCTTTAATAGCATCAACTAACTATCCAATATTTGGTAGGCTTAACTTAAATCTGTAGAGACCATCATAATAAAAAAAAATGGGAAGGATCTTTCACTTGGACGCCTAACTCACCAGACATTGTCTTTCAGTACACTCACAAATCAACCAGGAATGAATGGCTTAGGACTTTAATGCAGCATTGACTCCAACAGCTGTCTGGTGGCAGATGTGCATAAGACACCTGCAAATCACACCTGCATCTTTGGGATCTCAGTTTTGGGAAACCAGCCACAAGCCTTTCCTCTTCCACATTGCTTGCAATAAGGCATCCAATTTGTCCAAAATGTGTACGTTTGCATTAACAATAGCATGGCCTCGGGTTCTGTTAAATGTTCAGCTGCTGATGAAGTGCAATTCACAGTGCTTCTTTCATCACATAGACTGCATAGTGATGGAGCAGATTATCTGGCTGGAACCAATAAGGGCTTAATTGAAACCAAATATCTGAACTTAGTCGAAACACTTATTACGAGGAAATTGTTGGAGTAAGTGATGCTCATGAGTGATGAGATTCATATGCTGACCCTCCTTTCTACCCATGCTCAAGCTAGCAAATAAATGAATATCGCTAGCAAGCTCAAGGTACTTCCTGAGCAGAAAAGAATTCCAGTTCTACAACTGTTACAGTTCTACAACTGTTACAGGGTTTGATCCCTTGAAACAAGAGAGCACTGGAATTTATGCGGTTTTATTTTATTTACAAATATATTTTCAGAAAGAATTAAGAGCAAAGAAACTTCTGCAGAAGGCAGTACTATTGTTAGTACCTTATCAGATTCCGAAGTGGAATGTCGCATCCCACTTTAAACCAACTGTTATGTGTCAGAGTTTTGTCTTCCCCTCTCTGCGTATCTATCTCCGCTTGAGTTCAAAACTCCATCAGGCTGTCTCTCCATCTCCCAAACTGACACATGACATGTTTATTTTACTGCATAGAAATGTCCAGTCATTAAAGGCTTATTAACTGCTTTTGTTTGCCATTAAGTATAATAATAAATCCATTCACAGTGATCTAGGATAGATATGCTAGAAAATATACTAATAGAATATTTTGAATCATCAGCCATATAATGGGCATGACAGCTTTAAAGAGAATCATATAACCCAGAGAATCATATAAGTTACTAGCGGGGCCCAGCCACGCATTGCTGTGGCTTATTGTGGTGAAATGGGAAAGGAACAGTAGCAGCAAATCAATTGCAAAGGTCAGCAGTACGTGCTCATGGAAACACGCAGGCTGATACTGTGCGATGTCATTGATGTTTGCATGATGTGCATCCTCCCTCACTTCTTTTCCCTTGCATGGCACCCCTCCCTCTACCTCCCCTTTCCCTTTGCCAGAGTGGGTGGGTCATATTCAGATGCTGTGCCCCCTCTCTCCCCTCCCTTGCATGCCACCCCTCACTCTCTCCCCTCCCTAACTTCTGTTCCCTTGCATGCCTCCCCCTCCATCCCTTCCCTCTCCCACCCTCTCTTCCCTTGCGTGCCACCTCTCCCCCTCCCTCCCTTCTGTCTCCCTCTGCTAGGGTGGGTGGGTCATATCCAGATGCTGGGCCTGCTCCCTCCCCTCCCTTGCATGCCACCCCTCACTCTCTGTGCCTCACTCACTTCTCTTCCTTTTCAGGCATGCCTCCCCCTCCATCCCTTCCCTCTCCCTCCTCTGAATGTGTATGAGAGTAGGTGTGTTGTGTGGTAGTAGTGGGTGAGGCAAAGAGAGTGAAAGGTACCTGCATGTGAGGAGTGGGAACCCCACCTGACGTCTCACATGGCAGTGTGTGTATGTGTTTCAAGTCCACTTGAGTTATTGCCTATGTACTGGCCATCTGAGCGAACATTCTAAGAGCACGAACATTCTAAGGGTGACAGTTACACACAGGCAGCTTCATGGCCTGGTGCGCCAGGAAAAAGATGTTTTACCTGGCTCAGGTGTGTTGTCTGGCAGCGGGAGGTACATAAGAACCCAGTCGGGGTAATGAGTAAGTGTCTGTGAAATTTTCAGAGTGTTTGGGCCAGCAGGTGCGTGGTTATTCTCGAAGCAACAAACGCATGGTTCCATTTTTATATATATAGATATCTGGTCTCCAGGGTGCTATCCTTTCCTAGAAGTAGGGTACAGAAACAATGATTTACAGGATACATGCCCTTACCATTGATTTAACATCTGCATCAATATTATGAGCATCCAGTTCCTAATACTCAGAGCACATGTATTGTAAGTTTCCATGCCAGTGAGTATCAGGCCACCCCACTCAGTCATGTGGTGGATAAAATACATGTTCTGATTATAGCAAGTCAGTATACACACTACATAGGGTCTGGAGTGGATAAGTAAAACATGAGCTAGATCTCTGTGGAGCTTTTTCCCCTTGGAAGAACACAGCATATGCCTCACTTTATTTGGGCGCTTCCACATGACTCTGTGCTCTTTCCAAGAATGGTTTGTGGGGACACTGGGGCTTTAGGTCAGAGCAAAGAAAAATGCTTTGTATCCTTGTGTGAAATCTCAAAGTTTAGTGCTGTGCTCAACATGGCAGTCGTGATCTCCAGCATTCTCCCCTTTAGGGTCTTTCTTCCCCTCTTTAACAACCAATCTGGGCTCAAATGTTGGGTGGGAGAGGCCAACCCAGTAAGGTTGTTGTCTGATTGGTGTTTCTACATTAAATGGATGAGGAGAGGCAGTGTGAGCAGTGAGTGGCACAGTGATGGGGTGTGTGAATGCACACTTTCATCCTGCACACAACAATTTCCACTTTTCCTGCTCTTGTGTGGATGGAACCATGGTTAGATCTCATTGGCAGCTGTTCTGTATCATGGGATACTTATAGTGTTTCACTCAACTATACTAAAATAAGTTCTAAGTAGAATGTTCTATATTATTCTTAGCATTTCAAGGAAGGTTACCAGTGGTGACTTTAAAACGGCGGGAAAAAACACTTTCAGAGGTATAATTATAGCTGAACTTCATGTACTAAAATATCCTCTGAAGCTTCAACAAGAAGTTTTTTCTACCATAAAATGCTGAGAAATAATGGTTAATCGTTTCCTGCTCTCTTCTAAGCCATGAACTGTTTAAATCACATTTTAGGACAGGGGTGTGTTTTCTTTGTGATATATTGCATTTTTATCTCACAGTGAATCATGTGAAAGCTTTATCTAGAGGTTTTCTTTTGGGGGAGGGGAGTGGTTAGGATTTTTGTCATCCTTAAATCTTAGCATCAGTTTGCTGTGTTTTGGAGTTACAGCATTAAAAGAGATAAAAGTTTTGACCTAGAATTGCAAGATAAAGCAGGAAATATCTGGTTCATTTCAGAACTCCACCCGTACCCAATCCCTTTCCCAGGATGTTTTTATATAGAAACAGTAAAATCAAGAAAACATGATGAGAATTTAGCTACAAATGAGTGTTTGCATCGGACTGATGCAAGATGTCTTCAGAAAAAAACATTTGTGACTTCTCAAACTTCCATGACTTCATACTATTTCGTTCTCGGTTATATAAGAGAATATAAGTCCTCACCAGCAAAGATATTGGTTTGGTTGTTGTGGGTTTTCTGGGCTGTGTGGTCATGGTCTAGTAGTTTTAGCTCCTAACATTTCACCAGCATCTACAGTAGCATCTTCAGAGGCACGTTACAGTATTAGTTTGCTTTGGCCTTTGGTGTTCAACAATTAACTCTATGGCTTCTACAAACTGATGGGTTTGGCTACAAATATCTACAAGTCTCAGAAACAGTACATACATCGGGTTGGATCTTGCAATCTTTCAGCAGAAGGCATTAATGGTCCCCAATTTTCCTGACCTTCCTGTCCTCCCGCAGCCATTTCCTATTCTGGAGAAGTTTGTCGTGGTGGTCAACGAACCCTTGTGGAGAAATAGCCACGCAGGATAGGAGATGGTGTTTGGGGAAAAAGAAGGGGCAGAAATTGTCCTTCCTGTTTGTTCTGAGAGTGGAGTTCTACTGATGGAAGAAAAAAGGGGGGAGGGATTTCACCCCTTCCTTTTCCCCAGTACAACTCTAAACCACATGCTTATTTACCAGTGTTGGTCAGAGATAGCCATTGTGAGGGAAGGAAACAGTGGGAAGATCAGCAAACCTTGTGCAGTCCTGTCAAGGTTCTTCTACCTCACCTGTTGCATCAGCTTCTCTCTTGTCAGTTTTATTTTTTGAGTCCGTCTGTGTTGAATTCCTGTGTGGCTGACCAGTCATCTTAATCATTCTTCATGAATTAAAAAAAAAAACTGTCAGTCAGTGCTTGCTGAGCTAAGCAGCCAAAAACTTTAGTCTACATTGCAATTTTTTTTAAAAAAAAATAGCGAAATAGCCATGTGAAATGGCTTTCACTCTTGCCAGTTAGTCTATAAGAAAGCAATAGAATGAAAAACACTCTTCAACTGATAAATGTTCAGAAGGAAGGCAATTCAGAATAAAGTCTGGAATTAGGAAAGGTAGGGTGATAAAATAATAGTATGAAGGATTGTGGAAGGGTAATGAACTTCTGAAGGTGCAAGTTGCTTCTAAGAGTTAAAATAGTTGGAAGTCTTGGAGAACAGAGAAGACAAGAAGACTGACAAATGTCACATCAAAGCAGAAAAGTGACAAACTTCAAAAGAGCATCTAAGAAGATTGACAAATGTTTAAGACGGATGTACTTTCAGAGAACTGTCTAGACTTAGAATCGTAGAACCATAGAATTGAACATACCTCCAGGCAGAGGTGGGATCCCACCAGTTCTCACCACTTCTCTAGAAGTGGTTACTAATTTTTTCTGAGTGCCGAGAAGGGGTTACTAAAGCAACCTCCCTGCCCAATAGGGACTGGAGGCACATGTGTGCGGCGGTGCCACTGTTTGAACCCACCACCATCAGAACCTGTTATTAAAATGTTTGGATCCCACCACTGCCTCCAGGGTCATCTGGTTCAACCCCCTGCACAATGCAAGAAGTTCACAACTACACCTCCTGCCCCCAAAACACATATGTTATAACAATACAGCCCCCACTCCCTGAAGAGAAACTCAGGCCCAGCAGGGAGGGATGTGTGTTGCTGAAGGGTGGTTGGTTTGGCCTAGGCACCCCCCCACTAATGCACTCACACACAGGCCTTTTTAAACAAAAATCCTGTCAGGGAAATTAATATATAAATGCTGCCACCAGAAACTGAGGTGAAAAATATAAACTTATAGAGAGTCTTTTGAAAGTTTAAACACAAAACTTGATTTAATTTTACAAATTTCTCTTCTCAGGTTGTTGCTACAGAGCGTTAGTAGTTTCTTTAGTCAGAATTCTTAGGGTTACAGAGCACATGCAGGTTCACTTAAATAGCTGTTTCAATTACAAGACTTTGCTTCACTTAAATATGCCTGTTTCAGTTTACAGATTTCTTCACGTTTAGTTTCACACACGCTCAGGTGTCTCGGTTTAGGGTAAGCCTTCTCCACACAGTTCTGAACACTTTCCTACAACTCCCACCCTTAAACTCCAAAGGGTCCCACACTGGTTTGGGACAGAGTAAGCTCTGGGGTTTCACCAAACCCACTCTCAACTCTGCCAGTTAAGCTAAACACACCCTCATAGGCTCAAAGGTGCCAGTGTGGTCTCCTCATGAGACACTAGCCAAGCACTCTGTGTGGGCTTAGGAGAGTTCTTGTGAGATCAGTTTTCCTCTTGTTTCCCACCAACCAGGTCTCTAGCCTCTCGTGGAAACAAGGCTGTTTCCTCTCAGTCTGAGTTCTCTTTGAGAATGCAGGCCCCCTTAACCATTTCTCCCTTTGTCTCTGGCCCTCTCTGCCCTTAGACAAGATCTCCCCTAACTGAATCTGAGGACTGAAAGGATTTGTGTGTCTCACAAGCTCTCAAGCTGCTTTGAAGACTCTGAAATCTCCCTATCTGTGGCTGATTCCGCATGGGCCAAAAACAGCAGTGTGAAAATGGTGTAAAAGGGTTTGAAATGGTGTTTATATGAGTCAGCATACCCTCTCTGTGGCTCCTGGCTCCTGCATTTCAGCCTGCCAATTAGGTTGCGCTCTGGTTAACACTTTGGTGCTCTTGCTCTGGCTAACTGCACCTTTTAAAATTAACTAGTATAAAGCCTAATCCTTTCTGCACAACCTTTTTAAGACATCTTGGGGATGTCTGCTGATTTTTTGTCCAGAGAGCATGTCCAGAGAGCATGGACAAATAAAGCACTAGATGAGACAATAGGCTTTTTCTCTGCACCCCCTTTTCTGCTGCTTGAATCCTCTGTTCCACCCACCATTTGCTGAAGGTTTCCCATGGAGGTTTCCTCTGCTTGCATCATGCCCATGTAACCCCTATGTTCAGAATGGGATGACCCAGAAAGGGGTGGAGACTGAAAGCAGCAGAAGGCTGCAAAACTCATGGAGTTGGAGGAAGCAAGACTACCAGGCTGGGACCTTGATTGATTTTTATAAGCCCTTAACACCTTGTTTAAGGTAACTGAATTGTTGTTGGGAACTAGTGGGAAGGGAGTTGTTTATTTTTGCTATTTTGTAATTACTAGAATTGATTGTTTCAGGGTTTTTGTGTATGTAAATGGTGAGAGTTCTTTTGGGGACCTTCATCATCTTGAATCCAGTTCACCAAGTCTCAAGAATCTCCATGAGCCAACCACCAGCAGGAAGAATGGACTTGGTATTATCAGTCTGTAATTGAAAGATCTTGGAATGAATCTTGAACAGGACCTTGGAGTTAAATGTTAATGTTTGATAAGTGTCATATGTTAAAGAAAGCAAACCATTTTGTTTAAAATTTAGTTGTTGCAAACTCCTTCCAAGTTCTGCCCCACAGAACCCACAAGCAGAGGTTACACCCACTCGCTTTTCCTGCATGTAAAGCACATGAATAAAGTTAGTTTTTCCTGATAATCTCAGGAATGTGTTGTTTTTCCTTTTTTTTCCCAATGATATGCCTTCAGAGCTAAGCAGATGGAAAAAGAGGGGAAACGACACATTCCCAAGATGGTCAGGAAAAACTAATTTTATTTGTGTGCTTTTGTAACCTCAGCTTGTGGGTTCTGTGGGGCAGTACTTGGAATGAGTTGCAACAACAATTTTTAAACAACAAAATGGTTTACTTTTCTTTACAATTAACACTTTTAAAACATCAACATTTAACGTTACAATTCAAGGTCCTGTTCAGGTTGCATTTCAAGTCCTTCTATTTACAGTCTACTGATATTGCCAAGTCCAAATCTTCTTTGCAAGTTGGCTGGCTCCTGAAGACTCCAAGGGCTTGATGAACAGGTTGCAACATTGCATGACAGCGTCTCCAGGAGAACTCCTCACCCATTACAACTTCATTAAAAGAGAAACCCTCCTTTAACAAGGTGTTAAGGGCTTATAGGAAATCAAGGTCCGCCGAGTCTGGTAGCCTTGTTCTTCTTGCAAAAGAGCCTCTTTTCAGCCCTCTGCTGTCTGCCCGAAGTCTCCGTACCTCCTTTACTGGGTCAACCCATTCTGGGCCAACCCATTCTGGGCGTGGGGGTTACATTCTCCCCATCTAAAATCTCCTGGTCGTCCCGACACAGTAATTAAAATGGGCAACTCTTGGAAATCATTCAAACAATGATTTCCCAGAGATTCCCTCTACTCTGGAGGAACCACATTTTGTGCATCTGGAATGCAGAACACATTGTCTTTCCTCTCTTTTAAGCTTAGCTTCGCACTGGCCATTTGCAAAACTTCCTTCTACAGCAATTGTTGCAATTCAGCCAAGCTAGTTTGCAGAAGGGATGGGGATTGCAACTGGAATCCCTTCCTTCATGCAACTTCCAAAACAGTGTCCTCAAATTAACACAGCAACATCTCTTTGAACTTCTACATCACATAACAAAACAATTGTATGGGGATCAAACCCCTAACTTGCTTGCAGATACTTTCCATTGTGTAAGCACTTGATATTTGCAATCTCACTTCCGAAGCCTCCCATCGCTGGTTGGGTTTCAATTTGGTAACCTTCAGCTTGTGGGTTCTGTGGGGCAGTACTTGGAATGAGTTGCAAACAACAATTTTTAAAACAACAAAATGGTTTACTTCCTTTTTCTTTTACAATTAACACTTTTAAACACATCGCAACACTTTAATCGTTACAATTCAAGTGTCCTGTTCAGGTTGCATTTCAAGTCCTTCTATTTACAGCGTCTACTGATATTGCCAAGTCCAAATCTTCTTTGCAAGTTGGTTGGCTCCTCGAAAGACTCCAAGGGCTTCGATGAACAGGTTGCAATACATGATGAAGGTCTCCAGGAGAACTCTCACCCATTACTAGCAACCATTAAAAGAAACCCCTTAACAAGGTGTTAAGGGCTTATAGGAAATCAAGGTCCGAAGTCTGGTAGCCTTGTTCTTCTGCAAAGAGAGCTCCTTTCAGCCTCTCTGTTGCTCCGAGTCTCCACCCCTTACTGGGTCAACCCATTCTGGGCCAACCCATTCTGGGCATGGGGGTTACACTTTACCCACAGGAAAAGCGAGCAGGCCTGATGCAAGCAGAGGAAACCTCTGTGGGAAACCTTCAGCAAATGCAGGCAGCGCAGAGGATCACTGCAGTGGAAGCAAATGGTGGGCACGAAATGTGGAGCAAATAAAAGCGGAAGCTTTAAACTTGAGAGGGAAAAATAAAATGGGCTGCTCTCCACACAGCACTGGAGAACCGTCTTCAAGCCATCTCAGAAGAAAAAATTGCTAGTTTAGCATTTTCAAAAAATGGCAGGTTGAGCAGAAATAACATGTCCTGAAAGCATCTTTGGGCAAAAGTTGTGTGGAGTTCCTTCCCAAGGCATGTCTTTTAATGTTCTCAAGACATTTTATTTGTGCTGTTCAGAAAGGGCCATAGTGACTCCTGATCTGTGCCCAGAAGATGGCAAAAAATCCTCCAGGATCCCTAACTAATCTAGCCTGGAGGAAAATTGCTTCCTGACCCCAAAGTGGCAATCAATATTACCCAGGACATGTAGGACAGGGCCAAGCACTGACCAACCCTTCCTGCCCTCCCCTCTCATGATCTGCTTATGTTAGAAGCAACAAAGCCCACCCCTTTGCTGTAACATCATAGATGTTAACGGTTTTGCAGAACAAAAACTTGAGGAAGGGAACCAAATGTCTAACCTGAGGTAACTCAGGATCCCCTCAGCAAATTTAATGACCAAACAAGGAGAATCCTTGGGCCTACCTATGAGGAATATTCTGTCAATGGCCCTTCCTGCATGGGCCAATAACATTGCCCTAGGGACGGCAAAAAGCCGTCCCTAGGGAGCTGTTTGCATGAGGAGTGCAGCTGCATCGCAGCCGTGCTGCCCTCGCTCCCCCCCAGCGGCGCGAAGCCGCCATTTTCCCACCTCACTCCCTGAGCGAGGTTTTTGGAAAACAGCGGTTTCCAGCCGCTGCCATGCGAATGGCAGTGGCTGGAAGGCGCCACCCACCTTTCCCGAATGACTTACCTTCCCTCCGACCTTCTGGCACGTTGATCAGGCCTGGGGACACGCCCCCCTGCCTTGAGACTCCAGAGCTGTCGCGCAGGGCAGGGGGGGCGTGTCCCCTGGCTTGGGTGACGCGCCGGAAGGTCGCAGGGAAGGTACGTCGTTAGGGCGACGGTGCAGCGCTGTGCCGTCTTCCCTGCCTTTACCGTTCGTGCGAACGGTCCCGGCGGGGGGGGGGGTGTCGGCGTTGTATACGCCGACGCACCCCCCAGCGTGGCCGTGCGGAAACGGCCAATGTTACCTCAGACTGGAATTGTTAAGGGCAGAATTCGATTACATCTTCTTGAATTCAAACTTCAGTCTTCCCTTTAGCCTTTTTTTTTTGAACCTGCAGTTCCTGCATTATAACTGTTAAACAAACCTGTGTACTACCTATTTCAGTCCACTTTATTCCATCCTTTCATTTCCCCCACTCCCACCCTCCGGGAAGTGGTTAAGTCATGAATTCACAACTCTTTGAAGCTGGAAGATTTAAGCATGTGCTGAAGGACAGTGTCATATATTAAATTTATAATGTAAGTTAGAAGGGCTATTGAAAAGAAATCTGTTCCTTCCTATGTTGATTCCTAATCAGAATATCATGCTAGAGTGGGGTATAAGGAAAAAAAACAGATTAAATACTGTCAATCAAGCAGGGAAAGCTATGAGGTTTGGGGCAAATGAGCCTACTATTTCAGGGATTTCGAACAGCATAGATTTATTTCTGTCTGAGAGCCTTACAGTAAAAGGATTTATGGAGAAGTGTTGGGGGGGGGGGGGGCGGGAGCTGATGATTCAAACTTGCTGCATTCAGGCGATTGTACTGCTTCTGTTACACGGGCACCAAAACCCAAGCCAAAAGGGCGACATAAATTCCACTCAGCTCTCTTTAGTTCATGTTCAAAGCCTTTGAGTGTTTGGCATATATGATCTATGCACCAAGGTGATACTCTAACAGAGACAAATTATGTCAAGACATCTGAAAGTCATCATTTCAACGCACATGTATGCACTTTAAAAGGAAACCTACAAGAGGATCAAAAAAAAGAGAGGAGATTAAGCCACATCTGTTTGGGTTTAAACTACATTGTCTACAGAGTTCAAAGTTGTTTCCTTTTGTCTTAAAAAAAAAGCCTCCTACCCAGCTGCTTTTTATCTTAAATTCCTCACTACTATCAAAGGGGTGTTTTCATTGGCCAGTGCGTGTTATTTCAAAAACCTGAGTTAGTTAAGAAAAGGAGCTAAGTAAGAAAATATGCTTTATTCATCAAAGCGTTGCCCTCTCTGCCTTCTCTTGGCACACAGCGGCAAGCTTGGGAGGGAAGGCTCCGCAAAGTCCTGATGGGAGCTCGGTTATCTACCGTATGTCATTATGCTATAAATAAAGGATTGGCTCAACCAAGCATCGCTTCCACACAAGCCGCATTTCAAAACAGGGTGTGCATCCAGGCAGCTCTGGGCAAACGGCACCCCAGGCCTCCTCTCGTTTTATGCAAGCCACTGCTCATGCTTGGCGTCCAGTGGGACAAACTATTGAACAGAGGTTGATTTGGGGGGAGCAGACATGACGACTGTAGCAGCCAAACCATATGAGAATTGACTGCAGCACAAATCCAGCAGTGTAGGAAACAGCGTACAGTAACTACTAGCCCAGAATACACAAAACGGCTGGGGTCCGAATGCTTCAGCTGCTTGAGGAGTGGCTGTAGCAAGGAGCAGCTTCTTGTCTCTACTTTCCAGGTCTGAGCTGGGAATCTGTCCCACACAGGGAGTGGCAGCAGGCGTTTGTATTGGCAATAGCTGCCCTGGGTCCTTTCCAAGCTTTAAAGCTCCAGTTCCCCTCCAAGAGATGACAACCCCAGAGATGGCCCTACCAGATGTAACTTGTGCTTACATGCCAGCCCTAATTTATGTGCAGCTGTGACAACACCAATAGCTTGTGGAGATGTACTACAGCTGTGCTTACTTGGCAACTGTGCATATTTCTGTTCCTTACAGAACTTCGAGCCATTTTTGATTGGACCAGCAGGGGTCAGAAAATTTGCTCCGTAGGTGGCAGTTTCCAGGCATGCCCATCCCTATCACAGTGGTGTCAACATTTTGAACATTTGCATGGTGGTGCCTTTTGTGAGGAATCTGGATTCATGGAAGCTAGGACCACGAGTAGCTATTAGCCTTAGAAGTGGAATGGGGTTCAGAAGCAGTAAATGTAGTAGGCTGGAAAGACTTTAGTTTCTGTTCCCCTTAATGTGGGGCCATCCAAAATGGCAATTGGTGCCAGGAGAGAAAACGAAATCCTTTCCTTCCCTGGGAAAGCCCATTATGCAGAGTGACTTTTGTCACATTTTTCTCAGCCTGAAAGAACAGTGGGAGCTGACTAAAGTTGGCTCTGCCTCCAGGAACTCCCCTCGGGGATAGGGCGGTATGAAAATCTAATAAATAAATAAATAAATAAATAAAAATAAAATACCCCATATGATACCTGTGAAGGCAGTTGCAGCAAAGGTTTTGGGTTCAGTCATTGAGCATCTGCCCAGTGGCCCAACAGTCATTGAGCATCTGCCCAGTGGCCCAACAGTAAGTGACCCCACACTGGAATCCATGTCAGTTTACATGGCACAGTGGGCACAGATGTTGGTGCAGGGCTCTCGCCACTTCCCGTGCAGCTTCTGTGAGCCATTGATGAGCACCCTTTGAGTTTGGTCACTCAACCAATTACAAATCTATCTAATAATAGCTTTGTCTAATCCACATTTCAATAGCTTATTTGCAAGAATATTATGGGGCACCTCGATAGCTTTACTAAAATCAAGGCATGCTATGTCCGCAGCATTCCCTTCATCTACCAAGTATGTCACTCTATTAAAAAAAGAGATAAGATTTGTCAGGCATGACTTGTTTTTCAGAAACCCATGATGATTTTTTGTGAATACAGTATTCCCTTCTAAGTGCTGGCAGACCTTCTGTTTAATGATCTGCACCAGAATCTTCCCTGGTATTGATGTCAGGCTGACTGGATGGTAATTATTAGGGTTCTCCTTTCCCCCCTTTTTGAAGATGGGGATAACATTAGCCCTCCTCTAGTCCACTGGGACTTCTCCTGTTCTCCAGCAGTTCTCAAATATATCAAGTGAATCTGAGATCACATTAATGCACTTGAATACTAGAGATAAAAAGCAGCTTAAAATTTGATATGGCCATATAGATGTACATGGGGTGGGGACTTTATCAGCACAAATCCAGCACACTGTATTACTGATAATGGAGTCTTTTTCATACCATGTTTGACTGCCAGATGGTGATGTCATTCAGCATGTATGTGTGTTTGCCATCAAGTCACAGCTGATTTATGACGACCGCATAGGGTTTTCAAGGCAAGAGATGTTCAGATGTGGTTTTTCATTGACTATCTTTGTGTGGGTTGAGAAAGTTCTGCGATAATTGTGACTGGCCCAAGGTCACCCAGCAGCAGTGGCGTAGCACCAAGGGGATGACGTGGGGCGCAATGCACCAGGCAAGTGCCAATGTGGAGGCATGGTGAGGGTGTTCCAGGACATTCTGGGGACATTTTGAGGTGGCCCGTGGGCGTGGCAGGGTCACAGGATGCAGACATGCCCAGGGCGAAGTTCCCCCTTGCTCCACCCCTGCCCAGCAGGTTTCTTGTGGAGGAGTGAGGAAACAAACTCAAATACTGAACATTCTGGCTTCTTTTCATCTCTTTCTGATGTCAAGACTGTTAGGAATTATATTATATAATTAAATTCTGAAATACACACCATCTTTTGCCACCAGACTTCACACTAAATGAGCTGAAAGTTGCAAACCCTTCACTGGAGCAAGTCCTCCCTAGATGCTCAAAAAGACCATTTGAGGCTTCACCATAAGTGACCGACCTTTATTGTAAAATTTTATGGAGGTCTGAAAACACAGCTTCTCTTTGCCTGTAAAAACGATTCTATGCAATGCTGTAATTACTACTAATCTTGGATCACAAAAAAAGTTGAACTGAGGACAGGAAATTAATAGCCAATACCCTGACTCTGCTCCATTCTTCCTCTGCTGTTTATACCAATTCGCCCTCCATAATTTGGAAGATGGATAAACTTCAGTTGAGGGTTTTGAGGTTCTGGGACAAATGACAACACACAAATCTACTTTTAAATGGTGTGTGATTCATATTGCAAAGTGGAGGAAAGCCATAGATGTGTCCTGGTCATAACTGCTGCTTCGGCAAATATTAAGGATTTTTAGCTATCTTGTGCCAGT
Organism: Sphaerodactylus townsendi; assembly: GCF_021028975.2. Taxonomy (NCBI): domain Eukaryota; kingdom Metazoa; phylum Chordata; class Lepidosauria; order Squamata; family Sphaerodactylidae; genus Sphaerodactylus; species Sphaerodactylus townsendi. Next base: position 37,514,353 of record NC_059427.1, on the reverse strand, counting down.
AGAAGACTTCAAGAAGTCAGAATTTTGACTTTGTCCTTCTTAAATTCATATTATTTCTCATTCATATCATCTTCCAGGCCAAGCAAGCTTGCTCTTCTTACCCTAATTTTCAGTACCTATTCTCTATCACTGATATTCCATTATCTATGCCACCCTCTTTGTCCAGGGTTATTGTTGTGAGTTTGCCTAAACTCTGTAAAGGAGCAGTTGGGGCTTTTAACAAAATAATACCCATAACAGCAGTAGAAATGTTACCCACAGGGACAATGTGGACATCAGAGCAGGGCAGATGACTGCAAGAAACAGCAGATTGATGTTGTGATGGACAAAAAATGAGAGAGAACAGAGAGGATGGCATACCTACAGGGGTCCAGAGACGTAGCTCCAAGGGGGTGGGGAGGCGACGCACCAGGGGCATGCCCTGTGGGGGCATGTTGAGGGCGTGGCGGGGGTGGAAGACACATCAGTGCATCGGGCGCTTTTTCTCCTTGCTACACCTCTGCAGGGATCTGCAGTTTAAAGACTGGCACAGGAGGGTGGAAGGGGCCATTTAACTCTTTCCCCTCATTTTGTTTTCTCTGCAAAAATGTAAAATTTTCCCAGCAGCGGTAAAAGCAGCTTGCAAATAACAGGTTTAGTCAAGAAAACAGCACACACAGCAAGAGTTAAATAGCCCCCCTCCTCCTGGCAAAGTGTACATTTTATACTTTTAAAAACCATAGCAGAAAGTAATCATATGATTTTGTCCTGATAGCTTCTCTCCAGAGTTAGCTAAACCTGGGACTGCTTCCTTGGGATTCACACAAGTTGCTCTCTGTGGAATCTGTCACTTGCAGTGGAAGCAAAACACAAAACTTACACTGAAACTGGCTTGCAGCTATGAGCTGTCTAACTTGGAATAAATAAACATTTAACCAATAACAAAATAATTCTCTAGTGTATTTTTTTTACCAGCTCAAAAAGTGCACATCTAAATAATAATTTACCCTATGAGTTATTTCTGAGGACAAAAAGGAATAGCACTCACCCTAGGAACTATAAACAGGAAGCTAGATATATAGAGGTCCAATTGTTAAATAGAAATTACCCAAGGTCTATCATCCAGCGGGCAAGGAATAGGGATGATTAACCAGAGGACTTTATTACAACCAAAACCTAAGGTAATTGAGAACAGAATTGTCACCTCCTTAGAATATGCCTATATGAGTAATAACATTAAAAACATCATTTCTAAATATTGACCATTGATTCAAGATTTACTGAGATGTGAATCCCCTCCTTTGATAGGTTTGAGAAAGACAAAAAATTTGGGGACCTGCTTGTTTCAGCTGATGTTAGAACCCACACTAAAAAGATACCCAGTGTGGTGGGGCACTTTAAATGCGGGCACTGCATGTCCTTTGATGGTTGAAACTAAAGAGGTCTCTTCTCCCGATAAGGGATTCTCTAGGAGACTTGTGGGATATTCTAATTGCAATACTTAAAATGTAATTTATGACGTCATTTGTGGTTGTAAACTAATGTACATTGGGCAGACATCTAGGAAGCTAAAAATAAGATTGTTAGAGGATCTTTTGTGTCTTTAAAATCACGCAAGAGACGTGTCGATGGCAGAGCTTAGCATCCAGAAACATCACTCTCCTGAATCCATGAGCTTCAGAGTTCTGATGAGGACAATGCTCAAGCTAATGTTCTGCAAAAGCTCCAGAGGAGGGAAAGAGCTTTTGTTTTTTCCCTTGGTACCTTGGAGCCAGCTAATTTAAAACAGATTTGGACTTTTCTGCACATTTTTAATTAGTCATACTTGGGGCATTATAAGCGTGTGTACCTATCCTCCCTTTATAAGATCCACACACTTTTAGCTTGGCAAGAACGTTTGCGGCAGCAAGAGCTTCAGCACAGACCACTGTCCGGCATGGTGAAAACTTTTGTCATGTTTCATTTGTACCATACTATATCACAGATTTTGTTTATTACGTATCATTTGTTGCTGTTTACAGGTTCCATAGAGTTGATTCCGTCTCCCTTGGAATAACTCAAAAGATTTTTGTACCTTCAGATTACTAAAAGGTTGCTACGTGTAAGTGAACATTTCTCTATAAGGGGGACTACCTTATGAATTGCACAATGGATTTTAATTTTTCAGTGTTTAATTGTTTCCTTTCATTATGTTTATGTTCTATAGGCACCACTAACCTTGTGAAGTGCATATGAGACAGGTTTGTTTCCGGGTTCCAGTTAGTTTAGTGGGCATTAGAGTGATGAATGTACTTAGATACTCATTTTTCATCTGCATGCAGTAATTCTTAACTGTGAAGCACTACTGTGCGCTCTTTGAGTTGGTAAAAAAATGCACCAGAGCATCGTTTTGTTATTGGTTAAATATTTATTCAAAGTTAGACAGCTCATAGCTGCAAGCCAGTTTCGGTGTAAGTGTCGTGTATTTGCTTACTGCTTTACACTAACCTCCACTTATTCAGTATGGTGGTGCTTGGAGTGGAAGAGCATGTTGCCATCTTCCTGTATATTGGTGCTCATTTGCACCGGTTTGTTATGGCAATTTGTGTTCATGTTTGCCCTCTGCAGAGATATTTGCAAATAAGGTACATATTGTAAGCCATACACCATAACTCTCCAAATTTATCTCATCTGAAGGAAATGAAAGTTGGTAGCACTGGTTCGAGAATTTCCCAGCAGTTAGTGTATAGCATTACTTTCCCCCCAGAACTTTTTCAGGGGTAAAATCAACCTTTCTTACACTATTCCCCTTCCATCTTGCTCCTCCCCAAACTTTTCCTGTTCCTTCCTCCCCAAATAAGGTTGCCAGGATCTTGCTTTAGGTGGGGGATGTTCTGCTTATGGCTGACCCTTCCCACCACCACACAGCTGGGATGCAAGACAAAAAAATGGAGATGGGAATGGGGAGAGTGATTGCTGGTGTCCTGATGCGATGACATCACTTCTGGTTCTGCCAGAAGTGATGTCATTGTGTCACCAGCAACATTTTAGCATTCAGTTAACATTCTATGATCATTATATTACTAGAGAGAACCCCACCCTTCCCTGCCCTGGAGAGATCAGTCTTTCTTGCTGCCAGCTCTGGCAACCCTACCAATACCTTTTGCTGATAATAGCTTTCCTGCAACCTCCTTCTTCTTGGCAATTAACACACACACTAGCTTTCTCTTAATTCTTCCATGTGCCTCATGAAGTTCAGTAGTAAAACTCATGATTTACAGACAGCAAGTCCCAGGTTCAAGCCATAGTTAAACATAAGTTTAACATAAGTTTAAAAATAGAAACATGACAAAGATCACAGTTCTCTATCAGTCATTAAAAGGTAACAGTTTGAACTGGGGTCATGCTGCATGGGAAGAAGGAATTTAACCCTTCACTCTCTGTTCTGTTTAAAATCAGTCTTCCCATTCTATTATTAGCATGATAAAAGAAAGGAAAGATGTGTTCTTTTAAACCTAGTCCTTCCCCTCTTAAAACACGGGAACCCCATTTTAATTAATAAGGCTGAGTAGTTCCTAAAAAAGTAAAATCCCTTTTTATTTCACAGTGTTGTGATTCAAAATGCTTTGCAGGCATGCAATTCACTTTTTCACACAGAAGTTGAGAAATGTGATGTTTGCCACATTTATTTTGTCCCTCCAGTAGCAAATGCTCTACTTCTGAACCTAGAGATCAGATGTCAGTCAGAACAGACAGCCAGATGAACCAAAGGCTTCCTTCAATATAAGGAAGGTCTTCTTCAGTATAAGTAACTTCACACTTTTGTGTGATCTTATCCTCTCCTGACTTAGATGGCCATCTCCCAAATTCTCCTGACTTAGATGGCCATCTCCCAAATTCTTGCCAAACGATCTCAACAAGTACATTAATCTATCCTCCTCCAACTGCTTTTCCACTGCCCTCGAGCTTGTTAAAATCCCCCGTTCTAGAAAAAATAATCAGCTTTGATCCCTCCTGCCCCACTGACTTAATCCAAACTATCTAGCCCATCTCCCAAATGTGTGCTGTATATTTTTTCTCTCATGGATTTCTGTCTGTTCCCCTTTTGATTAGCTTCTCCCTTCTGCTCCTCACTGAAACTGCCCTTACTAATATTGCTGATGGTAACTTCACTCCTAAAGACTTATATACCTTCTCTATTGTCTTTGATACAGCTGAACCTTCTTAATCTTCTTAATCTTAATCTTGGTTCCCTCCACTTACACATTTCTTCCTAACACTTACACATTTCTTCCTCCACATTTCTTCCTAACCGATCTATTGCTTCTTCAGTTTTTCCACTGATGAAAGTTGTTCTCGGTCCCTTCCCTTCTCTGTTGAGATTCCTTACAGTTCTCCGTAGGCTCCATCATAATTTGTTCCTACACCGCCCCCCCCCAATGGGATTCCTTCAGTCTTTTGATTTTTCGTACAGCTATTGTACTGGTAACATCCAGCTTTACCTCTGTATCTCAGACCCTTCCCTTTCCTTTCCATCCAGACTCACAACTCCAGCTGCCTTTCTTTTACTAGCATATCTTATCATAATCTGAAAACTCAAAAAACTTCCAAGCTTGCAACAGGTCATTTTTCTTCACAGCAAGCCTCCTTCTCTGTTTTCCATGACAACATCACCAGTCACCACTTTGACCAGGCACAAATTACATCTAATTTATCCTTCTCTTCACTCTCCATATTCAAACTGTTGCCAAGTTATGTTATTTTTCCCTGTCAAGCAAATACAGCTTTATGTCTCTATCCCCTTTGCTAAAACCAAGGGTTCATATACTACTCATCCATAAACATCTTCTCTGTGTTATTACCTCATTATACCTCAATCCTTTCCAGCCAGAAGTCTGCTGCCAAGTCGCTTACCTGTCTTGTAACTCTCATTCCTCCTCAAATCCCAAGTACCTTCCCATCACATTTTGCATCCAGATCAAACTCTTGCTACTGACTTCTGAACATTTCTTTATCCCACATATCTCTAAGTCTTTACAGCAATGCCTGCTGGTGAATGCCGCACCTCTAAGTTTGCCACACTCAGAATTAAACATCCCATTATTTGTTCTCCTACACCTCCCTTCAGTGTTTTTGCCTTTTCCATTTTGCTTGAGGTGTTGGTTAAGCTGTTGTCAATCCACATACCCCCTTAATTCCTTCCCAGTTTTTTTTTCCCAGCTGCTATTTGCTATCGCCACACCCTCAGCTCTTCATGACCTACTGATCCCTCTCCTCTGGATAGTGTACTTCAGCTCTTTCCTTTCCAAACTTTGTCCATCTATCCAGTTCACCTGACAAAAAGCCTTGGCTTTTAAAAAAATTTACATTTACTTCCTCTTCACCTTTGCTCCCAATATTCGGCCAAGTCCACTCCACTTTCTCAGCCACTGGTTTATTTTTTAGAGTCCTAACCTGCTTTGACTATAGCAGTCTTCCCCACTCTGACCTTCCATTATCATGCCTCAGATCTCTGACCTCTATATAGAACTCTGCTGGCAAAATCATTAATCTCTCTCATGTTTGGACTGTATGACATTCTCTTCGGATCCTTGACTTCCCTTCAGCAAAAACTCCTTGTCCTTACCTGAAAAAGCCTTAATGGTCTCTCCCTTCACTTTGCCCATGGGCTCATTCCACACATGCAGAATAATGCACTTTCAAACTGCTTTCAGTGCTCTTTAAAGCTGTGCGGAATAGCAAAATCCACTTGCAAAAAGTTGTGAAAGTGGTTTGAAAACGCATTATTTTGCGTGTGCGGAAGGGGCCAAAATCTCAGTATATCCTTTCCTTTGACCTTCACTTTCCCCAACTCCACCATACTCTGTGTGAATATCTGCAGCTCCTTTAAATAATTCTGCTTTTTTCTTGTTTACTGCCCAGTTTACACTGCTCTACATAGGAACACCTACATAAAGCTTTCTTACTTACTTCAAATTCTTTCTCAAAACTCACCTTTCATTCTTATCTCTATAGATAATGTGATAGAAATGGACGTTCATTTTGACAAATCTTTTTGATACAGCGGAAGTCAATACACATTTGCAAGTCCTGAAGAAAGAAAGAAAAATCTTCCATTGGTATAGATTTTCCCTGCATGTGGGAGTGGGAATGGGTACAGTGTCATCTCATTCTTCAGAAAACATATGGCAGCAAGGATTAAAGCTGTTCCAACCTATTAAATTTATACGGCCAAAATCCTTTGGGGGAAAGTAATAAATTCACATCCTTTCTTGAGTGCTAATGCTTGCAGGGGGACTTTCAGATTCCCAAATAGCCATAAGAAAATACATTTGTCCTGCTATCTTTGTGGTGAAAGATGAGAACATAGAGGAGGAAGATGATCCTGGGTTTTTTTTCCCCAGTCTAAAGATTCTGGTTACTTAAAAAGAAGCTAGGTGTCTGTCTCAATAATATCAAGTCAGAAGCATCTGGTTTTGACAAGTAACTTTATATTTGTTCAGTATATTTAGTCAGATTTGAGAACATACAGATTTGAGAACATACAGAAGAGTTCAAGAAAGGAATAATAACGTTTAGAATGCTAGATTTATAGAGATGGATTGAGGGGAGTCAAAGAATATATATAAATGGACATGTTGCATAAAATTGCTAGGTTCAGTTTTTGGTTTCTTCCAACATTGGAAGCCACATGTAGTCATTCCCATTAATGTAAGTGTGAGCATGGCAACCACAGACTCTGAGCCCAGAGACTCAAATTGCCCAAGGGCTCCTTTGGTCACAGTTTAAAGTGCTTCTTTGAACTCTTCTCCTTGTGACCCAGTAAAATTGATTTTACGTCATTTGGATAACTGGATGCATAGTGGCAAGCGGGCAAAAGAATAGGAGAGCAATAATTCTCTGAAAAGGAAAAGGAAATAAGAGGATCTCTTTCTCTGTCTCTCTCTCTCTCTGTCTCCCTCTCGACCATCCAATACACACTTCTTGCTGAAAGAGGTGCCCCAATCTAATCTCTTTTGCCACCCGTCTGTGGTGTAGAGACATTTCTGCCAACCTCCTTACATACCATGTAAACTGGCATATGCCTCAGCCACAAGAAGACCAGAAGGTGGCAGTGTTACATCCCCTATTAATGTGCCACAGCTGGTTGAAGGGGATGGGTAACAGCTGTCAACAGAAAATTTAGTCTTAATATTGACAAATTACACATCAATTGCTCAATTAATCAGCCTCGCCAGCATTAGCCCTCTGATTGCATCCTCAGGCTGCCGCACAGCATTTAAACAAGCTTAATAATCTTACTTGTGCAGTGTTGAAGAGTTAGCTGGTAAAGATGCACCAATCAGAACACTGATGTTCTGCAGTGGAACTGTATCCAGTCTATAAATGTTAAAAATGTCTGCATGCTTTCTGGTGAGTCAAATGAGGATGGGGGACATTCTTTCTTCCCTCTTCAGTGCAAGCCAGACAATTGTGTTTTTCAGAGATTTTTCAACTTGGTTTTACGTTCATAGTCAATTTGGGATGAATTTACAGAAATTAATTTGGACCTGTGACCATTACATTTCTAGATACTGATTTAAATGCTGCTTGAATTTTCAATAGGTGCTCAAAAAGGGGGGATTCACATAGATTCACCCCAACCTCCGCAGTCTCTCCTGAAATGCTGCTCCAGGGAGATGGGGGACCTGCAGGAATAGCTTGGGAGAAATTGTAGGTCTCCGGTGGAAGGAAGAAATCAGTAAAAGTGTCCCCTGTTAATCCAATGGAAATTCCAGGTGGGATCCAAGTTGTTGAGCCAACTGGTGTTTAAGCCAAGTTGTTGTTATCTAAGTAAAATGAAAAAAGTTGTAGCATCTTTTGTAACATTACACTTTTTCCATAAGTATTTGTAAGGACATGCAATGTAGTCATTTCTAAAGTGCATTACAATCAGGTGTGATTTTAAACCAAGAAAGGAAATAGATGCCTTATGGTAACTGCATGTTGGCATGTTATCTGCAAATAGCAGCCACAGGGAGCAGAAAGAAGAATGATGAAAACACAAAGGCAGAACCCAGAGGAAAGTTTGATTCCTCCTGTGCTGCAGACTTAATCCAAATCCCCACCCCAGTTGCTCACAGCATTCCTATTGTCATGTCTCATTTGAACCAAAACTGAGCATTTTTGCAATCCTTTCCTTCTGTTGTCTTCTTCTATCCCAGTGTTTAGATTGTAGAACTCTGTGGGAGATGAAGCATTTTTCGTGTCTTACTAGATACATTTTGAAAATGTAAAGGTGCCCGTGGGCAAGTACTGGGTCATTAGTGATCCATGGGGTGACGTCTCACCATGATGTTTACTAGGCAGACTATGATTACAGGGCAGTTTGCCATTGCCTTCCCCAGTCAGCTACACTTTGTCCCCAGCAATCTGGGTATGCATTTTACTGACTTCAGAAGGATGGAAGGCTGAGTCAACCTTGAGCCGGCTACCTGAAACCGACTTCTGTTGGAATCGAACTCAGGTCATGAGCAAAGCTTTGACTGCAGTACTATAGCTTACCACTCTGTGCCACAGGGCTCCTTGATAGTGCCATTTAATTTAGTGATGATAAGCAGTAGCTTCAGCAGTAGAAGGAGAAAGAGGAGAAGGAATGGTGGTTAAGCTGTGGTTGTAATTTTTTTCCCTTATACATGAATCTACTTTTAAAGTTTAGGATGTCTGACAAAAGATGCCAAGTGTCAAATTTCTCAGTCCTGGTGCTGAGATCTGATCCCATGTCTGACCCCGGTCAACCCTAGTATTGCCATCTCTAGCATATCTTTGGGTATGCGAGCAGCCACATGCTGCTTCCTTTCCCAGAGCTGAGCTTAACCAGAAGAAAGAGATCCAGCCCCTTACTGGCATATACAATATCAGCGGGGAGCCTTGCAAGAGGTTTGGGTAACCTGAGATCAGATGGGCTCATGTCTTTATTATGGATTTTGATTAATGCTAGAAAAACATTGTTTGCTGTGATCTTGCAAGTCATGCTCGGTCAACCACCTTTCATGCTCCAGATACATCAAGTTGCTACACTAAGTGAAACCAAACAAATGAACTCAAGAAGATTAACAAATCGCAGGCCACAACGATGAGGACTTTTTAATGCTTTTCTTTCCACGACACCCCAGAAAGTTTCATTGGAAACAAAAAATATTCCACACATGATCACATTTTAATGAGTGAAGCCTGGACTCAGTCAATTGCATAAGCAGTGCTATTTTTTTTCAGCATTTTGTGTTCTCTATATATTTTTTCCACCCCAGATTAAATCTTGGATTTCCTTGTACCTCTGTAGTACAATTTTCCATTACAAATACATTGAGCTAATACTGGCAAATATATATCTATGCCTGGTGTTTTTCTCCTTCTTCCACTGCTTTGGTTTTTGAGGTTATGAGCAAGGCTAAAGGCAGCTGCTGCAATCAGTCTGTAAGTTTTATACCTCTGTTGCTTCATAGCTGGTGCATAGCAGACACGGAAAACGCTGCCCATGTTTGCCTCCCATTTAATCACATTAGGATTTCCGTTTTTCTCCTGCTAAAATAAAAAATCTGAGAAATATTCCCTGACTTCCGCAGGACAGCTACAGAGTGAATTGCTTCCTTGTACTTTGTACTGTGTACAACAAAAGCCAAAGCTGAGACAACAGTGGCTCAAAAGTTGGACATAGGCCAGGATTCATATTGTAGCTTGGCCACAAGAACATTTCATACCCTAGAGGGACCACAAGCTATCCTCTCGTAACATTTCTAGTATATTGATTTTTTTGTGATATAAATATTATATGAGCTTTGGGCTCATTTGTTCCATAAAATCCATGGTGTCATGGGCACCTACTAGACAGCACTCATCACATCATCAAAATGCAGATGACACCCAGCTCTGTCTCTCCATTTCATCAGTCAGGAGAGGCGCTCTGTGTGCTGGAACAGCTGCCTGGAAGCAGTTGTGAGCTGGTTGAGGGCCAACAAACTGAGGCTGAATCCAGACAAGCTGGAGGTTCTCTGTGTTCTAGGATCCCAAGTTCACTTGATCACGGCCCAACCAGTTCCTGGTGGCGTTGTATTGCCTGAGTAGGACTGGGTTCAAGATCTGGAGGTGTTCCTGAATTTATTGCTGTCCTTTGAGCCTCATGTGGCGGCAGTGGCCATAAGGTCCTTTCAGCAGCTCCATCTGGTTTGCCAGCTCCACCAGTTTTTGGACAAAGGGGACCTTGTTATAGTGTTACATGCTCTGGTAAGCTCCCAACTGGATTACTGTAAGGTACTCTAAGTGGGTTTGCCCTTGAAGACAGTCCGGAAGCTGAGGTGCAGCATGTAGCAGCTGGACTGGACACATATCTCACTGGCTCCAATTCACTCCTGGGGCCAATTCCAATTGATGTACAAATTTCTAAACAGCTTGGGCCCTGCCTACCCAAAGGAGTGCCTGTGCCTGTATGAACCTGCCTAGGCTCGAGATCTCAGGGGGAGGGGCTCCTGGTGGTACCTGCCCCCCTGAGATGTGGGCGTGTACAGGAGGACTTTTTTCTGTTATTGCCCCCAGGATTAGAAATATTCTCTCCTTGAAGATTCACCATGTGCCTACCATTTATGGGTTTGGATGCATAGCAAAGACCTTCCTGCTCGCCCAGACATTTGCTTAGCCTCTTTGGAAACCCCCTTTACAGCTGCTGATTGCAGGGGGAAAGGGGAGCGGGAATTATTTCAATCTGATTGTTATTGCTGTTTTAATTGTCATATTTTATTCATTATGTTTTATTGTGGTTTTTTTTATGCTTTCCAAAAAATCACCTTTATTGCATTTCACTGTTGGGGGGGGGGGGGGGTTGGTTTTTTTTTTTTTTTACAAGCATAACATTATTTCACAGCTTGTTATCTGGTCACACTCTCTCAAAGTTATATTTATCGTAATAATAAAAAACCTTTAATGGCATACTTAAGAAAAATACAGTGTTATAATACAATTACCAATACAGTTAAGACCATTTATTAATAACAGAGGACAAAAAGTTAGCCAGCACTTCCATTACTTCCGCAGATTCATTATCTAATAGAGTTACCATGATTGATAAATCAGTATAATCAATGCAAGTTCTCAGCCACGGGTCTAGGAATTTATTTCTAGCTAAGGCCCTTTCCGCACAGGCACTGAGTAGGGGTGAATCGTAGGGGTGAGTAGGCACTGAGTAGGGGTGAATGCACACACACACACACACGGGACCGTTCACATAGACAGTCCCGGTAGGGGCGCAGGGGAAGGCGCAGCCTTCACACAGGCTACGCCTTCCCCGACCAGCTTACCTTCTCCTGCTGGCTCCCATCGTACTGTGGAGGCCAAGGGACAAGCCCCCCTGGCCAGAGCGACAGCTCTGGAGATGAAGGCCAGGGGGCATGTCCCTGGCCTCCACAGCGTGATGGGAGCCAGCAGGAGAAGGTAAGCCGGTTGGGGGAGGTGGGAGGGAAATGCCGCCTTCCAGTCGCTGCCATTCACACGGGAACTTACCTTGCCTTCTGTGTGCAGCTCGGGACGGCTTCAAAGACACACCCACGCTGCCTTTTGACCTCTGGGGGTTGGAGGGCAGCATGGCCATGTCTTTGCAGCCGTCTCGAACTGCACACAGAAGGTAAGTTCCTGTCGCACAGCAGAGGCGTCGGGACTGCCTGCACGGATCCGTGCGAGCAGTTCCCCACGCTCCACTGGCTTACTTTAAGCCGGTGGAGAGCCGCTGCCTTGCCCATGTGGAAACGGCCTCTGTGTACACAGAATACTCCATTTGGAACAAGGGGGAATAAATCCTTTGGAGCTGTTTCTACTCAGAAAAACAGCCAGGGAAAGACATTTTCTCCTCCCGCAAAGCCTGTTTGGGTTCTCCTCAGTTTTAAAAAAGCCATTCCCCATAGCTGCTATGTGGCTGCGGGTTCCCTAGCCCCAGCTCACTAAAAACTCAAGCACACAGTTTGAGCCCTATACTGAGTCAGACACTTGGTCTATCAGGATCAGTATTGAATATTCTGGCTGGCAGCAGCTCTCCAGAGTCTCCGGTGGAGGTCTTTCATGCCACCCAAGATCAGATCCATTGATCACAGAGCCACTGCCTCTCACTGTCATGTTTTTTTAATTATATTTCTCTCTGCAAGGACCTCAGAGCAGCACAAAGGTTCAGTCCTTTTTTATCTGATCCCCACAGCAGCTCTGCGAAGTAGGTTAGAAGTTATCTGACACAGGAACTCCATCTCGTTGTGTGAGGGGTCTCATTAGTACCACAGACTTGGCTTCTGTGAAGTAGGTTAGACTGAAAGAGAAATACTGATTATGGAACTCAGAGTGAACATCATAGTCCAGAAGGGATTTGAATGTGGGTTTCCCCCATTCCCAATCCAATGTGATAACACAGAACTTCACTTTCCCTTTTACTCTTTGTTATCTTTGCTAGTTTGAAAGAAGATATATCCTCTTTCTCTTCAGAATGACAGCGAGCATCTCACTCCACTCCCATATCTTTAAAAATATCTCTGAGGCTATTCCTCATATTGCTTAGATATCTGATCAGGTAGAAATGATATCATGAGTTATCATGTCACAGACCCTGAATAGGATTCTAAGGATTATTGACAGAATAATAAATGCCTGCCTTATATGAGAAGACTCATATACAGTGCAATCCTATGTAGAATTACTTCAATTTATTTTTATTAAAATGAATGAATTTAAACTGGGCCAAGACCACCTAGCATTGCCCTCTGAGTCGCACAGCTCCCTCAACCAGTGGCAGCATTGATTTTTATTCAGCCCACCTTGACATGTAGCTGTGCTTGAGTCAGCATAGTTTTTGGTTATAAACTGTTACCACCATGGGCTGCAACCGTCCTGTGTCCAGTGGCGTAGCTACAGAAAATGGAGCTTGGGGCAAAACTGATTTTTGCACCCCACCCAGCATGAACATCTAGCCAGCGAGGGGGTCTATGTGGCTAACCGACATGTAGGAGAGCTGGAGTTTCCCCTTCCCACTCCTCCAGCCCCCACTCATCAGTAATGCTCTTGCCAGAAGAGAGAGAGAGAGAGAGAGAGAGAGAGAGACAGACAGACAGACAGACAGACAGACAGACAGACAGACAGAGAAGGAAGAGAGAGAGGGGAGAGAAAGGCAGACCGAAAAAGAGGGAGAGGGGGAGAAAGAGATAGAAAAAGAGGGAGAAAGAAAAAAGAGGGAGAGAAAGAGAGAGAAAGAGGGAGGGGAAAGAGAGATGGAAAGAGAGAGAGAGAGCCAATCTCTTGCACGATACGGGAAATTACAGCTGTCTACCCGCAATCCACTCACCTCACAAAGAGCTGCCACCACCCAAAACAAGAGAAGGAGGAGGAAGGGGCAGGCTCCATAGGGGCTGCTGTGCCAAGCTTGCCTGCCTGCTGCCCTGATGGGCCAGGCAGTCAGGCAGTGGGGTCCACATTCTTGGGTACAGCATGGTGCCTGGGTTGTGAGTCCCCCCTCCCCCAAGATACACCCTCTGAACTGTGTTGTACAGAGTTGGTTTGGGTCTAAAGAAGTATGTATGTACACAAAAACTTTTACCAAGAACAAAACTGTATTGGTTTTAAAAATGCCACTGGACTCAAATGTTTTCCTGCTACTTCTGATCAACACGGCTATCCACCTGAATCTATCTTAGTTTGAGTGTGAAAGGATTCAGCTCTCATTCTGCCTTGAGGAATAGCTGCCGTCTTCCACTAAAAGGCATTTCTAGAAAGCCAACACTTAGGAATTCTCCAGAGCCATCTCATGTATCTCTCATCAGGATTAGCCTTTAATAAGCATTGGTTGGAGTGCTGATTAAACAGTAAAGAAGCAGGAGGGCACAAATGCGATGAAGTCATCTGGCCTATATACATCCTAGAGAAGAGCTGTTTGGGGTTATGTAATACCCATTCCTACCAGTTTTAGGACTGGGTAGATAGTACTGATCTGTGGCAGGAGACAAGCTCTGAATGCAGGAAGTCCCAGTTCAGTCTCTGGTGAGTCCAGTTAAAGGATCTCTGGTTAAACATGCTGTGAAAGGTCTTTCTTTTCCAAGAGCCATGGAGATCTGCTGTCACTCAGAGAAGACAATAACTAATTAGATGTGCAATGATTTCAGTATAAGAAATATTTTTCCCATATGTCTGATGGTCAAAGCAATAATCCATGGCAAAAATTTGCTAATAGTCTTCTTGAAGTAATTACAGGCCCAGAAAGGAGAGGTGTTGCCCAAAGTATATGTACAAAGACCTAATGCAGAATCTAAGATCACCAACTCAGTGCTGGGAGACTTCTGGAAATTTGAGGGTGGAGTCTGGGGAGAACAGGAGCCTCAGTGGGGTACAATACACAGACTCCATCATCCAAAGCAGCCATTTTTTCCTAGGAAACTGATCTCTGTATTCTAGAGATAAGACGTAATCCCAGGGGATTCCCAGGTCCCACCTGGAGACTGGCATCTCTAGTTGAATCATACACATATGCTATTAAGGACATTTTGTTGGCAATTTTTTTGACCCTACTGACTCTTATAGGGTGTAGCCAGAGGTGGGATCCAGCAGGTTCTCACAGGTTCCTGAGAGTTGGTTACTAATTATTTGTGTGTGCCGAGAGGGGGTTACTAATTGGTGATTTTGCCATGTGATTTTTGCCTTAGTTACACCCCTCCTCTCAGCAGTAGCGCACAGAACTTGAAGCAGTCTAGTAGGAGGTGCACCGGCGTGCATTCGTTTCCCACCCAAGGCCTTGCCACAGCCCTGCCCAGCAATGCCCCGCCCCCAGAATGCCCGGCCATGCCCTTGTCATGCCCCACCCAGCCCCATTGGCGCTACGCCACAGTTTGAATCCCACCACCATGGGAACCTGTTACTAAAATGTTTGGATCCCACCACTGGGTGTAGCAAAGACTATGACCTGGAATGACGGAACTTGAATCCCTTGCTCAGCTATGGAAACCTGCCAGATGTCTTTGGACTATCCCAATATCCCAAGTTGTCACTGTGCAGAAGGGGGAGAACAATGAGAAAAGCTGTTTTGAGTCCTTGATCAGGGATAAAAAATGGATATAAATAAAATAAATTAAAACACATTTAAAAAAATAAACATGCCAGCTTGGATCATTACAGGCAAAGGACTTTCCCAGATCTTCTGTTTAGTATGTTTTTTTCCCTGCATTTCCTTCAAGTCACTCATTCATAGTTCTCCCTTTCCCACTTTATCTTCACAACAAGCTGTGACTTTGATTGTGCTGAAAGAGAGTGACCAGCTCAGAGTCAGTTAGTGGGCTTCATGACCCAGTGAGGATTTGAACCGGGGTCTCCCAGACCCTTGGCACTTCATCCCATGAGCCTAGGACAAACGGAGAAGGGGAGAATGATGTAAGTTGCTTGGAGTCCCCACTGGGGAGAAAGACAGGGTAAGAAAGTAGTAAATAATGGTTGAGTCTACGGACTCCTTTGGAATTTTGAGGGAAATGGTGGATACCACCAAAAGAATGGCTGTCCGTGGGGCAGGCTCAGTCACAAAATGTTGAAAGCTCCTATGAAGTGCTGGGAAGTTTCAAGAACAATGGTTCTTCTGCAATGGAGACAGCAGTTTTCAAATAGGTGATCTTTTTTAGACAGTTCTGAAAGAACTCCTGCATGAACAGCAAATTTTGGATTGTCCAGTGGCGTAGCACCAAGGGGACAGGGGGTGCATGACGCACCGGGCATGCCTCGGTGTGGGGGTGTGGAGGGGCATGAAGGGAGCATTGCAGAGACGCAGGATGAATGCATGCCACGAACGCAGTTCCCCCTCGGCCGGGCCCTGGGATTGTCCCTTTGCTTTGGAGATTATATTTCAGTTTCCAAAAAAGATGAAAAAGGCAAAGAATATTTCCTGCCTGAAACACCACAAGGAGATGTTTCCAAGCTCCAAGACACAAGAAACTCTATGACTATGTCATACAAAACTGTGATGCGGTTCAGGGCTTTACTAGTCAGTCAGGTGATAGGAATAGCCTAAGGCTCTCAGTTATTTTTCTGATGCATTGAAGACCTTTGAGGAAACTTTAACTCAAAACAAGTACCAGAAAACACATCTGTAGACACCATGGAATCCACTGTAGCACTTTTCTAACCATTATATGGTGTTGGCTGGTTCTTCTGCTTTCACTGGATTAAACTTGGTTCCCAATTAATGCAAATCACTCAGTTTACTGCTGAACAGGTAACATACCTAGCATGGGACTGCCACACTTGGCTTGCAATACTTGGGCACATAGAGTTGGGCCATCTGTATATAATTTTTACACATGCAATATTTATCACTCAGGAAGCTTCATTCTTCTCGTAACCAGCTTTTCTTTCTAGATTTTACCACTTTTCAGTTCTCATTTTTTTAAATGAGTTGTTTCAGAAGCACACATGACAGATGCTGTATGGCTCTTGTGTAGAACTTAACATTTGTGTTCCAGAGCATGGAAGGGTTAATTACTCCACTGCTAGCACAGCCCCTTGGCTCTGCTCCTTCCCTTCTTCCTGAGTCAGCATGTGCTGATCTTGAAATATAAGCAACTAACAACATATGACTGCCAGGATTAAGCATGGAAAGAAAGAAAGAAAGAAAGAAAGAAAGAAAGAAAGAAAGAAAGAGTGAGAGTCCAAATGGAAGTAAAATACAATTTATGAAACACTTTGTGAAGTGTCACTTTACAACATAACTTGTGAGGTCTGTAGAGGTGCTGACATTCACACTCTCCCCAGCAGAATTTCAGTCAGGCGGATGCTGTGAGAAACCAATCACAAGACAGGAAAACTTCAAGTCCAGACTGAAGAGTCCTGTGGAAAACTTCTGCATTTCTGGAACGTGTCCACATGGCCATTTCTCAAGATCGTCGCAGTTGGGCTGCAGTTTTAATTTTGTTACTTTGGGATGCGGCATACAGCCATTCAATATTTTTCTAACAGCCCTTGTGTAAAACATCCCTTGGGGCTGCTTTGTATTTTGTACGATACAACTTTCCCCATGAAGGCAGATTAATATGAAATTTTTAAAATTTGTTTTATTTCTCAATATATTTATATCTTCCCTTTACTTGCAGCTCATAGTAGTTTTCAATGTTTAGTTAAAATGTTGCTGTCACAACAGATGGCAGGACGACTGTAGTCGTTTAAAACAAGTTTATTTACAGCTAACAATACAAACTATAGAACAGTTAACAGTTAACCAGAAACTCTCAGTCTTAACTCTCTCAGGTCACAGTTCCAACTGCTTTTCTTGGATCTCTAAACTCTGCCCATCAATTCAAAGTCTAAAAAGCAAGCATCACCACATCTCCCCCCCCCCCCCCCCCACATATAATAATGACACAGTTATCTAAATAACTTGAGGTGATAAGTAAACTATCATACACCCCCCACTAGCACCTGGGGATTATTCTGCCTCGCATTAGACTGCTATTACTAACTATGTATATCAGTCTCTATGGCATGAAGATTTTCTGATCACTCTTCCTCTCAAGATTACTATCTCTGTCTTTGGTAAAGAAGTGGTTGTTGCTGCAGGCTGAACTTGAACTGGATCTAGTGTAGAAGATTCAATTCCAGTCTGAGGATCTAGTTCCAGAGTATCTGGTTCTAGTATCTCTGTGCTCCCTCCCCCCACTGGAGGGTAAACAGCACCGGGTTGGAAGCATCACTTTTTAGCGCCTCCATTTCCCCCCACATTTACCTTCTCTCCCTGCAGAGCTCCACAGGAACCGGGTGGGCATGCCCACACTGCCCTTGGACACTCAGGGGTTGGAGGGCAGTGTGGGAATGCCTCCCTCTCCCTGCGGAGCTTCGCAGGGAGAGAAGAAGGTAAGTGTGTGTGGGGGGGGGGGAAGAGACTCCTCAGTGCGGAAGTGCCTCCACGGGCTGCGGTCTCTCTGGAACCAAGCGCATCTCAGTGTGCAAATGGCCCCAGGGCTCCACCAGCATCATATATGTCAATGGGAAGCCGCTATAGTGGCCCATGCGGAATCTGCCTTCCTTCCACAGCATAAACCACTTGAAGAATCTCCTGATTTTGAGTGACTCTCTGATGTAACACAGGACAATGGTAGGAAGGGTAACTTCACAAACCACATTTTATGCCACATTTCCTGCCTACACTTGGAACCTCTGCTCACATTCTCCTGAATCCTGCCCTAAGTATTTATTCTCCAAACGTTCTGATTCGATTTATAGAAACTCATTAAGTACACAAGTATAGAAGCTCATTAAGTACACAAGTACACAAATACATTAAGTACTTTTTCTGGAGTAAGACCCATTGACTAAATGTGGAAGCAAACCTGCTTAGGTTTGATTTCATCGTGACCTCAAGCAAGTTTCTACTATCTCTCAGCCTAACCTGCCTCACGGAGTTGTTGGGAAGCCAGAGTGGGGAGAAAAAAAGGACAAAGCGTGCACCCTCAAGCTATGTAGAAGAATTCCTGAAATAAAATGAAAGAGTGCATTTCTCATGAAAAAGCTAGTAACCATCAGGCCTATTGTGTCTTTACTGCATCAACTGTAGTATATTATTATTATTAAAACCTACTCTAAAGGCTGTATGCCTTTAAAAATGTAGTAGAACTCACAGTGGGATACTTAGGCATTATTAACTTGCAGGTTTTAAAAGCCCTAAAAACTATGCCACATATGGAAAGTCGCATTAACGTGTCTTCATATACGCTGTAAGTTTATATTGTTTTATTAGAGAAAAGCTATAAAAACAGATTTGTCTGGAATTATTGATATTTTTTCCCTTCGGTGTCTGGTAGAGCAAGCATTCTTCCCAGACGCCCTTAAATGAAGCTTTAGGCTACAAACGAAAATATGTACATGCAATTATACTGTAAAAAGATACTACAGTGTCATATGGACATGTTATTGATGCAATATAATAGCTAGCCAAAAGCAGCCAGCAGGGAATAAAACTTGCTAAATTGAAAAAAAAAAGTATCATGTTAGGGGAGAAAGGGGCAAAGGAAAAAAAAATATAAATCCACAGCTACACTTTCAAACCTATTCTGCCACTTAGCAATATTTGTGAATGATATTTTGGAGCTCCTCAAATGGTAGGATTATAGTTGACTTAAATTCTAAATCCTTTAAAGAGCATTATCATGACTGTAGCTACTTGACATTAGCAGTGGCACAGTTCGAGATGATATTCCCTGTTCCAAGATCTTTGCTGCAGGGTTTTACGGGACGATGGGCAGAGAGTTTAGTTTCGTTCAGGGGTCTGCAACCTGCGGCTCTCCAGATGTTCATGGACTACAAATCCTATCAGCCAATTGACCATGCTGGCAGGGCTGATGGGATTTGTAGCCCATGAACATCTGGAGAGCCGCAGGTTGCAGACCCCTGGTTTAGTTTATTCAACTTGACATCCTGCCCTCCCCAGTTATAGCCAGACTCTGACACAGGGAGTCTAAGAGCCCCTCTTTTGCATTCCCACCACGTTTCCCACCACCACCATTGTGGCTCTATTGTTTTCACCAGTTACAGCCACTTTCTACTCAGATCTCTGTAATAGCAGGGCTCATGGAAGCAGAATTCAACCCCCCACTCCTGCAGCACTTTCAGGTGGTGGGAACTTCATGGAGAAGTGACTATGTCCTCCTAGAATTCTTTTTGCTGTGGGTGGCCAAGGAAGTTTGTAGCCAGATGTGTATGATAGATTTTAGTAGGGCAGACTGTAACAGATTTAGAAGCATGATGAGAGTCATTCCATGAGCAAGAATCCTAGAAGGGAAAGGGGCAAGTAAAGGATGGTCTCTCCAAAAACAAGAGCTTTTGCAAACTCAAGCCATCACTATTCCAGCAAGATGGAAGCATGGTAGGGGCTAACATAAATGGAGAACTCCATGATGAGTTAAAGAAGAAAAAGAAAATGTTCAAGAAATGGAGAGAAGGACATATCTCTAAAGAAGAGTATCTGTAAGTTGTTAATCACTGTCAGCCATCAGAGAGGCCAAAGCTCTGTAGGAATCACCAAAAATTCCTACTGAGGTGTGACATCACTCCTGCTTTCTTTTGTAAAAGTATTGTCATATTATCACTGATAGCCATCTGCATGTCCCTAGTATTTCATTGCTTGCCCATAGCACCTCACTGGTTGACAGGCTGCCCTGTTATGCTATTTTCTTAAACAATATGCCAGTTGTGGGGGAAAAAACCATTTTGGTGAGCAATGTACTTGGAAGGCTACATCTTTACTGTCTTGGATCTGAATAGACCTTATCATGGAACAGCTTCTCTGACAGGACTTCACGAAATCCTTCTAAGATAACTCTAGCTTCATTATGGAGAACTCTTATTTTAGTTGTGCTGTTGTTCCTTCCCCCCACCAAATAGGAATTCTCTATGACCCTGAAATAAAAAACTAGGGATTCCAAAGTAGGCAGTACCACCCCCCCAGGGGGGTGGAGCCATCAAGGGGGGTGTTAAGAAATTTTGGGGCCATAGCGGGGTGGTGCAGAGATTCCTGGGCCAGCTGGTGGGAATCCTGGGTGCAGCACGGGGATTCCTGGGTCAGCTGCACCAAGGACATCTATCCTATTAAAACTGTGAAAACATAACAGTTAAGATGCAAAAAATACCCTTTCATATGGCTAAAACAGCTCAATAAATTGGTTTACTTTCACTAGGTCATGTTTTGTTTGTGAAACACATACGTATTTTTTCAATGTTGGAAGTTATTGTGAATTTTCAATGGACCTAATACCAGGAAAGAGGTGTGAGTTCATGTGTGTGTGTGTAGGGTGAGGGACAACTAGGAATGTGGCTTGGGAGCCAAGGGGGTGGCAGCCCAAAAATGTTTGGGGACCACTGGTATGAACCAATCATCAAAACACAAGTTTTTGCACCTATTCCATTATAACTCCCATAGAATTGATTTTCCAAAATGCCCGTACAGCTTCTTTACTTTCTTCTCTGGTATAAACGGATTAAAAATATAAATAATTGCAGAGGATAGAGTGTAGCAAATAAGCAATGTTCATACACAGATGGGATCAAGGGAAGATAAGGAATACTTTTACAAGCAGAATGTTGCATTGGCTGTAGAAGATTTATTGTGAACCATTTCCAAATTGTAAACAATTTTTGATGGTTTTGTTAATCCTGGCCTGCTAATGAACATGAAAGGTGGCAAATCTCCCTTGACATGATGCCCAGATGGCTAAGGGTTTGGTTGATACTGCTCATCAACAAGAGTGTTCCCTCTCAGTGCTGCCCACTGTAAAAATTATTTATTTATTTACAAGATATATACACTACCTTTCTGCCCTCATCAAGGCCACAAAGATAGCTAACAGATTTAAAATACACATCATAAAAACATGCCTTAAAAACCATTAAAACCAATACAAACACATCATTAAAATAATAAAAGCCAAAGCTAAAATAGTTGCCATCTAATTATCCAGCAGTGGGCCTGGGTTCAGTAGTACTCCCAAACGACAGACCTATTCCTTCAAGGCCAGTGCAACACTATCCAGAACAGATGACATCTTAAGTCTTGAGTCAAGAGTTTCCGCTCACCAGTAGCCCTTCCATCTTAACAGGATTTCCCTTCATTTTATTGGTCTACATCCATTCCAGAACTACATTCAGGCACGAGATCAGGATCTCTATAGCTTCTTCAGGATTGGTCATGAGTGTGAGAAGGAGGGGAGTATCAGTCACATATTGGTGACAACCCAGTCCAAATCTCTGGATGACCTCACTCACTGGTTTCATGTAGAGGTTCAAAAGCAGTTCAATCATGGAAAGTTTTACTAGTGATCCCATTAATGCCAACATTCTCAGCACCTCTGAAATATATACTCCGACCAACAGCTGCAGTGCAGGTTATGAAAGGACCTTCACAACACCTGCTGAGATTTTTTAACTGAAGATGGCCATAAGACTGGCCATAAGACCTTTTGTCTGCTAAGCATGTTCTCTACCAAATGCAATCCAATATATATAAATATTCATTGATATGGCTAATGCTGCAATCTGGGAGGGGGTCAAAACCCCTCAAGAGGCGGCGTGACCCTGGCGCCAGCACAAATTCCTCTTGCACTGATGTAAGGGGCATTTACGCCAGCACAGAGGCACTTAGACTGGCACTGGGAAGATGCATTGCAGCATGATACCACCGTCCCAGAACTCCTCTCTTGTAGGAGTCTGTGCTAGTGCCACAGAAGGTCTACCTGGGGGACAGGGCAAGTTTTAGTCAGCTTCCTGAGCCTTTGCAGCCCAAGAATGTCGCCATTTGCTGCACAACTCCGACAAAAAGGTAGCTGCAGCCCATGGAGCTGAAGGAAGCAGTTCCACAGAAGTTGGGAGAGTATCCCTGTCAGCTTGCTGGCCACAGTGTGTTGTGCCTCTCCTGTCACACTGCACTGTAAAAAGACAAGTTCAGACAAATGAGATAAATGTCTCCATGGAACTACATAGAAAGACTCCTTGATGGAAGTACATGCATTATATCATCTGACAGATGGAATAATAGTAATATCTTTATAGCCCAGCTAGTCATCTGAATCATACCACCAGTGCACCAGGTTCACACTAATGATGATTCATGGTAAAGAATAGCAAAGAATACATTTAATAATGTCTATGTTGTAGAAGAAAACTTTTGTCTATTATGAGATTTATGGTAATCGGGATTGTGGAAACAATAATTAACAAGTTAACATGGGTGATTTAGTAATTGTCTGCTCTGAAAAGAAGGAAAAGTGGCTGAGGATAAATCTAACAAGAAACATCTGCCTTTTAGACTTCATTGTGATGTCAACAGGCCTTTATTGGTTTCCCAAAGACTACGTAAAACTTTTATGCAGGGACCTGGGAAAGGCATGTTATTGTATACAATTTGCGTATGAGCTGGGGGTGGAGAGGGGGATAGATATCTAGCACTGATAAAAAGAGGGCTTTTTCTCCAGGAGATGGTTTTATAGTGATATGATAATTTATGTAGCACTTTGCTCTAGAACTACTGTGAAGCACCATTAATGACTTAGACGACAGATTTAAACAACAGGAAAAGATGCCCAAACATTATTCTCTCTTTTCATACAACTTCAATCATTTGTTGATGCTTTTGTTAAGCAAGTTCCAGATGTTATGGGTTAAGGTTTCTATTTGCTTGAACCATTGTGTTGCAAGAGCCAAAAGGAGAGAGAACTCCAAGTGGGGAGGGATGTGTTTTGATTCATAAGCTGGAGGGTCATATTACACTCATATGACCATGGGGAGATCTGTAGCCTTGCATACCATTATTAGGGGGGAAATTACAAAAATGAGGGGGGGAAAGCTTTCCAAAACAGTTCCAAGCAACGGGCAAAGCAATGTGCTTTAAGGGTGGAGAGACACTGTCAGCATCCTTATGTGGCCTTCAACGCAGTCTTGAGTAATCCAAACCAGTTTCTGGTAGGCTTAGCATTACCACAAAAGTAGTGAAAACATTTTTTTCTCCTCAGACCAACAAAGTATCCCCATACCATGAATCCTCACTTCTTTAGAGGCAGCTCCTGGTGACACTTAAATTCTCCAAACCATTGGGACTACCCAGAGCTAAAACATTTGCAAATATTTCTCCTTCCACAGGATACAACGCTGTACTGAAAAGTCTAAGGTGGCCTCCACATTAGCAAGGTGATGTTTCAAACAGTCCTGAGTATATAAGATATTGGAACAGAGTCAGTATTGTTTATGTGTATAAACCATAGCTTTTGAGGGCTGTTAATGAAAAAAAGAGAGAGAGAAGGAAGGGGGTGATTTTCATAGAACTGGAAGCCAAACATGAGGAAGTACAAGTATTTTTAATGAACCATTGAAGCACACCGGATGAAAGTACAGTTTTATTTATTTTATTTCCCCCTTTGTCTGAAATCCTTCAACTCGGAAATGCCTCGACTACTGAGCTGGAGGGTGGGGTGAGTGAAGGGACCAATCAGAACTGGACTTGGGCATTAACATGAATGCATGATCATCACTCATATTCAACTTTATGCCCTAGAAGGCCAATTTCTACAGAAAAGGTTAGGATGAGATAGTATGTTTTAATAATTACGACTTGATTGGGGTCTGAGAGAAAGACTAACAAGGTGGTGTTTAGACCCAGTTGGTTCCATACTGCCAAAAAGTTTAACATTTGAGACAAGCAGTCCCTTTATAACCATTTAAATATTATCCATGAATGGGATGCTTAAAAGGAGAAATGGCCATTTGGAACCTCAGATTTAAATGCTTCTGGATTTGGTCTGTCTATGCACATATGTGGAGCTCCTATTTCTATATTCTGCTGGATTAAGATGTTATGGCACAGGAAAAATTTCATAGAGGCAAGCTGTAATTATAGAAATACTGGCTCGTTCTCTAGGGATGTGTTTAATAAAACATACTCTGTTATAAGGTTTTAAATTATGTTACTATTGGGATTCTGCCCCTCTTTAAAATGTAATGCTGTGATTTTTTGAAAGGCACTTTTCTCTGGGGGTTATCCCTTTTATCCAAGAATAACCAAGAGGGCTACAGTTATTTATTGCATTAGCTGCACTGTGTTTTGTTTCGTTTTGAAATGACACTCCATTCCTGGTGCCCATCCAAAATGTATGACAAAGCAAAAGTGAAAATACTGCCAGGAAGCTTAATTTTTTTCTAAAGAGGGAACATCTCGTCCTTTTTGTCGCATTATTGTTGACCTGCAGGGGCATTATGAAATTTCATTTTTAAAAGATTTATTATCATTACAGTTATGTGATAACTCATGATAGCTCATGATATGAAGGACATATTGTTATCACATCTAGGGACTTTTGCAGTCTCCTTGCCTCACTCTAATTCATGTCCACAACTGTAGGGAAATTGAATTTGTTTAAATGCCTGCATTTAATTCTTGGTCAAATCATGTAACATAGCATTCTCCATAAGATAAATAAACAAGGAGCATATTGTAAAAGAGCTCGATTATGATTTCAACTTACAATTGTCAGTGCCTCAGTGTACTAGGAGTGTGCATTCCAGAATTTCCAAGACAAAAGTTTACACAGAAAACGCTGTTCCGGATTGTTACCATGATTTTCCAGAGCAGTTACACAAATCCAGAATTGTTAAGTGTGAAAATCCACCACCACCACCCCAAAAAAGTCTTAGTATTTTGACTGGTTGTGGTGGGTTTTTCGGGCTGTGTGGCCGTGGTCTGGTAGATCTTGTTCCTAATGTTTCACCTGCATCTGTGACTGGCATCTTCAGAGGTGTATCACAGAGAAAAGTCTGTTTCACACTGTGTCTAGTGAGAAGGGAAAGCCTTAGACAATACACTCTCAGTATTTTGTTGGGTTTGGGTGCTTACCTTCAAAAGCTGCAAGTGTCTTTTTTATTATTCTCCGAATTTCCAAGGCAGTGGCACTGAACCTCATTATTGCTACTTTACCCTCTTCTATTAATAGTAGTGGCACTGGGAAGGTACCTCCTAACCAGCATAAGCAAGGTGCTGGGACTGGCAGAACTTCCATTCTAAGTTCCTCCTTCTTTCCTTGCTTTGTGGTAGTGTAACCCCCATGCTCAGAATGGGTTGACCCAGAAAGGGGTGGAGACTCAAAGCAGCAAGAGGCTGCAGACCTCATGTAGTTTGGAGGAGACAAGGCTACCAGACTCGGACCTTGATTTGTATAAGCCCTTAACACCTTGTTAAGGTAACTGCAATGTTGTTGGGAACTACTGGGAAGGTAGTTGTTTGTTTTTGCTATGTTGTAAATGTTGGAGTTTATTGTTTCAGGGTTTTTTAATGTTTGTAATGGGTGAGAGTTCTCCTGGAAACCTTCATCATGTTGAATCCTGTTCACCAAGCCCTTGGACTCTTCAGGAGCCAACCCACTTGCAAAGAAGAATTGGACTTGGAAGTATCAGTAGACTGTAAATATACGGACTTGAAAATGCAACCTGAACAGGACCTTGAAGTGTGATGTTAAATGTTGATGTTATATGTTAAGAAAGTAAACCATTTTGTTCTTAAAATTTGTTGTTGCAAACTCATTCCAAGTTCTGCCCCACAGAACCCACAGATAGAGGTTACAGTAGCAGAGTCCTTTTTTTCTGCAAGTAGAGTGTTTGGGGCACCTAGTTCAGAGGTCTATAGAACTGGATCTTTTGGGTGGTCCTGAGTGGACAGAGCACTACCTCCCCTGCAATTTTGGTGACATCTGTTTGAAAAACAGACACTTCAGCCCTCTGGAAAAAGTCCTCCATGAGTAGAACTGCTATCATCTAATTTTACTGCAAGTTAAACTAGGCCTAAGTCTGATATGCTGTCTACTACAACACACTACTACAAAGTCTCTAAATTGCAAGTCCTGTAGTGGAGTGGAATCACAGTTAAGATTTACTCATGCACTGTTGCTGTACTTCAGAGCAGTTTGGGGAAAGAAAAATCAACATTAGAATGGAGCCAGTTCCGGTACTCCACTTTGCTTTAAGATCTAGTTATATTCACTGTACAGAGTCCCAAGTTCCAAAGTGTTTTTTTTTTCATTCTGCACTCTGTAAATAGTCCACAGCTTGAAATCTAGCTGTGTCAGATCAACACTGGCTTTTGCTGTTGCCCATTTATGATATAATGTGATTTGTGTTAGTCCAGGTCGCAAGTCTATATTTAGAGTTTGGACAGCCAAGCAGTGAGCTAACCTTTCTTTCGTCCTGATCCAATTTCCATGTTATTGACTGAAGCTTAACTGGGAACATGTCTGTCAGAATACAGCTTGGATGTGCCAGCAGGTCCTTCTTCTCTTATAAATATCCCTGCAGAAGCTATTCTATTCAGCATAACAAACAAATCGAATTCCACAGTCTGTTAATATATGGCTGTCTGGCCTTCCTCCTGCTTTCAGTGGGAACTTTCTGGTTCACACGTTTTGGCCTTCCTCAGATGAGGCCTAACTCTCCACTCCCCACCCTCATGTTTTATCATTCTGCTGGGAAACTGAAAGATACTCACTTAACCCAAATGGCTGACTGGTGACTCATATGCTTGTTTGAAATCTATTGGGCATATGAATCTCCCTTATCTCCCCCTGTATGTTTTCAATCTGTCCTAATGAAAACACTTAACTATTGCCTGTTTGCTGACCTCCCTCTGCCTCTGAAGAGATTTCTGAGGAGGCTAATTTCAGAAAACCATATGGGCTGGTGTAAGTGTTAAATCAAAGGGAAGAGTAAGCATTCAGATTTACAACAAAGTATTTGGTCTTTCCTAAACAAACATTCTCTGTTCCAAAGTGAAAATGTACTGAAATGTCCTTCTCCTCTTGACAACCCACCCATTTATCAGTGGGTGGCTGTGATCCAAAGTCTTTCAACCAGGGGAGCAGCTACAGACAATGGTGCCTGGGACAACCACTGAAATTGCATCCACCTGGACTTTGTTGCCCCAGCATGGCCTCCACGGTGGGAGGCACAAGATAGTTGACAAAATATAGAAAACGTTCCAATCAGACAGCACAAACATCCAGTGACAATGTGACAGAACTAAAATTACAGGAATTAAGAAGTAGTGCCAACAGAAAACTGTACCACATATAACTTACCATAAACAATACAGGAAGTGAGTTACAAAGATAGAATATTGTATCTATCTGTCTCTTATGGACAATTGTTTTATTGTATTTTGGAATGCCAATAAAGGCTTGTCTGTGTCTACAAAGATAGAATATTGCAATAGACTACAATTCTGTTTACTTGTAAATGCCCCTCCTGGACGATTCCATTATCTTGCAGATCTGATCCCTTTATAAAAATGCCTTTCTGGATCTTTCAGTTTTGCACATCCTGTGGAATGATAGAAGTGTGGAAGCCTTGCATGGTGTAGTGGTTAAAAGCAGCGGACTCTAATCTGGAGAACCGGGTTTGTTTCTGCCCTCCTACACATGACTCCTTACTGGGTGATCTTGGGCTATTCGCAGTTCTCTTAGAACTCTCTCAGGCTCACCTCCCTGACAAGGTGTCTGTTGTGGGGAGAGGAGAGAAGGAGTTTGTAAGCCACTTTGAAACTCCTTACAATAGAGAAAAGTGGGGTAAACATCCAAACTCTTCTTCTTTTTCCAGGCCTCATCAAGCAGAATGTTCCACAAGGTGAGAACCGCAATAGAGAATGCACCGGTATTGGCAGTTGTTGATCTTACCCGTTTGTAGGGTGGCACCTTCAAAAGTCATTGCTCAGATGATCAAAACTGGCATGGTGGGACACTGCAGAAGAGGAAGTCCTGCAGACATGTGGGACCAAAGCCATTAAGGGCTTTGTAGATGATAACCAATCCCCCCCTTGTTTCCTGTGGTTTGCTTAATCAAAACTCAAGGAGCAATTCCAAATAGGTTAATTTGGAAGTAAAATTCATCTTGTCCAATAAGGCTTAGTTTTAGAAAAATGTTCTTAGGAATGCAGTCTCACAAGTTGTTATCCTGCAACAGCACTTCTTATCTCCTCAAAGAATTATTCTGATGTGGATCAGCTACAGACCATTCACAGTTAATCAGCCAGTAGCCCCCATACAGTTAATGTACATTCATGTATTACTGGCAGCGGTCGTGTGAAACCCACTGCCACCCTGGTGCTTGATTTCTTTATTTCTAAAAAGAGTCATGGACTCTGTCCAGAAAAAAATAACTAGTATTTACATGCTGAAGATCAAACTTTGTTAGGAATCTTGTCCTTGACCTGGAAGGGTTATGAGCTTCCACAAACATAGATATGAAGAAGGACTAAGGCCAGTCAAGGCCAGTCAGAGGTGATTTGTGTCTCTTCTCATAAACGCCACAGCTGAACCCTGTAATTAACATAAAATCCAGCCCATAGTTCTGATGAACCGTGACACAAAAACATCCCTGACACAAGAAGAAGAAGAGTTTGGATTTATACACCACTTTTCTCAACTGGGAGTCTCAAAAGCAGCTTATGAATCCCTTCCCTTCCTCTCCCTACAACAGATATCTGGTGAGGTAAGTGAGTTGTGAGAGAACTGTGAGTAGCCCAAGATCACCCTGAGAGCTTTATGTGTAGGAGAAGGGGAAACAAATTTGGTCACCAGATTAGAGTCTGCCGCTCATGTGGAGGAGTAGAGAATCAAACCGGTGGTGGGATCCAAAAATTTTAGTAACAGGTTCCCATGGTGCTGGGATTCAAACTGTGGCATAGCGCCAATGGGGCTGGGCAGGGCATGACAGGGGCATGTCCAGGCATTCCTGGGGTGGGGCATTCCTGGGCGTGGCTGTGGCAAGGACACAGCTGCTGCGCCGGTCCTTGGGCAGAAAACGAATGCACGCAGGCGCAGGCTGCCACGCACGCCAGTGCACCTCCTGCTAGACTGCTTCAAGTTCTGCGCGCTACTGCTGAGAGGAGGGGCGTAACTAAGGCAAAAATCACGTGGCAAAATCACCAATTAGTAACCCCCTCTCGGCACACACAAATAATTAGTAACCTACTCTCGGGAACCTGTGAAAACCTGCTGGATCCCACCTCTGAATCAAACCCAGTTCTCTAGATTAGAGTCTGCTGCTTATATGGAGGAATGGGGAATCAAACCAATCTTAACCACTACACTATACAAATTGTACTATTTTATTTATTTATTTCCACCTGATCTTTCTGCTCCAAGAGAATACCCAAGACAGCTAACAAATGTAAAGTGCCCTAATAAAAAATTAAAAAATTATTAACAAAAATCGTTAACAAAATATTATCAGATTTCTAGCCCCTTCACAGATAAGCAGCTACTGGGCTGTGCTGAGTAGATTGGAAAGGCCATTGCTATCAACATAGTTGATCTTGGGCAGAAAGGGATGAGCCCAAAAGCACTTATCTTGCAAGATGTTCTTTCTTCTCTTTCGATTCATTTCAACATCTGGTTCCTTCATTCATTAGGTCAACAACTCTGCAATGTGAGTTCCAATAAGAGATTTGGTAAATGGAATCTTGAATTACCACTACTTGAATTAGAATTCGTTCGAGGAAAAAGTACTTGTGAATCACGAAAGGGTGTCGGGGCAGCTTAATAAAACTTGTCTGTCTTGAGCAGATGTAGATGCCCTGAGAGCAAAATATCATGAAAGGTAGCAACATTCCTTTCTAAACCTACTCACGATTCTCCTGGGGATTATATAAACCTTAAGAAGGATCAGATGGTCTGAAACATTTAATGTGATTTTGTCTGCAGAATATAGAGACCTTAGTGCCTTTTGGACTGCTCTCTCACACTGGCTTTGTAAGTACAGAAAATGTATAGGACATGAGCAGCTGGGCAAAAGAGTCAAAAGTTTGGCTCAAGCCATAACGTGACATTAGATATCCTGCCTTGTCCAGCCTTTCTTCAGCATTAATAAGCAGGTTTAGAATTACACATGCACCTCAAATGAGTTGCTTGCTTATTTGTTTGTTAGTTTGTTTCATTCACACCCTGGTTTTCTTCCTAGGGGGAACCAAATGCAACTTACACCACTGTCTTAGTGTAGTGGTTAAGAGCAGTGGACTCTAATCTGGAGAACCAGGTTTGATTCCCCACTCCTCCGAATGGCAGACTCTGATCTGGTGAACTGGATTTGTTTCTCTGCTTTTACACATGAAGCGTGCTGGATGCCCTTGGGCTAGTCACACTTCTTCACAGTTGTCTCAGCTCCACCTACTTCACAAAGTATCTATTGTTGGGAGAGGAAGGGAAGGCGAGTGTAAGCCACTTTGAGACTCCTTAGAGGTAGAGAAAGAGGGGCTATAAATCCAAACTCTTCTCTTCTCTTCTCCTCACAACAAACCTGTGAGGAAAGTCAGATTGAGAGTGTGTGACAGGCCCGAGGCCACTCAGTGAGTTTCCATGGGGATTTGAACCTATGTTTCCCAGTTTCTTGTTTTCTAACCACTATACAACATTACCAATTGCTGGCAACCATCATAAACTGGCTATAAAGCTTAAGGGGAGAACAAGGCAAAACACAATGATATTTGAAGACAGACATCTTCTGCCTCCCTCCCCCTTTTCAGATTTTAGCTGATATGCATTGGAGCAGCCACCAGAAAGAACCCTCAACAATACTGTCCCTCCTCACCCTATAAATAGGGCTGCCAGGTCCCCTCTGGCTGGGAACAATGCCATAGGGTCCACCCTCCAAAGCAGCCAATTTCTCTAGGGAACTGATCTCTGTAGTCTGGAGATGAATTGTAATTCCAGGAGATCTCCACGCCCCACTGAGGGCTGGGATTTCTACCTATAGGTGGAAAAAAGGTGGTAATGGACAGCAGGTATAGGTTTGCCTTACGTCTATTGTCATCAGAGCTATGACCTAGGTCAAGACAAAGTAGGCACTGCCAGCAGTGCAAGGGTCACATGGTTCAAACTGTCAATTACCAGGGGCCCTTGAGGGCAGTAGCCCAGCGGGATCTCTCCCGGTAAGTTATAGAGCAGGGGTAGGGAACCTGCGGCTCTCCAGATGTTCAGGAACTACAATTCCCATCAGCCCCTACCAGCATGGCCAATTGGCCAGAAAAGACAAAGGGTTGTCATAAACTTTAAGCAAAGTTCAGTGAGTTCTTGAGTCAGCTGGGGCTTTAAAAAAAAAGGTTGTGTTGAAACTCTTCACCTCCCACCCCAGTTCTCTCACGATACAGGAGTGCATGCTCAGAAACCGCAGACACCTATTGCATTGTAAAGGGTAATCATATAGCAAAACAAACCTCCCACAAGTTTTTCAAGGCTAGTCAGTTTTTCCACAGCTACGCTTTCCCACATTTCCATAGACTATCTGTCCAGTCTTATACTATTAGTTTTTCCTCCACTTGGCAACAAGGAATGCAAAGAACACATTCCGACTGACCACATTTAATAAAATGACCAGTGATGGCTCACAAAGGTAAAACAGACAATAACCCAACCGATTCATTTGATCTTGGGTTACAGTGTTCTTTGACCACAAAATGAGATGTGTCAATTTCTTTTTGATGTATCTGATACACGTTTTGGCATAGTGGAATTATATTTGGATTGAAAAGCCCGTCAGTTGTCTTAATGGGTTATGTTGGCTTCAGATCCTCAGTACCCAAGATGCCATGAGGCAATGACATCAGCTTTGCACATTATTGAGCCTTATAAATGATCGGTCTTGTGGATTTATGAAGCTTATTATTGCTGTGTTTTTTGAATTGATTTGTTGTTTAAATTGTGACTGATTGCACTATACTGCCATGTGGATGTCCGTCTGGAACATGTTCTATCACCTTTTCTCTCCAAAGAGATTCAAAGGGCTCACAAAACAAATAATACTCAAAATTACCAAAATAAAAAGAAACCCCACAGCCCTGATTCCAGTGGTGGGATCCAAAAATTTTAGTAACAGGTTCCCATGGTGGTGGGATTCAAACAGTTGTCTAGCACCAATGGGGCTGGGCGGGGCACGACGGGGGCGTGGCCGGGCATTCTGGGGGCGGGGCATTAATTTCTCTGTTACTGTAAAAAAACTCTTACTGTAAAAAAAAGTTCCTAATTTCCAGCTGGTATCTTCCTGTCCATAATTTAAACTCATTATAGCAAGTCCTATCGTCTACTGCCAACAGAAACAACTACTTCTCCTGTCAAATACTTAATACTTTCAAATACTTAATTTTGTTTCTAGAAATCAAAAGAAGGATGCTTTTCTTAAACAAGGAACTTCACCATATTCCTAAAACATGTTTTTAAAACAACCCAACAGGGAGAATTATCCCGTTTTGTACCTTCGCTAACCAGCCACATAGGAAACAACAGGACTTTATGATTTTTGGACCTAATGGAATTTCTAACGGAAAAGCAGACCCAATTAGTAACCCCCTCTCGTCACACACAAATAATTAGTAACCCACTCTCGGGAACTGGTGAGAACCTGCTGGATCCCACCTCTGCCTGATTCACCTGGTGTCACCAGTTATTGTTTGGGAGGGAGGGAGGGAGGAGCAAGAAGATGCAGCTGGCCGCATAGCACCCTCAGGCAAAACTCTTGGGACTAGGCTGGCATGTGAGTAGACTGCTGCATCTGGCAAGCTGGGGGTGGGCCTATAAGTGCAGGCCCACCCTGGTCTTGACCTTCCTCCTTTTGGGGTTCAGTGGCAAATCCGAGCTGGTCCAGGTTTGGCAAGCTGATTTTCACAGGTTGTGGAACCCCTGTGCTGTATTCCAACAGCTCTTCAGCTTGCACCCCTACCCTATATAGACCTCACTGGCTGTTAGCATGCTGCAGCATGCCACCAGAACCTTCCTCAGTTCCCTCTCCCTTGGCTTTCACATCAGCTCTTCTTCAATGGACCTCCCAATGTTATACTATAGGTGTTCTGTTTTCAGGGTTTTCTCACTCCCAATTCTCTCCTTCCCAAGACTATTTTGCCCTGATCTTTTTGAAAAGAATGCAGCCCAAGAACATCAGCATGTTCTCTTGAAGGAATGGTGGTTGTTTTCCTGTTCTGCCCGCGTCGATTCTTTTTCCCCAATGCAAGGCCATCACGGGCACCATTTTCTCAGCATTTGTGTCATGCCACAGCACCAGACAGATTTTCAGATGCTTTAAAAAATACTTGCTATAGAGCTATTGAATAGTGCATTGCTACTAATTCGTTTTAAATGTTATAGTGTCATTGTAGTGCTACATTGATGTAGCCCATGTCTGAAATAAAAAAGGGGTGGCGAGTTGCCATGACAGCAGCCATGATAACTGTGTCCCTGACAGCAAATTCAGAGTGCCCGTAAAGAAGGGGAGAACGTAACCCAAACAAAGAATGAAGGTCCTGAAGGTCAAGAAGGAATTAGGGCCACTAAATTAAAAACTGCTATATTGCAAAAATACAAATGCATTTCTTCACATTAAAATCATAACTTCATAGTGGAAGATCCATAATAGCCTGCCACACATGTATATAATTGCAATACATTCACATACAAAGTCCTATATCTCACTTTATGACCCAAAACGAAATGCACTTCAACCCTTTGGCCTTCTTCAGCGGTCAAAAAGCGGTAATACAAAGTGTCACTACCCAACAAATAATACAAATGAAACATTTAAATGACTGAATAAGTAATTAGAGAGTTACGTACCACTGGCACCCAGTCTTCAACATGAAACCAATGTCCACTCAAGAAGTATAAAATGATGCACCAATCAGGCCAATCAAGCCAAACTCTGTTATGGCAGCATCCTGTAACACAGCAGTTCTCAACCGGTGGGTTGCGACCCCTTGGGGGGTCGAACAACCCTTTCACAGGGGTCGCCTAAGACTCTCTGCATCAGTGTTCTCCATCTGTAAAATGGATAAATGTTAGGGTTGGGAGTCGCCACAACATGAGGAACTGTATTAAAGGGTCGCGGCATTAGGAAGGTTGAGAACCACTGCTTTAATACTTCAGTCAAATAGAATTTGTTAAGTCATGAAGAAAGACAGCAAAGGTGTGCACAACATCCCCATGGGCAGAAGTTCCTTCACTAATGCCTATTATTCCTCTACATTTGCAGCGGAAATTAAAACAATGTGGCGCATCTTTGACATGTGGAAGGAACCATAACTACCTTGGGGACAAACACAGGTAGAAAAGTGGCACACAAGTGCACTCAATGAATAAATGAATGTTTGCATTGCCAGATGGCATTCCCAGGTTTCATTTTAATATATCCCCAAGTTCTCACTCTGGATATAAATAAGCAATAAGTTTCCATTGCTGCATCCAGTTTCCATTGTAAGAGAACAGCATTTTGCCAACTCTAGGAAGCCGTTCCTACTCAGGGACAGTCCTAGGTATTTCCTCTCTCTTTTATGTGCATAGTCATAATCTTCAGCTCTTAGCTGTTTGAGTGAGGTCAAGCAACATTTGATGCAAATTTTTCCAAACTGGATACCAACTAACAGAAGATTTTTTTAAAAAAATTGTCTGGCTCCAAGAATAATATTGAAATCTTCTTCCTCATCCCCCTTCTCTTTGCCAGGCAATATAACCAACTGTTCTCCTGCACAATTCCCACTTAAATGAATGGGAGCCCTGCACAAGAATTTTTGTACTGTTCCCCCCCACCCCCACCCCCCCCACACACACACAATCTCTGTGGCATGTAAAAGAGAACTTCCAGGCAATTTGCTTCTTGTGTGTTTAAATTATGTTCTTTTTAACTCGATCCTGCACATTTTTCACTGTCAGATGTTGTAAACTGGCATTCTGGTGTCTACTCGAGACTAAGGAATTAAGAAATGAAAATGTAGAACTCTTTCTGGTATGTAGAGTTCAAAGAAATGGACCTTTCTAACCAAAGCTGAAAACTTGTCTTGGGAATGCAGATTTATGAAAAGCGATCGCTTGCCTTTGTCCGGTGGAACAATGTGCCTTTCATTTCTACATTTGCCCCATGACTGTTCAGCTAAGTCAGAACTTCTTCAGAACCCTTCTCCCCCACACCCCACCTTCGAAATTAATGAAAGGTTACCTTGCTACTGCAATGCTCCACAATGTCTCTGCCAAGCCTACAGTCAAAGAGAAAAATATTTAGATTTCAGATTCAATTTACACTCAGGGGTAAAGGTCAGCAGAGCAGAGACAAAAATAATTAAACTGCAGGGGTTTTTTTTCTTTAAAAGGAATAAAAAAGAATCACGGTCCCTGACAAAGTAGGGCAGTGGAATGCTTGCAATTTACCTTTTTTTTCCATCTGATCTAACTATCGCACAGAACTGTCACCTTTTTTGTATTGTCTTGAACAACCAGAATCAACTGGCTGTTATGGGGGTTTTGAGTTGTGTGACTGTGGTCTGGTAGTTTTTGCTCCTAATGTTATGCCCACATTTATGGCTGGCATCTTCAGAAGCATATCACGGTATGACATGCCTCTGAAGATGCCAGCCATAGATGCGGGTGAAACGTTAGGAGCAAAAACGACCAGACTGTGGCCACACAATCCAAAAAAACTCATAACAGCATGTGACCTTTTTGCTTCAGCTTGGCACCAGAATCTCAGATGAAGTATACCGGTACTTATAAGCGGCAATTATTTTGTTCATCTGTATACTTAGCCAGGGTGGAATCCGAGACAAAGGTTCCACTTGTTCTACCTGGGGGTTATCCCTGCTGTCATTGTAGCCAAATCAGAAGCTATATAGTTCAGATGGGCTTTAAAACTAGATCTCCTGGTTTACGTTCCCCTCGTCTATATGTTTGGTCCAAACACTACAAATCAATGATGGAATACACCCCATCAAAGGACAATATAGGTAGCGATGTTACTCTCTACCTGTGCTTTTATTTCAGTCCTGCCATGATCCCAACCAAAATCTCAGCACAGAAATCTCAGCCTGGTAGACAGGATGAAGATGAACTGGAAAGGCAGAGAGATAAAGGAGAAAAGAGGAGTGGATCACTCTAAGGAGTCATTTGGAAACTCCAATCTTTTTAATGGCTCATGGAGCAATCGGGAAGGAAGGTAATATGGTATAACTTGATCCCATCAGATTTTGGAAGCCAAACAGGGTCAGTACTTGGGAAGGGAAACAGCCAATGAAAACTATGTCTTTCTTTCTCCTTGAAAGGCCCTTAGTGGGGTCACCATAAGTCGGCTGTGATGTGATGGCACTTTACACACAGTGTAAAGTGAAGCAAGCACCCAAGCTTTCTACTAACCAGTAGCCAAATTTCTGCAAATTTTCTTTGCAGTTTCTGAATCTGTGCACCATGAAACTGATCGAGAAGTAAGTAAGGCATATGAGAAGCACATTAGTGTTCTTATTCATTAATTGCTTTATCCTTGAAAATTGCTCCTCTACATCACACCTCCTTTCCTTATCTGTTTGCCACACTGAAAAGTGGTTCAAGCACCACTGGCGGTAATGCTCTGATTGCACGTCACTGTTTTAAATGATTGCGGCCCTTTTAAAATCACTGCCTTCTTTTAGCTTGATCCAAATATTTCTTTTTCTCTGCAAAATCTCACAGAGAGGAAAATATACCGAGGGGTATTGATCATCCCAAAATAAACAGCAGCTGAAATAATACAGAATATATAGAGTTCGCCCCCTTTTATATATCACTGCCATATGGAATCTTCTTTTTTGCCTAAATGTTTTTTCTGTTCAAATAAAGGGAACATTGCCTTTTAAAAATGCTTTTCTTTTCCTTATTAGCTGGTGGGTCACTTGCAGAGATGTACATTCATATATTTTCTTTTTAAACTGATCACATCTGCCTTTCAGATGCTACGCTCTCCTGATCTCCTGGGTGCATAACTCATTCTTCTCAACATGCCAACTTTTAAAAAGCATTATCCTTGATTCTATTCTAGTGGAACTACTACATGCCTCTATGGCTTTGAGATATAAAATCTGACCAAGCATTAAAATGTTTGTATAGACTCCCCCCACCCCAAGTGACTTCTGCCTTGCTGGAGTGTTCCTAGTGCAAACATACATAAGATTTATTTCCAGTAAGGACTGCGGAGAGAAGATTGCATATTAGGTTGAATAGCAGAGCCTAATCTAACAAATCTTGGAAAGATATATGTAGTTTTAGGCATAAGGGCTATCACTAGAAATCCCTTTTTGTAGAACTGCCATCATTGGTATAAACAGAAACATACGTTCTGTGAACGCAACAGTGTTTGTAGGAACAGGATCTTCAATGCCCTTCAGAAATGGGGTTCTGAATTCATGGATCCAAAGTGCCGATTCTCATGGATGCTTATGGGGTCACCTAAAAATTCACCAGTAAATCACATACCGTGTCCATAGCAACAGAATAACACAAACAATAATGGATCACCATTCTGTGATGCTGTCATGTTAAAAAAAAAAGCACAGATCCTCATGATTTGTATGTGTAGATCACCCAAAATTCATTGTCCAATCATATGTCACATCCATGGCTATCTATTGACCTACAAAAAAAATAGACCCATTGTTTTGTAGCAATACTACCGCGTTTCCCCGAATATAAGACAGTGTCTTATATTAATTTTTTCTCCCAAAGATGTGCTATGTCTTATTTTCAGGGGATGTCTTATTTTTCTGTGTTCTGTTCGTCGGGCATGCTTCCAAACAAAAACTTTGCTATGTCTTACTTTCGGGGGATGCCTTATATTTCGCACTTCAGCAAAACCTCTACTATGTCTTATTTTTAGGGGATGTCTTATATTCGGGGAAACAGGGTATGTGCAAAACCATGGATCCAAAGCACAGATCTACATAGGCCATAATAGTTTTTACTTTTTCGTCACTCATGTCCATTGTCACAGACTACATGACAAAAACAAAAAAAGCAGAGAACCACTGTTTTGTGGCACTGCCATGGCACAAAAACATGGATCAAAGCTGTGGAACTTCACAAAACTTCATGATTTTTGTGTGGAGTCACCCAAAATGCACCACCAAATCACTTATCACAACCAGACGTACAGAATGAAACATGAACAATATCGATCTTTTGCTTTGTGTTGCCACCATGATGCAAAGACATGGATCAAAAAGAGGATTCTCATGGATACTAATGATTTCCATGTTTGGTCATCCAGAGTTCACCATTAAATCACTCATCATGTCCATTTGCACTGACAGGTATTTGTGTGGTTGCATTTAGTGCTTTATCTGTTAAAAGAGAACTATGATGCACCAGGTAAATGAATAAATCTAAATGTTCTACACCAAGTCAGTGTAGTATAGAGGTTATAGTTCTGAACTAGGATCTGGGAGACTCAGATCTGAATACCCACTCTGTAACAAAAACTGGCTGGATGGCCTTGGGCCAGGACCCTTAGCTTTACCCACCTCAAAGGTTTATTATGAAGATACAATGGCAGAAAGAACAATGTAAGCTGAACTGAGTTCCAATTAGAGACAAAAGTGGGATACAAATATAGTAAATAAAGGGAAAGTAATTCCTCTCTGCATAATGATATTAATTTGCTCTTAAAAGGATAGTACTTAAGCATATTGTTCTACCTAGTGTTAAAGGACTTTGACCTGCCTTGATTTCTTTATGTTAGGGATTGTAATGAATTAGCATGTTAAAATATCCCTAATTTCCTTACCGTTGCATTCACCGTAGGCCTAGTGACAGCAGAGATAGATAGATAGATAGATAGATAGATAGATAGATAGATAGATAGATAGATAGAGAGAGAGAGAGAGAGAGAGAGAGAGAGAGAGAGAGAGGGAGGGAGGGAGAGGGAGAGAGGGAGAGAGAGAGAGAGAGAGAGAGAGATACCTACCTACCTACCTACCTACCTACCTACCTACCTACCTACCTACCTACATACATACATACATACATACATACATAGATGACCTCAACGTTGGTGTGTAATAGGAGGCAGAAGCATAAAGTTCTGTTGCCAAGATTTCAAGGGTTAACAAGAAGGGATGTGTTCCTAGCAGGCTTTGTTTCACTTCTTATGTAAAAATGTTTCATAAAGGCCGTTTCTGCACGGCACAATTATACCGGGTTTGAACCAGGGTCTTACATACTGTGTCTAATTTATCCCTGTTTCTTCTTCCGCATGGCTCCCTGCTTCTTCCCAGGAGCAGAGTTAGGCTGGGAGGGAATGCTCCTGTTTGTTCCACACAAGCACACGACTTCTGTATTTACTTTGGAAGCTTCTCTGATGTCCCGCATTCTGATTGGCTGTTGTTTTTGAGTGGCAGCTTGAATGACTGTCAGGCGGGGAGATCAGATGTCTGGATGGGAAAAATAAACCAGTCCTGCTCCCAACCGGTTTTTGCATGGTAGCAGGGTCACACCAGGATTTTTAAAAAGAACCTCCAAACTGGCAATTTTTGAAAATCCCGGGATAAGGTAAATATCCTGAAGTAACACCCGGGGCAGGTGTTTCTCAGTTGCACAGGGATATTTTTCTAGTTCACCCCAGGATATTTTGGCCATGCAGAAATGGCCAAGGTAGACCTGATAAAGGGATACCCAAATGTTAGTGCTTGTGCTGCAGAAAAAAACTGGTGTGTGTGTGTGAAGTTGATAGAAGGATGTCCATTCTTTGTTCATATCAAAGACTGATGAGCTGATGACCTAACAAAATGGCTGCCTGAAAACTACAAGGTAGTCTCCAGATTGGCAACCTTTTCTTTCTTCTTAGTTTTCTTTCTTTTATTTTTTAACAGAAAAGTTGTAAATGGAGAATAGTGTGCCAGCTGAGACAGAGCAGGAGATCTTCTCACAATGCAAGTTAATGTTTTCAATCTGTTTTCATTTCTAGGATATGTATGAATGAATTCCATGGGAACATCTGATGATAAGATCAG
Organism: Sphaerodactylus townsendi; assembly: GCF_021028975.2. NCBI lineage: Eukaryota > Metazoa > Chordata > Lepidosauria > Squamata > Sphaerodactylidae > Sphaerodactylus > Sphaerodactylus townsendi. The sequence goes on along the minus strand of NC_059427.1, from coordinate 37,474,062 downwards.
ACAGTAGTTACAGAGCCATGTTTAAATCATATTTACAGTTTTCCCTCTGGGCCCAGTAAAGACCAGATCTGTTCTCTAAAATTTATATTTAATGATCATTTTTGATCCAATTAATAACTTGAATCCTCTGCAATTCAAGCAAAGGTACACTGTGAAAACATTAACCTTCTCTCCTGCCACTTCCCATTGCAGTGTTTTATATCCCTGGAAATTGAGTCCTCGTGGATCTGTGGATTCTCAGGAATATTATGGGATTAAAGCAAGGGGTTACATTAAGAGGGGGAAATCAGCAAAAATCACTCTCCACCTCTTCCACGAGATAAGATGATAATTTTGAGTCAAGATGATTTCCATTATTGATGGGGAAAGAATTGGGACTCTGTAACAAAAAAAAAGCTTTTGCAAGAGAGGGAAAAGCTCTCAGGCCATTATTACTGCTATTGTTATTTATTAGAGTTAATAAGCCTTCCCCTTTCAGGCTCGGGAAAGCTTACAACGTGATTTAAATACTATAAATATACACATTAAAACATTCAACATTAAAACACTGTCATTAAAACGTTCCAGTCAAGATGATGCTTTGCTGATTTCAGGATGTGACTTTTGTTGTTATTTTTAACACCTAATCTAACAGAGAGTTTTGGGGAACGAACTGGCACACGTTGTTGTTCTATTTGGTTGGTCATAATACATAGTATTGCATGGGTTTTTTAGTTTTTTGTTTTTCAGTTGGACAGGGTTCTTGAACTGACATTCATGTAAGCTATTGCACAAACTTATCCATAGTTGGATATGGTTTCCATTTGCCTGTGAGCTGGGTTTTTTTTTTTAAAAAAAAAGATCATTTCTATTTACAAAGCCTAAATGGATTTTTTGGCATGAAAATATTGGATAACTGAAAGATTAAATTATTTAGCATTATTGTTGTTACACATTATAAATGTTGGGTTTTCCCTGGAGATGATGACTTAAAGCTTTTGAAGTCCTTTCCTCCTTTGGCCTCTCCTGATTGTCAGCTTCTTTGCTAAATTTAAACACTCTTTTATTCTTTACCTCCTATTTTATCTCTTTACTAGAAAAACTGGCATGCCATGAATCAAAGAGGAGATATTTATACCCACACTGTGAGAATGTTTACAGTGTTCGGCAGATTCTGTCTGTGGTTTGTTCTTTGTATACTTTGAGAGCAACCCAAGAGTTTTCCAATGATATTGCTCCTGTATCCATTGGGTTTACATTAAGAAAAACAAAGGGGGGGGGGAGCTTTTTTTTAGATCTTTTAGAACATGCAAAATTTCAAAATATTTTGATGAATAAATTGAAGCAGGTCAGTAATTTTTTTTACAAAAACCTCTACAATGTATTCATTTTCAAACTGAAAACTGCCTCCCAAAAAAGCCCCTTCTTATACACTGACATTGGCCGTTTCCGCACGGCTGCCATGCGCCCCCACGCCGCCAAGAGTTCTGCCGGTGTGGGGGCGCAAGCCTGTTCGCACGCAAGCGTGCGAGCAGGCCAAGCAGAGGCCCCCGCAGGAGAGGCGGCTCCGCACGGAGCCGCCTCTTCCCCCTTCTCCGCCCCACTCACAATGTCACCGTGGAGTAAGCCTGCTGGCGGTGGAAGCCCCTTGCCTGACGCTGCCCTCCGACCCCTGGAGGCCGGAGGACAAAAGTGTGGGCGGGGCTTCCATTTCCAGCAGGCGATGGCTTAATGGTATTATCGCGGAGTGGGGCGGAGAAGGGGAGACAGCAATGCTTCCCGGTGGTGCGGCGTTCGCAGCGCATGCCAAGCCAGGAAGACGCTTCCCCCCCTACAACAACCCTTTAAAGGGTTGTTGTTTAGGGCGGCCTGATGCCGCCCTGAGGGGAAGGAAGCGCAGTCAGGTCGCCGCTGCTGCGCCTGTGCGAACGGCGGCCTGGGGGCGGCGTTTTTACCGCCCCCAGGCCGTCGTTTTTGGGCTGTGCGGAAACGGCCATTGCAAAAGTACAATTACATAGCTTTTACTACCCTTTTTTGTTATTTTTATTGCCATGATATTTTATTTCCATGATATTTTTTGCAAGGAACATAAATATGGTAATGGCTGAAATTTCCATTTGTCCCCTACTATCATATTCCAAGGAGACTGAATTCCACTGCTAGCGATCTTTAATAAATTTCACATGGACTTTGAGCAATCTCTAGGAAAGCTTGTGCAAAGTCTGGGAAGCCCCTTTCAAGGCTATAGCTTTGGTCAGAACATACGTACTTAACAACAGCAAAACAATATCAATAATGCAATCTTAAACAGACTTATACACTTCTAAATCCATTGAAATGAGAGGGCTTATAAGAATGTAACTATGTTTTGGATGGAAAATGTCTTTACTATCCTCATGCCATGTGTTGATTATAATCAGACAGCCCTGTATAGGAGAGCACATAGATAAATCACACTGACAGCATCAAGCTGTCCATGGCCTTCTCTGCAGGAGTTGTTTACAATTAATCTTGCCATCAAATGCTACATTTTTTCCTTGAATTCTTCACATTTTTTCCTGTTTGGTTACAGAAATGTTTCTTTTTTTTTTCCTCTGTTGTTTTCCTGAGCACTTTTAAAGGTAAAGGCAAGCACCAAATCATTTCTAGTCCATGGGTTGAAATTACATCACAACATTTGTTAGGCAGATTGTTTTCAGAGTGGTTAATTGTTGTTTCCTTCCTCAGTCATCTACACTTTATCCCCAGCAAGTTACCACAATGTTTTTTCCTATCCATTTCCAAGCCAGCTTCCCTTGAGTGAGTGATCATGTCGAAACAGTCTTTATTTCTCCACCCCACCCCACCCAAAAGGTGACTCTTAGCCACGCCTCCATGTAGCCTCCTCCCACTCATCCTCCATTTTCAAAATAATTTTTAATTTTTAAAAATTCTCTTAATCATCTCAAACTAGCTATGTAATGTTGAAGGAGATAAGAAAGAGGGACAATTGGAACAGCTATGTCAATTTTACTAAACACTTGCGATGCTAACACTCAGGCACAGATACAAAGAAGCAGGGGTGATTGGTTCAGCTTTGTCAATTTCATATGGACTAGCAATGTAACATTAAGGCAATGATACACTTTGTTACAGTTAGGAGCAAGTGAAATTGACAAGGATCTGCCATAGTAACCATTGTGCATTAGTGCAGCTTTAATTTGGCTGAAAATGTGTGTTTTGGGGGATGAAATGTGTTTCTGTTCGTTCAGGTAATAACCGTGGACCAGGTCTGATGGCAACAGATGACTTGTGTCCTTGAGCATTGCAGCGTTGCAAGGAAAGTAGTTTGAGGATTTGGGCAAAAGCTATTTGAGGATACTTGTGACTGCAAGTGAATACTGTCTTTTGTGAGCATCAGGCAGACTTCATATCACGCAAGTAAAAAGTGGTCGCTTTCTATACAGCACAATGCTTTTTGAGTGGACTGCAGCCTTGCAATGTTGAATAGGAATGATTACCCCCATTGAGAAAAAGAGGCACTTTAAGGAACGTGTTCCCAGTAGTCCACATTGTTATTTATTGTAAAAGGTGATACTCCATGTATGTTATAGGATATTTGAGAGTGGCTTGTTTTGTGTATTTGTGAGTTTGCATGTTTGTATTACACTGTTGCACCTTCTATCACATTATATTTATCAGCATTTGATTTACTAATTGGCCATTGGAGAGTGTTTTGTTTTGTTTGGTAACACTTCTGGTTTCACGTCTCCCAGATCCTAGTCTGATATACTAACCATTACACCACAAATTGAAAAATGTTGGTGAATTTCATGTTTGAGTTTCCTTTTCTGTTAGCTACATTCATCATGGTGCAATTGACTTTTGGTATGGTAGCACTATGTGTTGCTAGGACTATTTCTATCTTTTTCTGGACTTCTCAACCTAAATTAATTTTATTGCATGGCGAGTTTTGGGCAGCTATTCATTATGACTTGGAAGTACAAGTGTCCATATCTTTGCAAGGCTTCTAGTCTAGGCAGATGTGATTACTCTTAATTCTGAGAGGTATTGTACATTTCTTTGTACAAAAAGGCAATAGACTCAACTAGGTACACATCAGCCTATCAAAACAATACCCTTTTCTTTGTTTTTCTATGAACAGCTAAGCTTGATGAAGGACTCGATATAATTTGAAAACTTGTTTCTGGTACTTGGGAAATATAATTGACTAATTTAGTTCAGCAGGAGAGTTGGCCCAGTAAAAGATTATCACCATGTGTGTTCTGTTTCTCATCTTCAGGGACAATATGGCTGCTAAAGTATATGACATCAATAATAAATGTTGCCACTTCTCTCTTTACAGCTTTTCCCATATTGTTAATGAATATTTTAAAACACTTATATCACAGTAAATATCCTTAGGTCACCCATGATTGTTCTTGCTGTTTCCTAGCATTTAACCAGGTGCTAATTAAGTATAGATTGCACAAAGAACCCACCCTACTTACCATTTATTTTGCTACTATTTTTTCCTTAGATTTCACTATAAATTAAATGTAATGGAGCCACCAAATGCTACAGGACTCCAATAATATCGAGTAAAAAAGAGGTAAGGGGACACTGTTTAGATGGCCATGAAAAGGGACAAGTAGAAGAGGACATGCATGATAGTACGATTGAATATTGTCATTGTTTGATATCACAACTGCAGTTCTTTACCTGGTTGTTGGACTTTCATTACAATTTGAGCCTCACCCAGAGGCCTAGGAAGTTGTAACGCATCGACATAGTATTTGTGTGGATTCCATCAGGATTGCCTTCTGAATCTGACAGATGTTAATTTTGTCAATTTGAAGATGTTTCAAGTGCTGTTTTCGGAATGGCACCCATGGTGCCAATTACGGACAAGAGCTGTAGTGAGGAGGAACTGCACCCAGGGCACGTGTGTGCCCTGCACCCCTGCCATGCCCCCGTCTGACCCCACCGTGCCCCGGAACACCCCCACACCAGCATGCGGCCGGTGCACAATGCCCCCCCACCCCCTGGGTGCTACATCACTGACTGGGATGATCTCAGATGGTTTATGCCATAGTCTCTGTAACTCAATTTTCAAATCATGGTATTTAGTGACCTTCTCATGTGTTGATGATGGTCACTTTCTTGTCCTCTTTTTTCCTTGCTCTGAGTTGTAGTTACAAACCATGATGGCATAATTTTCTTGTGCCCTATACTTTTTTCTTTTTGATGGTTAGTCCACTTGTAGCCCACTTGTCAATGCATGCCCAGGGACCTCAGCATGCAATGTGGCCCTTGTTAACCCGCATGACGACTGATGTGATAAGGAATTATTTTTCATTTGTATCACTGTATTGTATGGGTTGGTGGACATTCTTAGTCTGGCTTCTCGGTTGAGACCCGTCTGACTTGGGAGACCCTTCTGGTAGTATAGCTCCAGCATAGCTCTCAATGTTATCGAAGTATGCAAGCCCCTTCCCCACAACAAGAGGGTTCCATGAGAGAGACCCACGAAGATTCTTGAGGGATGGGAAATGCCCCAGTTGCTGTGTGTAACCCATTCTTCCCTTCTCCTCCTTCTCTTACTCCTGATCTTGACTGCTACCTCTTCCAACTTGTCATCCTATCCAGTGTCTTTGCACACCAGTTTGGATCGCTGTAGCAACCCACATTTCTGGATCTTCTGAACTCCAATGGTTCTGTGAATTCAGAATATTTCCAAATCAGAATTGCACATTCCTACCGAGAAGCTTCAAATGCTTTTTAGGATTTACCTTGATTCTTTCTTAACATGTCAGTTGGATGAATATAAAGGCTGAATCATACAAACTATGAGAGCAAGGATGGGAGTAGAACTTCTCCTTCCTTAACAGCCCTACAAAAACTGTGGAGGAGAGGGGGATGTCAAATGACTGTTGTAGACAAGATGATGAGCTGACACAGGAGACTGAAGTTAGGAGGGCAAATTTGGCAAAATCACCACCTCCCCCTTGTACAAGCAGAGATTCCACACATCCCCCCCCCCCCGAATTTCCTCTCCCAGTAATTTCACCCAACTCTTCACTGTATACCATGTGACATTTTGTCCAAAACACTTCCAACATCTGCTCTACCTCAAGAATCTCCACCAGGGGGAAGGAACAAGTAACTTCCAGTTCTAATGCTGGGCTGTCTTTGCTGTTATCACAGTTATACAGTTCCACTAAATTTCCCTTTCAATCAACTTCCCCATAAACTGCATTTATTCCTCTGAAAAAAGTACTTCTGTGGTGCAAACCACTGTGGAGAAAAGCTTACAGATGTGGAATATTGGCTCTGGTGTGTTGTCTGATAGCCTGAAAAGAAAGCAGTGATCTTGGAAACACAAGAGGATTTTAAGCATCATTATGGCAACTGTATATATTGAAAGAGAAACTGTATAAATGTAGACAAATTTGGCTAGTCTGCTAACACTGAAACTCAAGAGACCCGTGCTTTGAAATGAAACAATTTCATATTCCCACTAACAAAGGGCTCATTTTAATCTTAGTGGGGAGATTTCTTAGCCCCTTTTTCTTTCTCAGACATTGGCAACAAGATGGGAACCAGAAGGTTTGGTTATTTTTTTTAAAAAAAGATCTTTAAAGCAAAGAAATGTCCACCTGCCATGTCATATGATATAATCCTTCACTGTATACAATGTGCTTCTTAAACATTTTAACAAAAGGGGAATTGTTAATCACTTTTTGTAGAATACTGCAGCTATATATCAATGTAGACCAAAGGTACATCAGGGCAAAATCAGTGCCTCATATCTAATCTTCAGCACTCTCATCAAGGCAGAGGCACGTGCCCGGAACTCTGGGAGGAAGCAGAAAAGAAGCAAGCAGAAAGCAAAAGATGAACTGTGAAATTGGGGGGGGGGGTATTCTTAAGGTCAGATTTCTAACTGTGTGCATTTTTGGAGGGCTTGTGTGTTTGATTTTTGAGGGCTTGGGAAGGCTTTTGTGCATGTGAGGGTTTTTCTTTGTCCTGGCTGTGTGCTTGTCTCAGGCTTCTCAGAGGTGGGGGTCCTGGTGAGTTACCACCTCTATTTAACTGCCATTCTGCTGTCTTCAACACTCTCACTGAGGTAAGAGTGCATGCCAAGCAGCGCATGCAGTTTTTTTGTTTGTTTTTCAGTAAGCAGCAATCTTGGGGGGAGACAACAGAAGGTAGTTAGAGTATAGACATGGGGTAGAGGCTCCAGACACTCAATCTCATTTCCTGGAGCTCAGTGAACAAGTAAGCTAATAAAATGTTACTAGCTTACTTGTCCATCTAATGCTACTGTTAGATGGATTTGCAATTGGTTGACTGACAGAACCCAAAGAGTGCTCATCAATGGCTCCTTCATCTTGGAGATAAGTGACTAATGGGATGCCATAGGGTTCTATCTTGGGCCCAGTCCTATTCAAAAAAATTTATCAGTGACTTGGATGATGTAACAGAGGGCATGCTTAACAAATTTGCAGATGATACCAAATTAGGAAGAGAACTTAATACCCCAGATGACAGAGTCAGGATTCAAAATGACCTGGACAGGTTTGGAGGGCCAAAGCTAACAAAGGGGCTTTCCCCACTACAGAAGGGAGCTAAGGTCGACTTGGTTCCCTTCAGTGGAGGGCGATTCCAGGCTGTCCCCACAGCAACTGAGTTGGCCTCCTGGAATCAAGCTAAGTGGGCGGGATCATCTTGGTGCCTGTTTCACTCCTCGATTGTGATTGGCGCTTGTGTTACGACGGGAAACGGGAGCGTTCTTTTTTTTTACAGTTTTTACAGTTTACAGTTACATGCGCTTTCTGCCTGCCACGACTCTCCCATTCTGCACATGCCACAAAAGCGGCTCGTGATTGGTTGAATGGATGAGGTGTCGTTTCGATGTTCCCCACTTCGAAGCTTCGAAGCCGTATCAACCTTGTTCCGGCAGAAAAGTGTAGTTCATAACTGCGACAAGGATGTCGCAGTTCTGAGGGGGGTGGGGCTGAGACAAAACAATGTTGAGCTCGGTGGCAGTGGGGATTCACTTCGGCAAACCTAGGTAGAAACCAGTTCAACTCTGTCAGTGGGGAAAGCCCCAAAATGAACGTCAAGAGATAAATGTAAGATTTATAAGACTGTATGTAAGACTTAAGCAAAAAAAATGAAATGCACAGACATAGGATGGGTGACACCTTGACAACACTACATGTGAAAGGGATCTGGGAGTCTTAGTAGACCACAAACTGAACATGAATGTGCTGAAGCGGCCAAGAAAGCCAATGCAATTCTGGGATGCATCAAAAGGAGTATAGTGTCTAGATCAAGGGACATAATAGTACCTCTCTGTTCTGCATTGGTCAGAGCTCACCTAAAATACTGTGTTAGGTTTTGGGCACTGCAATTCAAGAAAGGATATTGACAAGCTGAAATGGGTCCAGAGGAGGGTGACCAAAATGGTAAAAGGTATCGAATACATGCCCTATGCAGAGAGACTTAGGCAGGGGCGGAGTGACCATGGGGACATGTGGGGTCACATGTCTCCGGGTGCATATGCCACTTGTCACATGGGGGTGCAAAATCACCCCCAACACCCCTCCTCCCCCACTCCGACTCGGCTGTTGGGTCAGCACAGGGGAGAAGGGGATGGCGCCCGTGGGGATGCAAAATCGCCCCCCACACCCCTTCTGCTACATCTCACTACCCTATTTTATGCAGATTTTTAGAAAATAATAATAGCCATTTGCCAGCTGCTGAAATAAAATGTTCAGTTCAAGAGTCAAATGTTAACTGAAATCAATTTACATTGTGGATTATCAATGCTTTGTTTCACTCCTGCACACCATAAAGCTGATTGGACGAGAGATCTGAGGAATTAATAATGCAGCATATATCATTCATAATGCATACAACATGGAACTGAAAAAGCTCAAAGTTTGAATTGTTTAACCTCAGACAAATCTGAAGAAACAAGTAACTGTTATTCTCGTTTTTACCAAGGGTTACCCGCTGAATGGAACTGAAATTCAAATCCAGGTTCTTCCAATCCACATGCTGTTTTGATTAAGCAAATGAATCCAACAGCAAATTATATGGAAAGGTTTGGCAATCAATCTTTTTTCAGTCTATGAAACGAGGTCTTGCTTTAATAAAGGTAGACCTAGGTACCCCCAACATTCGGGCTGAAAATACCATACCAAGCTGCAATTGACCGTGATGGCCGAAATATGATGGCATATTTCTTTACACATGCATTTTCCTCACTCTTCTTCCTTCTTCCTGTCTTTTCACACAGACCATGATTAAAGAGTCTTGGTTTGAAACTCAGTTACCCCATAACACAGAAATGCAGATGCTCAGGAGAAGCAGAATTTCTTTGAGGGTAGAAACTGCTGTCCATTTGTAGCAGACTGGTTGCAACCCCATCAGATTTGCAAGACATGAGACATTCAGAGGGGGTTTGCCATTGCCTGCCTCTTAGTGACCCTGAATTTCCTTGGTGGTCTCCCAGCTGACCCTGCTTAGTTTCTGAGATCTGATGAGTCTGGGCTAGCCCAGACCATCCACTGTCCACTAATCAGGATCCAAAGCTAGGCTTAAACCATGGTTCAGAATCCTGTCTTAAATATCACTTTTAAGAACTCTGATTCACCTGGGCACATGCACTGCATACATGATTGGACACCAGAAGGTGTTTCAGAGCAGGTCTCTATAGTCACACTTAGCTGAAGATGGATATGATAGGCATGCAGAGACCGTGCAAGTACTGCGAACTAGCCATGTTCATGGCTGAAGTAGCAAAGGACTGCTTTGCATGATGTCTGTATGTAACCTAAGAGGGTAAGAACATAAATCAAATCCTACTGGATCAGATCAACAGTACTATGACCAGTTCAGTGTTCCGCCTTCAGTTGAGATCAGGAAGCTGACAAGAAGGCTGTGAAAGTCTGATTATTCCCAGCTTGTACCCAGGCATCTGTATTCAGAGGCAGACGACCTCGAAACATGAAAAAAAAAAGCAATCTAAGCTTGCAAACAAGCATCTGACAAGAATGTAATTTGTAATGTTCTTTAGCCATCACTGAATTTTCCTCATTTGCTTTGCCTCTTTGGGGTGCACGTTTGAAGTATATCAACTGAAAAGTCAAATGACGTAAACAGTTCCTTGATCAACCCACCACAACAAGAAATTCACGTGGACTTTCGGAGAAGACATTACGTTCTTGCAGCCTCCGGATGTTGGAATAATGTCAGTTCAATAATGCAAGGAAGCACTCCTTTTCATGGCTTGTACGTGGCTAGAGACAAATAGACTTTGACGTCTTATTTCAACCTAATAGCAAAACAGAGATAACAAAGGTGCTCCATATGGCAATAGCGCTGGTTCACAGAGCAGCTACTCATCTACAAAGACAGTTGTGCCCTTTCCCAAGAACTCAGGTGTCTCCTCCCCTTGTACAAAAGACTGATGCTTGTTCCTTTCCAGAGGCTTGTAAAAATATTTCTGCTGGGCATTGCTACGCTACAGAAATCTGATCCCAACCTCAAGTGCAGCCAGCCAGTAAGAGGAAACTGGGAACTGTTTGATATATCCAGGGATTCTGGAAGCCATAATACAGGAAATTGAGAGTAGAGGTTTTGCAGTTCTCTTTCCAGTGTCCTCATGTTCTCCCTCCTTAACAAAGGTATTTACAAGATGACACTGAGCCCTACTGATATGTCTAATTCGATGAAGGAGTCAATGGGGCCTCACGATCAAGCTTTCTCTGCTTCCCGTTGGCAACAATTTCACCTCTACTTATTTTTCCACCACTTTTTTATCAAACACATCCTGTAATGCACCACCACTGTGAACTATTCCTCGGGGAACAAGTGCAAACTTAAATGAGATGATAATTGAGATAGTGAGATCTGTTATGCTATGGATTATAGGTACTGGATTAAAAATAGGCACAGGAGAGATGTTCATTCTTTCTTTGAACACTGCTTTGACCACTGGAACAATGCTAAAGTGTGCACAGTGCCACTAAGAGTATTCTAATAGATGGCAGAGGTGGTTGGTCGCTAGAGGCTTTTGAATGCTTGCATCCAGGTACTTAGCACAGGAGGAACTGTGTATCCACCCTCCCCGGACCATCCTAACATAAAATATGGCTGACAGAAGCCAAACATTCAGCTCTTGGCACTTTTGTTGCATAACCAGTCCAGACAGATGTATGAAAAGACATGGCTAAAAGAATGTGGTGCTGTCCACAAGGATCTACATCAACAACACATTTTGGAAAGCAGCAGACAGGATTGCAACTGAGATAGAAGAGGGGAATCAAGATTAAGCAAACAAGTAACAGCACTCTTTTCCTGAAGGTATCTCCATACAGGGTAGTTGTTGATGGCCAAGGGAAAAGAAAGGGTACACGTGTAGGAGTGCTGTTGGTGTTGGACTTTTATGAGGAAGTTCAAGGCTCCAACTTAAGTAGGGGTCCCAACCTACAAGCGGGCCCTGAAACTGCAACTACTCCAAACCACAGAGATCAGTCTAGAGCAGTGATGGCGAACCTTTTCGAGACCGAGTGCCCATATTGCAACCCAAAATCCACTTATTTATCGCAAAGTGCCAACACGGCAATTTAACCTAACGCTGAGGTTTTTGTTCAGAAAAAAACGGTTGGCTCCAAGGCATGCATTATTCAGGAGTAAGCTTGGTGGTAGGCTGTGGCTTTGCTTTGAAGCAACCGTGCAATTCTTCCAACAGGTGAATCACGACCCTAGGAGGGTTTACTCAGAAGGAAGCCCCATTGCCAGCAACCAAGCTTACTCCCAGGTAAAGGATTGCGCTTTAGTTTAACATTGCTTTACAGGGTTGCCTACACTGCTTCCTCAAAACTAGGTCTTAGGTTTAATTCTAATAATCGAGCCCAGCGGCCCAGGCCAGCCTAGATGTATGGAGGGGGCACTCTGTTTGCGTGTGCCCACAGAGAGGGCTCTGAGTGCCACCTCTGGCACCCGTGCCATAGGTTCGCCATCACTGGTCTAGAGGACAGATGTCCCTGCTGAGTTCCTTCCTCTCCCCAAGCTCTACCTTCCCCAGGCACTGCCCTCAAATCTCTAGGATTTTTCCAGGTCAGAGTTCAGCTCAGCCATGAGGGCTCAAAGCAGGCTGTAGCTTTGCATTTGAGGAATGCAAATCCAAAGGGGAGGGGCAAAGCCGCATCATTGCCACTTGTGCCGGCGAAATGGCCATGAGCACTGATACAGAGGCATTTATATTGGCAGCAGGGCACCATACGACTGCACCAGGCAAATGCAGAAATTCACCCCTGCAGCAGTGGTCCCACACCACACGAGGCCATGCTGGTGGGGATGGAGGCATTCTGGGCATGTTCTGGGAATGTGCCTAGAATGCCTCCATCCACACCCAAAACCTGGAAATCCCCCCTTTTCCCAGTGCAGACTTACACCACTAAGCTGTTTTCTTGAATAGAGCTTTCCACAGACAGCGGGAATTTTCTCTGTTTTCCTGCCAGCCGCACTGCTCAATGCCTCTTTGGATGTGACAAGGCGGCGCTGTCCCCAGCCACTGCATACTCCCCTCCTTTGGATTGGGTTGTTACCATTTAAAGGGAAGAGGAGTACAACCATGCAGTGACTCCATTACTTAACTGTACAACTGAGAAGCAAGGAAGTGTACCAGCGATGAAATAAATGTTCGAATAAGCGACTTCTGCATGCCTGGACAATTGGGGCGGGGCGGCTGCGATGCATCTCTAAGCTGTTCTATTGTTTGCTCTCCATGTCTGGACTCCACCCACCAACTCCTCCTTCTTCACCCTGCAGCCATTTTTCTTTCTTCTTTCTGTGAGGGGGGATGGGCAAGGAGATTGTAAGCCCCTTTGAGTCTCCTACAGGAGAGAAATGGGGGATATAAATCCAAACTCTTTTCTTCTTTTTCTTTTGTACTGAGCACAATGGTAATGGGTATCTGCTCCTACTGGGGCTTTCCCACAGAAGCATATCTTATCCGCACATATATGACAGTGTGTTAGAATGCCCACTTGTTATAAGGAAGTTATCTCTTTAGACTAGGATTTCTATCTATCTACTTTTCACCTGGAACAATGCCCGTGATCCCAAGTTACTTGAAATAAATGTAAGTTTTACTGCAAGTAAGTTTACTTGCAGTAAAAGAGTAAGAGCTCTTTTACTGCACTCGCACACAGGACTGGGCTGATCCATATTTAACCAAAATCCAACAATAAATCTCTGCACCAGAACTCCAGGAGAAGAGTCAGGTCTTTTTTAGTTGCTGCCATGGCGGAATTATATCCTCCTCATAGAACTCGTTTGTCACAATAACTGCAAATCTGATCCTCATGTTTATGTGGAGGTAAATTCCATCATGTTCAATGTAGCCATTCCACACAAGCACAAACAATTCCAGTCTTTATTTTTAAGGGAATGTTTGCAAAACGGTCCATCTTAAGTTCACGATAAACTATTTAGAAGGCCCCTAGAAGCCGGCATAAATTGCTCTGAGATAGCTGTAGATAAATGAAATATGAGCAGAATAAATGAATAGCTGACTACATAAAAATTATTCGTAGTGCTATACGCAGAAAGAAACTTGGTGCATGTGGAAGTGAACTTTTGCTTACAAGTATAACATTACTTCTGCACTGGAAAGCACAGGAAGCTTTTGCATGCATGGGACTTTAGATCATATTCAGTGGATTTACATGTGAGTTGTTTTTTACCTTCCCCTTCTGAATACTCTGGATGTACTGGAGATTTGGTTAACTAAATGGCCCCAGAACAAAGCAAAATAAAAAATATCCTTTTAGTATAATGTCAAACATGTGTCCTAACTGAAGGTCAGCCAGATATGCAGTATTTGGCATAACACACAATAGACAGATATTGTAATAAAATGATGACTACTACATGGAGGTTTCTGAAGTAACTTGCCCGGGGCTAGCCAGGGCATCTTTATTGCTGAGTAATGAATCTGAAAAAGTCTGTAGCTTTTGACATTTTGTGGGCTTTAATTTGGTCACTTTCAAGCACCAGCAATAAATAGACGCAGGATCAGGGCCAACCCTACCAGTAGGTTATTGTGGGGGGTTTTCAAGGGCAGGTCTTTGTAGGGGACAGCACTTTTCCTGCAGTATCAGATGGAATGTGGCCTTGGTTGCTGACTCTGTTTTAGTACTTACAGGCCCCTTCCGCACACGCAAAATAATGCGTTTTCAAACCACTTTCACAACTGTTGGCAAGTAGATTTTGCTATTCCGCACAGCTTCAAAGAGCACTGAAAGCAGTTTGAAAGTGCATTATTCTGCATGTGCGGAAGGAGCCACAGTCACTTTGTTGAGGAAGAACAAAGGTCAATGGAAGACAGAAAAATGTGATTACACAGGTAATAAAGGGTTGTATATCAGGAAAAGGTATACCGTGTCTTTTCAGACAACACTTTAAGGTTAATTTATGTTTCTAGTTTTGTTGGTCTCTCTGTGGGATTCGTTCTTGTAACTCTCTATAGAGACCCAATTGCACTTCCGTGTGGAAGTCAACCAAGTCACCTATCACCAATGGAGTGAGTACCTATTAGTTAGCCCTCATCTGGCATACTACTGATCTGGCTACTGATCATCTGGCATACTACTGATCTAGCCCTCATCTGGCATACTACTGATCTGGCTACTGGAATACTACTGATACGTTCAGACATCAGCTTAGATCAGTGGTTCTCAACCTTCCTAATCCCGCAACCCTTTAATACAGTTCCTCATGTTGTGGTGACCCCTGACCCTAACATTTGTCCATTTTACAGATGGAGAACACTGATGCAGAGAGTCTTAGGTGACCCCTGTGAAAGGGTCGTTCGACCCCCAGGTTGAGAGCCACTGGCTTAGATTAAGTGAAAATCAGAAACAGAACTGATGTCATCAGCATTGACATATGAAGAATATATCTCATTTCCCTTGTACAACTTTCTCTACAAGTTTCATCTGAGAATGAGGAAATATGTAGTACTCCATGACATGAATGCTGCAGTGCAGAGAAGAGTCCCCCAGCATCGTATTCTGAAGAGGACAATATCACTATCATGCAGTGCCTCTAACAGAAAACCCAGACAATCCTGAAGAATATAATGCTTAATGTTTCTGAAAGCCACTGACAGATCCAAGAATGCAGATCCACTTATTATTAATAAATAAAAGAGATTAAAAAGGAAAAGATTAAAAAGAAAATGAAAGAAAGACTATCAAGGTGAAAAACAAAGATAAGGTGGAGGCTGTTTCCAAGAGCTCAGTGGCTGTCATGATCAGCCCATGTTTGATCTTCCCATGTCTGCTGTCTCCTGCCAGGGATGTGGGATCCTTTCTCCCCTCATTTGCCCTCCCTCTTCATTCCTGTGGTTGTACCTTCCCACTCTTTGTAGTGTGTTTTCCAAGCAATGCCTTATCAACTCATTAGACACCTGCTGTTGTAGTTCTGTCAGTAGCGTGGAATGTAGATTCCTTTGACCCCGAGGGAGGCTGAATTGTCTCTGGACCATGGGACTGGAGGGGTGCCATTCCCCCTTGGGAACTGGTATTTAGGGGTGGCAATATGTGACATGGGGTATAATGGAGGGTGCTTTCCTGTTTATGCTTAATTCTGGCAATAGAAATCTAAATTCTTATTCCGAATGGCGTTTCATAAATAAATAAATCATCTGAACACAGAGTCTCATTATTGAACAGTCCAGGGGCACAACAATGGCTCCCTTACACCACTGATTCTGGATTTTTTCAGAACTAGTGGGTTTAAAATCCAGACCCTTCCAGTCCGCCTGTCAAATTTAAGGTCCCCAATATCTGGGAAGATGAGAGCAAAGAAAAACTTGCTCTACAGCTAGCAAAAATAGCCTCTAACAGTAATGTGTAGTCTGGGAGCATTCAGAGGCTCAACCAGAGTGAAACACCATTCCACCAGAAGTCAACAGATCCAAGAATGCAGAAAAGCAAAATCCTCTTGTCTTTCCACAGCGCAGGTAACCAAAGCATTTCTGCCCTCAAAAAGAATTAAACACAGTTATAGATAGCTTTTAAATATATTGGCTAGGACATGGACAGTTACGGTTACAAACTTTGAAGAGAGGCCTGGAGAATTACAACTGATCTCCAGGATGACCAAAATCAGTTTCCCTAGATAAAATGATTGCTTTGGATAGTAGACTCTGTAGATTTATTTATTAGACTTGTATGCTGCTCTTACCTATGGATTTATACCCCACTAAGGCCACCCCAGCCAAGGACGTAGGTAAGGGAGGGTTCTCAGATTCCAGCATCACAGCGGCCACCCATGGAGGGGGGGGCGTGCAAAATTCAGATTTTGCACCGGGCTCCATTTTCCCTAGCTACACCTCTGCCCAGATGGGAGGGCAGAAGGGACTGCCAGCTGCTGGAGGGGAGGGCAGAAGGGACTGCCAGCTGCCAGTGGGTGGGGCAGGGGAATCTGCCATCCCTGGCCTCGGAGAGCTACTTTTATAAGCACTGAGGCTGGGGACAGGGCTTGGAAAGGCATGGCCACGCCCCCAGGGGTGGGTGGGGGTGTGGCCTCACCCTTAAACCCCCCCAAAAATCTATACCTATGTCACTGCCCCCACCCAAGCTCCACCCCCAAATCTCCAGGAATTTCACAACTCACAGAGATTACCAAATCCTTCAACCTCTTAATATCTTGTTTATGAGAGTCCTCTGACTCCTAAAGAGTAGAATTTCATATTTTTCAGTGGACTGCACTGTACATGAGAGATGGAAAAGTACCATTCTATCAACATCTTTCTGATCACAGTATTTTGGACCCAACCCAGCATTAAAGAAAACGAAATCTCAGGGCAAGAACTTCATCTTAGTATTGGTATACAATTTAAGACAACAACTTGATTTTAGAGCTTGCCCAGAACTTGATTTTATCAACTGGAAAATATTCAGTTACTTAAAGCATGTTTTCAATATACACAGGAGATGAAGAATTGCAGCATATTTTCAGGTAAAGAAAGCAGCATGTGCAAAATAAAATCAATTTCCCACTGAACAAATGTCTCTGGGAACACATAATTGAGAACTGGACTTTTTCAGAAAAAGCAGTCATGTTTGCTTCCAGTGAAATGCTTAACTTGAAACACAAATTCCTTCTGGGGCCTACACAAAAGCATTATTAGATTAAGCTGTGCAGGAGAAAGAAAAATAGGTAATTGGATTCACATTACCACAGATATGGGAAATAAGTTGTCGTGTGACTGTAGAATATAGCCACATGACTCAGCAGCGCTTGAATAATCTGGAAATCACAAGAAATTTCTCCACATCATGTTCCGTGGCCTAGATGGAAATAGGAAACACACGTTGATACTCAGACTTGGAAAGAGTTCATTTGCAGGAAACAAAATAAAGAAGAGGTAGAAACAACCGTTCAGATTCGCTTTAGCTTCCTGGTCTGGTTCACTGAACTCAGCATTTATCTTACAATAACACTGTGAGGTAGTTTTGACTAGTAGATAAGAATTGCCTGAAGCTGCCCAGCCAACTTCATAGCTGAACAAGGACTGGAAATCTGGTTTGTAATAAACATGGTTTGACACTAAAAATGGAATTCTCCTTGCTGAAGAGAAAGAGGAGTGGTAATGTGACAGAACTGAAATAACATTTCATTAAAACTAATTCTAGAGACACTTTCAGTTCTATCTTTTAGTCCTACCCTCAGTTTTTAACCTCTGGAATACCATAAACATTTTCAGACTATCTTTAACATTTTAAAACTATACATTTCCCTACGTTCTATTATGGTGATAAGGCCTATACATACCCCAGTTTCCCAGCTCTGGGTGGGAAAATTCTGGGAAATTTGAGGGTAGGGTTTGAAGGGGGGAGGGGAGGGGTTGGGAGTGGATTGGAGGTGCCTCAGTGGGAGATAATACTATAGAATTCAACCTTCAAAACTGCCATTATCTTCAGGTAACTTGATATATGTATTTTGGGGATCAGATGTGATTCTGGGAGATTTCCAGGTCCACAAGAATGCTGGCAACCTTACAGAGGTGAAGGAATTCTGAGGTGGTTAAATGAGTTGTGCTGTTTCAGACTGTAGGTGAACAGAAACACATTTGTAATGCTCCCATATGTAGAAACACCAAGAAAACTGAAAAGTGAGACATCAGAAAGAAAGGTTCTTGTCTTCGTATGCCGTGTTAGTTTTTATTTTCCCATTGACATACAATTATTAATGTAATGGAGCCATACATATGTAATCCATCTTCTATAGTCTGAAGCAGTAAAGTCCATTCTGTGTTAATAATGTGCCACCTATCCAATCACATGACTCAGTGATGCCTCAGATATCAATTCAAATATAATAAGCAACCATTGCTTTTAAAGTATGTATTCAGTAGAAATATGCATGTACTACTTTCAGGGGCGGAGCAAGGGGGAACTGCGCCTGGGGTACACATGTGCCCCATGCCCCCGCCACACCCCCACCTGTTCCAGAACACCCTCTTCCATGCCCCCTCCAAGCCCCGGGCTTGCCCCTGCACAGGCGCACTCTCGGGGTGTCGCCCCCCCCTTCCACTCATCCCCCACTGGCTACTTTTCTTAGGTGCAGGGCAGATAATATTAAATTAAATTAAGTATTAAAATAGTGATTTAGAAAAATAATGACTAGTATGGTTCAGTTTAACAGTGAAGCTATAAACACTGGACAAACATGAAACACTGATGTTCTAATATAGATGCTCTGTTTGCTGCCATAGCAAACCTTTCTCCCCTGACCTCAAAAACGCTTCCATTCATCCTTGATACTGTTCAGACCACACTTAGAGAATTGTTGCATCAACTCTTACCATTAAAGGCCCTGCTGCAATCTTGAAGGATGTAGATCCAAGCTTGGTAGAAATCCAGCCTTCTAAGCAGTGTAGACAGCTCGCCAAGGACACCGAAGTAAAACCAGATGCTGTATTTTGCATGTTTGTGGAAGGAAAGAAAGAAGAAAGTTTTTTAAAAATCATCTTCATAAAGGGGATGGAACTTGGATTACAACATCTAAGAGGAGAAAGGATAGTCCTCATATGAGTGACCAATGGCAGAAATAAATAGATCATTGGTAATGGAGAAACCCCAATGTTTACAGATGTTCAAGCGCTGAAATCCAACCAACCCGAAATCAGAATTTAACCTAAGAATGACACTTGGAAGAATATCCCTATTTTGAATCCTGCAAATGCTTAGAACCCTTTTCCAGAATTTAGTTCATTTCAGAAGTGACTCAACTATGCCTGCAAACTTAATACAAGAGCTAAAAAAAATCTGGTTCTTAAATTGTAATGGCAGCTTGCAACAAAAACAAGGGCTTGTAATGGCATGGCTCTGCTGACAGAAGGGATTTCCATCAGCAGAGTTCAACTTTCTCACCCCACCCCACCCCACCCCCACCACTGCAGCCCAAAATACATCTCTCCAGAAATGCTTCCTGGAGGACTGGAGACCCTCAAGAACAGCATAAAGGGGAACCTCACAAATGGAGATGAAATATATTTGGGTCATTAGAAAGTGAGTTTTACTGCCTCTACCCAATAACCTTTGATTTCAAAGCAGCTATAATTTGAGACATGGCTTAACTTTTACACTGATGCTGTTGCCTTTGGCTTATTGTTGTTCAGTGACATTGCTCAGTCATGATTTCTCTCACCTGACAGTCTGCATGCCATTACTTCATGCCTCCATAATCTCTTGAAATATAATCCATTTGTACAGGCTCCTGGTTTTTCTTTGTCAGTTCACAGATTCATTTACAAATTTGTACTACTCTTCATTCTCTTGGAAATAAACCTTAGGTTTGCCTTTTCATGTTTGGCTTTTCCCCTTAAGAACATCAAGATGGGATGGGGAGAACTTCCAAAAAATCTGAAAAATAAAACTTCTAGATTAAAATTTGTTGTGTCATAAATTAGGATTAATTTTTTTATTCCATCTATTTGCCTGCCTTCCTGTCACATTTTTATTCTTCCCTTCCTCCAAAAAGCTCACTGTAGCATATATAGTTTTCCTCTTCTCCATTTTATCTTCACAACAACTCTTGAGGAAAAGCTGATAGAGAATGGCTGGTCCAAGATGACCCAACAAGCTAAGCAGATCTGAATGTTGATCTACCCCATCTTCTTCCAGCTACTACACCATACTGGCATAAGTGACATTTCAATCATAAGGAGTATCATATTCTAACAGGATTTCTCGTCCAGTTGTCCACTTCCTAAGTGAAAATTAGGGCCTATTCATGCTTACCTCAGGAACATCTATCTGCTGTGAGTTTGTGAGCAAATATCTAGCTCACATCTATTTCTGTATCCCCATAGCATTTGTTTGTTTGTTTGTTTGTTTATATTTATTCGATTTGGTAAACCGCCCTACCCCCAAAGGGCTCAGGGCGGTGCACAACAAACAACAATACAATAAAACAAATCAAATAACCCCAGTTAAAATACAAAACCTTAAAACTATAAAACTACGGCAGCAGTAGTAGCCTTGAATAAATAATTTGATTAATAATAGACGATGTCTGGCACCCAACCCCAGTGATCAAACCCTGGGAAGGGAGGGGATTGGCAGATGGTCCAATAGATAGCCAGTGTGCGGGACAACATGAGGGGCGGGCTCAGCAGCCAGCTCCCTCAAAAGCCCGGTGGAACAGCACCGTTTTGCAGGCCCTGTGGAACTCTCCAAGGTCCTGCAGGGCCCTAACTGCTGGAGGAAGGGCGTTCCACCAGGCAGGGGCCAGGGCAGTAAACGCCCTGGCCCGTGTGGAGGCCAGCCGCATCATGGAGGGGCCGGGGACCACCAGTAAATTCGCCTCCGCAGAGGGAGGGCACGACTTGGGACGTAAGGGGTGAGACGGTCCCGTAGGTATGAGGGCCCCAGGCCGTAAAGGGCCTTAAAGGTCAGAACCAGCACCTTGAAGACGATCCGGAATTCCACTGGGAGCCAATGGAGTATGTAATGTTGGAAGCAGCAGATACCATATTCAAAGAATTACTGCACATGTTCTTTTTTGTTAGCCTGTTAATTAGTTGCTTCTATTAGTTTCAGCATAGAACTAACTTCCAACAGTAATTGTCATCCCCCCCCCACCCACCCAAGGCTGAGAGTTCAGTAATTGTTTTTTGTTTTTCACCCAGTTTTGATAACATTTTTTAAGATCATGCATTGGATATGGTCCACCAAATTCCAGACAGTCAAAAACCAACCAGTGTTGGATACCGTAACTGTTCATTTAGCGGCCCTCTGTACAGGTGGAACTGCACTGACACAGGCCTGTCGCAGAGCATTTTTAGTTAGCATTTTAAAGCTCTGGTACAGTGCCCCTTGATGACAATCGGGCAAGGAATTTTGGGCTAGCTGTAAGCCAATCAAATGGAGGGTCACAAATCCCTCAAGGTCACTCACTCTGTGTGCAGTGGTCACAGTCACAAAGAGGGCTGTCTTATGGGACAAAACCTATAATGGGCATGAAGCTACGAGTTTGAATGGAGCTCTTGTGAGTCTAGTTAGCAAAAACGACAGGTTCCATTGAGGCATAGGGGGCTTAATATGTTATTGAGCCTTTTAAGAAACCTCTTGGTGAGAGGCGGAGAAAAAAGTGCACGGGGGCTGACCCCCTCATGGAAAGCAGATTTAGCCACTAAGGCTAAGTGATGGCAAACCTATGGCACGGGTGCCAGAGGTGGCACTCGGAGCCCTCTCTATGGGCACACGCACACAGAGTTCGTCATGTGGGGGTGGAAAATCACCCCCCCCCCCCACACACACACACACATCTAGGCTGGTCTGGGCCACCGCGGTGAGCAGGAAGGATTCAGCTGGCAGACCTGGTGCCTGTGCTCCGGGTGGCTGTTGCCTGAGTGGGGGGCGGGGGTGCAGAGGAGGCAGAGTTGCTAGAGAGGCACAGAGCGGTGCGCACGTGACTTGCTGGAGGCTAGAGGAGGCTGGCCCCTACTCGAGTGGGTGTGGCAGAGGAAGAGGGAGCCAACTGGTTTTTTCTAAACTAAAACCTCAGCATTCAGGTTAAATTGCCGGGTTGGCACTTTGCAATAAATAAGTGGAGTTTGGGTTGCAATTTGGGCACTGGGTCTCAAAAAGGTTCACCATCACTGCACTAAGGGTACTTTAAGAATTGTCCAACCTAGCGCTCTTCAGGGACAAAAGGTGTGTGAAAACCTTGTCCACTGGACACAAACAAGGGTTTAGATGCTGTGATTCGGCCCAAGCCTGGAATCTAGTTCATTTGGCTGTATAGGAACGCCTGGTAGAAGGCTTCCTAGAAACAATTAGAACTGTCAGACCACCTCTGGTCAGCCTGCTAGTGAGTGAGGAGCCGAACCATGAGCCATAGGAATGCCACATCATGCTGCAGTACCTGCCCGGCCCTCAAGAGGTAGAATTGCAGTGGAAAGGGGGGCGTCTCCCCTGTGACATCATGCATAAGGGGACCAAACTGGGAGGTCTTGGGTCAAAACAGTATAATCAGGATTAGATTGGCTTTGTCTGCCTTGACTTTGGCTATTACCCTGAGTATCAAAGGTAAGCTTATTGGGTCACACACTCTCAGCCTAGCCTACCAAACAGGGTTGTTGTCAGGATAAATTGCAGGAGAGGAGGAGGAGGGTTTTTTTAAAAAAAAATTCTTAGGGGAAAAAATGAACACAGGAAAAAAAACTCTTAAAGTCCAGCAACTTTTTTTGTAAAAAGAAAAAAAGATATACATTAAGTAGAGACAAAAATATAACAACAGTGGTAATAGATCTACACATAAGTATCTGTAAAACCGTTTCCAAATATCTAAGTCCTTTCTCAGTTGTCATCTGTACGCTATGAGTTCAAATACTGATAGAGTTCTAAGGTCCTCAATCCACTGATTTACCAGACGTGAGCTTTTATCTTTCCAATGTTGTAATGTGAATCTTTTAGCTGTAACAAGCTGTATTGAAGGCATGGAGGGTCCATTCTTGATGGTGGAGAGGAGAATATTTACTGCTTCACAAACAGTAAACAAAAGGATTCCACAGAAAACTGTTATTTGTATATTTCAGCCCATCACCACCAGACTCATTCCCTCCACAAATATCAAAGACTTCAATGGCTTAAATGAGCGATCCCTCCCATATTCCACAGATAAGCTCCAGGTTTTCTCCATTTAAAACGATTGACTTTCCAGATCATTCCTTGGCTGGCCACTATGGTTGTTAGCCTGGGTTTTTGGTGAAACATTTGTGTAGTTCACCAGCAATATCCGGTAGGTTTTATTATTCTGAAATTGTTGCCAAGGCTTTCTCAAGCGTATGGCTCCAGCCAGTACCTGCACAGTACACTGATTACCCCCCCCCCCCTTCCACCCCAGCTAAATGGCCTTTTCAAAGTAGCAAAGATTGCAAGCAGAATATGGAAGGGGGAAAAAACTAGTAATGGGCTTTACAAATGCTCTCTAATGGAAAATGAGTTTAACAGAACATGAGCAAAAGCTATGGAGGGCAATCTTATTATATCTGCATTACTATACAAAAGCATAAAGACTCAATCAAGCATTTTTTCCCTGCAGGAGAAAACTACTGCATAAAAAGGACCCAGGGATAAGCATACCATGCATATCTGTTGGTTCTGCATCTCTGTGATGTTTATTAGGAAGTTGTTGTGTAACCATATAAAGCCTAGCTGCCCTTCAGAGGAATCTCTTCCCCTCACGAGACTTTGCATGTAAAATGAATGGAAAAGGAGAGCAGATTTGTTGTGACAGTTTATTTCCTTGGAGCTTCTTTTCATTTGGAACATCAATAGAGACTTGTTTGTGTTTTAATCCAAAGCACATTTATGTGGACATAAGCTCCATCTGTATCAACACTACTAGGAAGTCTGACAAAAGCTTTGCATGCTATTACCATATGAAGGGCTGTGGCTCAGTTGCATACAGAAGGTCCGAGGTTCAAACCCCACCATTTCCACATAAACAGACTGGGCCAGTGATGGCGAACCTATGGCACGGGTGCCAGAGGTGGCACTCGGAGCCCTCTCTGTAGGCACGCGCACACAGAGTTCATCATGTGGGGGGTGGAAAATCACCCCCCCACACACACACACACATTTAGGCTGGCCTGGGTCACTGAGCACGACATGCGCGCACTGCGGTGAGCAGGGATGACTTGGCTGGCAAGCCTGGTGCCTGTGCTCTGGGTGGTTGCTGTCCGAGTGGGGGCGCAGAGGAGGCAGAGATGCTAGAGAGGCACAGAGTGGTGCACGCGGGACTTGCTGGACGCTAGAGGAGGCTGGCCCCTACTCGAGTGGGTGTGGCGGAGGAAGAGGGAGCCAACCGGTTTTTTCTAAACTAAAACCTGAGCATTCAGGTTAAATTGCCGGGTTGGCACTTTGCGATAAATAAGTGGAGTTTGGGTTGCAATTTGGGCACTTGGTCTCAAAAAGGTTCACCATCACTGGACTAGGCAGAAGGTGATGTGAAAGATCTCTGAGTAGTCTGAGTAGACAGTACCTGATGGGCAAGAGAGTGATTCAGTGTAAGGCAGCTTCAAGTATTCATGCATTCATACCAGGAAGTTTACTCAGGATCACAAGTAAAGTGTGTGATATATGTTGTCACATTCTACGTTCAACATGTGAAAGTCCTTGAAACAACACTGCCTTCTTTAGTCTGTGGTGAGTTATGTTTGGTGATTTACGTCCACACTTCTGGTTTAGTGCAGTGTTGTTTAGCTGCCACTGGACTGTGAAAATCTGTACCACAAGTACCATTGCTTGGAATGTCCAGTAGCAACATACAAACACACCACCAGTAAGAGCCAGAGCTAGTGGTAAACCAGAGAACACAAAATGGTTAGCTTCTTAGATCACCCCAACTCATAAAGCTAGTACAATATGCTCCAGGTAGAGGATCATCGTAGGTATATAATTTATTTATTACATTCACATCTCTTTGGTCCTCTGATAGCAATCTTCTGGTGATCCCTGGCTGACTTCCACCAAAGTGGAACTTCTATATGTGGAATTCACATAGAGTGTTCCTATATGGTGAAACTCACTTCCGGCGGATATTAGAGCTCTGTGAGATATTCAACAATTCTGAAGAGCCTGTAAGACAGAAATTTTCCGCTTGGCCTACAATGGAAGCTGACTTGACCTGTGTAGTATAAGGGCCTGAAATTTTCCACCCTCTTTTCTGCTTGCCTGAACAAGATCTCATGACTGGGCAAGACTGGGTTTTTATGTTGACAAGTGATTGAATTACATCGCCATCAGGAATTTTTGAAACTTTTTAATTATTAATTATTTAAATTATGGTGTTATGTTTACTGTATGTTTACTGAATTATGAATTATGTTAGTTGCCCTGAGCCCAACTTAGGCTGGGGAGGGTGGGACACTAAATTAAATCAAGTAAATAAAAATAAATAAAAATAATTAAAATCCCAATGTTTGTTCAAAAATCTCAAGGTGGCTATATAAAGGTTTTCCAATTATATCCTTAGAACAACCCTATCAGGTAAGTTAGGCTGATCGTTATCCATCCCAAGATCTCCTTCATACGTGAATTCTGTTCCTGTTCCATTATTGTTCAGTTTTTACTACATCAGCTCCCTCACCTCCCAATTATTCTGCTTAGATTTGAAACTTTAGATATAGCTATTATTTGTTCTAGCAAATATGCCAAACCAGGCAATCCTGGGAGTTCCATGAACAGAGGTTCCTCTTTTCTCCCCTTCTGAAAATCATGCATCTAGGAATTTGGTTGCACCTGGGTACAGTGGCATGAGGAGATTTGACTTTTAGCCCTGGGGCTGTTTTCTTGGTCTGTAACAACCTGGAAGAAATGTCCATGGTCATTTTAGATCAGAAAGGCTTACTCCTTCCCTTTTTGATGATCACAGCTGGAATCAGTCCCCAGTGCCCCTGATTAAAAATGCTGCAAACTCAATTCACAGAACTCCCGGCATTCCATCTGGCTTTGTCCTTATTTTCTGACTGCTGACAGATTATTAGGTGTGTCATTAAGAAACAAGCAACTTAAGTGAAATGCTATGATGTTTAGTGGGAGAATGGGGAGCTTAGGTTTTTAGAAGGAAATAATAGATTCCAATTTATACAGTAAACTTATCCTATCATTGATAGCTCGTATCTGCCATTAAAAGATTCCCCAAGAGCTTTCTCAGAAACGTTGCCTGAGTTTGCCATCGTTCTTGTAAAATGCCATGGTTTCATAAACTATGCCAGAAATTGACCTTGGGCCACAGGAGTATTTCTAAAGAGGGAACAATTTGTCTCTGTGGAACATGACTTTCTAACTACCCTAAATCATCACTCGTCCATGTTGCTCTTGGGCAACAGGAGACAAGGAACAGCATTTCAGAGGACCTTTTGGATTGCAGCAAGACAGGGGAGCTGAGAAAGCACAAACATTCAATTCCTCGCATATATACCTCAAAGATATATACTCAATAATGCTACAAAGCACTTGGGATGAAAGTGGAGCATTTGAATCCATGAGCTCCCACATCGTTGTGTTGTTGGTCAAAAGACATGTTAAGAGTTGCCATCAGCAGGAAGTCACAAGTTTCTGTGCTTCTAATGTTTGGGCTGCCAAAAGCTGTTGCTTTAAGAAGAAATGTACTCCCACACTTGTTGG
This sequence comes from Sphaerodactylus townsendi, assembly GCF_021028975.2. Classification (NCBI taxonomy): domain Eukaryota; kingdom Metazoa; phylum Chordata; class Lepidosauria; order Squamata; family Sphaerodactylidae; genus Sphaerodactylus; species Sphaerodactylus townsendi. Next base: position 37,447,372 of record NC_059427.1, on the reverse strand, counting down.
CCTTTAGGCCCTTTCCACTTGGGCCAATAAAAGCGGGGGGGGGGGGAACTTCACATTGCTGTGTGTCCTGTGGCCAGCCAGCACATTGGCCGGGGTGCACACCTTCGCACAGAGGTGTGGGTTTTTCCCCATTTGTCTGTTTCTTGTTCCTCTGCCTGCTTGCGAAGGATTGACCACCCTGGGCCCATGATATGACCCTTTCCCCCTGTGTTGCTCTGCAGATGAAAGTCAGGGAAGGGTTTTTTTTGAGAATCGCATTATGTGTGATTTTCGTATTTTAACATGGCTCACAGCCATGGTCGTTTCCTCGGCCACAGCTGTCAGGCACGTTAAAACAAAAGAATTGCACACAGCATGATTCTCATTTAACCCGCCCTGCAACCAATAGGGTGGGTGAGAGGCAGGTTAGACCCATGTTAGGGGCGGGAATGTGCGAAGTTTCTGCCCAACCCGGTTTTCCCCCGTGGTTATCCCAGGTTTATTGGCCCGTGCGGAAAGGGCCTTAGTCTATCCAAAATTAATCATCTCGTGTTTAAATTCCATTAAAAGCAATTGGATTGTTGGGTATATTTGGCTAAAATTGGAAGCAAGGTTTGCCCAGTCATGGAAATATGATGTGGACAGCCCAATCCAGAGTCCTGGGGCAGCATGGGACAGAGCTTCTGTAGTGCCCTGCCCTGCCTCCAGAAGGCTTTTTAGCAGCATGGGAAAGTAAAATACACACAAAAAAACCACCTTCCCCACCACCAAAAGTTCTCCATTGGGTTCAGTGGGCTTATGCCACCCAAAAGTGTAGTAATATCAATTCTCCCAAGAAGTAAATTGCAAAAAGGTAAAACTTACATTTATTCAAGTATATTGTGTTCATATTCTTGCTCCAGTTGGAAGAAAGATAAAAAAATTAATCTAAAGAAAAAATTTCCCTATACAAATGACCAGCATTTCTGGTGTCATGTGAGTGCAAGTATGGAATATTTGCTTCTACAGGAGAAGACTGTAGAAGCTTCTGACTGCATGCAGGTCCATCTGGAAACTGAACAAATGAAATAATGGCTATTGAAAGATAAGGAGGATGGGTCAGAGGGCAGCTACCAGGTTCAGAGCAAGATCCATTCCACACAACACAAATAAAATGTTTTCAGGCAGGAAATAAAAATGGAGTTCCACAATATTTTTAATCCCAAACCTGTTATTCCCAGACTGAAAACATTTTATTTGCATGCTGTTCCCTAGCGATTCTATTGTGAAAATGTTTTGAAAATGTTTCCACATGTTGTGCAATCTCTTTAAGACGTTTCCCACACCTCCTGGACATCCTCATTAGCACCATTTTATGAGCTTGTTCTGGTGCTGTGTTTTCATCAGTTTTCTTTTATTATGAGGGGTCATATCTTCATAGCTATGAAGACACAATCCCTAGAGAATCACAGCACGAGGTTTTTTGAAGCCTCCTAGCATTGGATCCACAGAGTTTTTTAAAAGAAACAGAACAACCATAAAACGGCAACCAGGAAATATTTTGAGGGGGTGAGTGAAGACAAGCATGGGAGGGGGGGGGGGTTGAAAAAGTTTTACAAACATTTGCAAAACATTTTCAGGGGCTTGTGAGAAAGGGATCAAAGATAAGGATTTCCCACCAAGAGAGAACACTTATACACTTGAGAGATTTAGCTCCCTGCTAAGTGTGAGATAGAACTGATTTCATCTGCATAATAGTGTCAGCTCAGCCCAAAACTCTGGTCAACCACTCACAGCAGCTTCACACAAATGTTGAAAAGCATGGGGGACAGGATGGAACCTTGCAGTACTAAGGAATTTTGCATAACCTCTGAAACCTAGCCTCTAAGTAGTGTTGGAACCCCTGTGAAATGCCTCCTTATCCCAGGCCAGAAGAATACCATGACTGATGGTATCAAAAGTCTCTTAAAAATCCATGAGAACCTGCAGAGTCCAGGAGAGGTCCAGAAGAACCAGCAGAGTCACATCAGTGATCTCTTGGCACTATTATTCACCAGAGGAACCAAGGTTGTTTCACTCCCATGACCACACTTGAAAACAAATTGGGATGAATGCAAAGAATCTACTAGTCACAATTAGTATCAGTCCATTTATCTAAGGACTCTATCTTGACCACGTAGTAAGGGACAAATGGGAGAGATCCCAATTCTGACAACTAAGGTGATGATGGACTTTTAAATGCTCCAACTTCAACAACGACTGGCCTATCTTGGTTAAGCATCATTTCAGAAAAGTATTGTGTAGGGTGACCTGGATAGCAAGGCTAACCTGATCTTGTTAGATCTCAGAAGCTAAGCAGGATTGACTCTGGGAAGTATTTGGATAGGAAACCTCGTGACGTGGAAGCAGGCGATGTCAAATTGCCTCTCAGTGCCTATTGCCTTGAATGCGGTCATCATTTTTTTAAAAAAGGAGAGGACTGGGTGTTTCCCTTTTTAAAAAAAATCCTTGATCAGCCTGGTACTTGAGCACTCTCTATGTATTCTTTTCACTTTTGCTTATTAAACTTACATTTTGAATGTTTCAAGCCTTATTTCTATGAATGCACCATACCTATTTGGCCTTGCTATCCAAAGAACAGTAAATGGGAAAAGCAGTGAGTGCACTAACTGTTGCTTGAGCATCATATTTGAAATTGTGAATGCGCCGCAGATTGCCTCCATGCTAGCTAGTTCAAGCAAAGTAGGAAATGCAACAACAGATGCGGAGCCTGTAAATGGCAATGCAGACAGAATGGTAGATGCATGAATCCATTTGGCAAGGTGATTTGCTGGTGGCAGCCATTATTAACTGGTTTGATACTCCTCAGAATTGAGAGGCAACTTGGAATGGATTTCTGGCCTCCCAGGGCCCAAGGGAACAAGATTTGCAACTCCATTCATTGTAACATCACAAGCAGATATCTATTAGAAACATCTTTCCATCCCATCAGCTCCCCATATACAGAAACCATGATTTACATACCACAGCACAAACTACCTAAACTGCAGTCTCAACATATCAGTTTCATTTACTGAATCAAATATATTAATTGGAATTTATGGGAAATATGTGAGATAAGTGTAACAAAACAAAAATCTGTTTTCAATCTGGCGGCTTCCTATTTTTGCTACATACATTTTTTTGCTATAGTTTTCTTACCATACCACTGAATTCCAAAAGCCAAAAGAACTTCCAAAATGGAAATTCTTAACCAATAATAATGATTTATCTGTCCTTTCAATTAGTCTCTTTGCATGCAATGTTTTTCGGTTATTAAGTTGTTGAAGGCATAGCAACCACCATATAAACATAACAATGGAAATCGAAAATTATATACCATTATGCAGTGAAAGCATATTTTAAAATATTTGGTAATTTTTAAAAATAGCACTCCTATTTGTATAAGGATATACATCTGCATGTTAAAACTATCTACAATGGGGCCCAGAAAAAAAATGTAAAAAGAGTAGAACAGGAGGGGAGAGTCTCTAATTATCTTAATTTTGTAATCTGTAATTGTTTTCACCCTAGCTCAACTGTCTTCTCATTTTCAAAAGCTTAATTTTGTGTGGACATACCGGTATTTAATTCTGTAAAACTACAGAAGGAAAATAAAATATCTTGAACATGACTAGGCTTACATTTGGGAAGGAAAGACAGGCACAGGATTGAAACATTAATATGTACCATAAGGAATGTTTCCAATTACAGGGGGTACTGATGGATATCAGCATTTAACAATATAATTAAAATAGATCAGTTACAGCACATTATTCTGGAGGAACAGAAACTCACTGATACGTTGATAAGAAAGAAGGTTTAAAATATAGCAAAATTCTATAGATAGTACTATTGCAAAGTACACGAGTGAAAACTAATTTCGTCAGTGGTGGGCATTATGCTGGTCTCTGTATGCAGCCAAGTCAGAACAACAGTCTCAGGCGGATTCTGCATGGGCCAAAAAAAGCAGTATGAAAATGGTTTGAAAATGATGTAAACCCCTTTACACCATTTTAAACCATTTTACACCGTTTTCACACCACTGTTTTTGGCCCATGCAGAATCTGCCAGAGTGGTAAACTAGCTAAAAGAGGTGGAATCTGATTTGGAGAACTGGATTTGAGTCCCCACTCTTCCATATGAAGCCTGCTGGGTCACTTTGGGCCAGCCTCCGTTCTATCAGAACTCTCTCAGTCCATGCAGAGGCACGCAGTGGGAAACCATTTCTTAGCATCTCTTGCTTTGAAACCCCTACTTGGTTGCCATAAATCAGCTATGACTTGATGGCAAAATCATACACATAGAGGAATGTTTACCTCATGAATCTGTTTGGCTTTGACTCGAGATTTTTTCCCCCACCTACATCATTCTGCAGGTCAGAGGAGGGACTTTCCAGGTCCTAGTTGGGTTGATCAGGTAGCTAGAATTCCTTGGTTACATCTTGCAATTGTGCTGAAGGTAAAGCAGTTAAGCTGGGGTGTACCGCCCATGGGGACATATGGGGACATATGTTCCCAGGCAGCTGCCATTTGAGCACATAGGGACAGAAAATCCCCCCCCCCCCCAGACTGAGCTGTTCCTGCTGGCTGGCAGTGACAACAAGCAAACAATTTAACCCTCCCGTGGGTGGTTGGTGGTGCTGAGGGGCTCGCACTGCTCTCCTCAGGACGGTTCTATGTCTCACGTGCCCAATGGACTGCGCCAGCGCTCCCCATGTCCCCAGCGGGCTGCAAAGTTGACTGACAGCGGCTCACTCACAGGCAGTGAAAGGAGGAGGAAGGAAATGCAGGATGGGGAGGGGTGTTGAAAAAGAAAGAGGGTTGAGCTGCGCCTGTGCGGGGAGGAGGCCCCTCCTCACCATTGCATCTGGCCAATGAAGGCTCAGAGGGATTGTCTGACAGTTGGTCAGCCTCACTCGCTTCAAACCCAGTGCTGAGAATCTGAAAAGAGGGGGAAATCACAAGCGAGGCGGTGGGGCTAGGGATCTATGACCAAGAACCTCTTCAATAACATGAGCCAGGCTGTTTGCAAGGAGATGTGGCTGGAAAGCTTTTAATTTTAAAATAAGGTTATTGTTTATTGTTAATAATAATTCATAGAATGACCTTTATTTGCATCACCCCTGTGCTGGATTCTAGAGGCGTATCTAGAGAAAATGGAGCCAAGGGTGGGGGGGGGAGAAAATTCAGATTTTGCTCCGGGCTCCATTTTTCTTAGGTACGCCTCTACAGTTAAGTTAGAAGCACGCTGCTCAGTGACCACCATGAGGCCTCATTTTTTTAAATTTCTGAACTCAGCACTGTATTATCCAAAGTCAATATATAAGTTTGCAGCTGCCAGTCATGCTCTCTGAAAATTGCCTCTTCCAACTTGGCAGGATTTCTCCATAGGCAATCCCTTTGCAGCTTTCCCTCTTAGCTGACAAATGATCTGGTGAACTGCCTCCCTTGTCTCACCTCCTTCGGCATATTATATTTTATCTATTTCAAGAATATATTACCTTTCTGCACCGCATCCTGTAAACTATTTGTCTACAATATGTGTGGCACAAAAGCAGGAAAAATGAGAAGTGAAGAGGACCACAATAAACTTCAAGTAACTTATGTACGGTAATAGTTACATACTGACTAGGTAGGATGCTCAGTGCAGAAGACGTTTTTAGAAGTTTTCATAATTGCTGTTGTCGCCAGCCAAGATAATTAAGGGAAATAACTATGAAACCTGTCTCTGGTTGTTTGCCCCAGCCTTTATATTGGGAAGTATCCCTCCCATGTTCCCATGAAGTAGTGTGGGGCTTCCAGACACTTTTGTGGTTTCCCTTTCTTTTCTGAAGTCTGTCACAAACCTCTTTGCTGCAATGTAGTGGGAAAACTGGACTAGGATCCATCTGAACAGGAAAGTCTGGGTCCGCCCAATTTCATCCATATTGGCACAATTTCTGTGTCCCTGTACCCTACTCTGGCCATTTTCCCATTCACAACCAGAGAGCTTTGCTTTTGTTCTTTTGCTCTTTTGTTCTTTTTTTGTTCTTTTTTAAAATCAATCATTGGACATAGTGATATCATTACGTCACAATATTATTATTTTACTAAGATCTATCTATCAGATTATCTGAGTCCCCACCTTTATTATTTATTCATTCATTCATTCATTCGATTTTATAACCTTCCATCCCCGTAGGGCTTTGGGCGGTGTACAACACACGACAATAAACAAAGTTATACAATAAATAGTTAATTAAAATCCATACTTAAAACTCTATAGATAGCAGCATCGCACATTGAGTTTTAATGAATAAATTGTAAGCCCTTTTTTGTTGCAAAGATATGCATTTCCCTTATAGTTACTGCAGGGAACTGGGCAAGGTAAATACTGGGAAACTTGTCCTATGGAACCCTTTACACCATATTGGCGGCAGCAGCAGCAACGGGGAAACCACCACACATACCCATCCATCCATGGAAAACACCCCCACTCCTGTCATGCACCCAAGTGAGTGTTGGTTGATGAAAACATTTCTCACAAGGGAGGTCTCCAGTAGTAATAGGTTCCAGCCAAGTCACCATTCCTCAGATTCAGGAAAGCAGTGTAGTCATCAGGGCCACTAAGTAATATTAGGTGATTGCCTAGGGTATCAAAGGGGAAGGAGTGCTTTTCAGTCCTGTTGTCTATCCCTCTACTCCTCCCTTGGCATCTGGGTCTGCTATGGCAAGCAGCAGTCTTGTGAGGTGGCCTGGTCTTAGTAGACAATTGTGGGGAGCCAGCTGTTTCACTCCCTTCATCAGGGGGCTGGGAGAGGTAGGCAGTCTTCCTTCCTTATGTAGTCTTCTTCCCCTTGCTGGGTGTAAATGACAGTTTCCTGTCATGCTGTGTTGAGGTGGGAAGGAAGGAAGCTACTTCATGTAATGTTAGGGGGAGTTACTGCCTAACTGCTGCACCTCCTTGCTTGGCTTGGCTTTGCAGACACCCTGAAGCAATTTCTTCTTCATGGGGGCAAGGGGTGTGGGTGGCGGTTAATTACTATGCCTAGTGAGAGGGGACAAGTCGTTGCCTAGTGTGCCAGACCTGTTGGGGTCAGCCCTGATAGACACTACAAAATGGCCACCCATCTGGGAAGGGAGAATCCCATAGGCCAGTGGTGGCGAACCTTTGGCACTCCAGATGTTATGGACCACAATTCCCATCAGCCCCTTCTGGCATGGCCAATTGGCCATGCTGGAAGGGGCTGATGGGAATTGTAGTCCATAACATCTGGAGTGCCAAAGGTTCGCCACCACGGCCATAGGCAATCGCTGACATTCATCATTTTGACAACACAATATATAAAATTAATGGGACTGGTTTCATATTGATAATAAAGGCTAATATACAGTAACGAAAGGTCTTTAGAAAATTAGCCCTTCAGCTTTACCTTTCAATATTTGATTATTTCTCAGTTTTTTAAAAAAAAACTGGTAACATTTATAGTCATGCTTGGGAGTTGAACTGGGGGGGGGGGGAAATAACAGCCAGGGAAGTTGAGCAAAACAGCTATTCTTTAGATTTTCAATTTATGAGAACAAGAAGAATCCTTCTTGAGTAAAAAATAGACATTCCAAGGATTACATCATAGCAAGTGTGTTTTCAGATATCATTATATTTTCCCAGAACAACTTCAGTGCATTATAATTCCACGCAACAACAAAAAATGATCAAAATGGGGAAAAATCAGATATGTCAGAACAAATTTCTCAGCAAGCAATGACAGAAGCAGCACCCCTTAATTACTCTGGTTTGCTCATTCCTCTGTCAGATGGATGAAGTCTAAACATCCATCCTGATTTTCATGCAGTTGTCTTTTTAACCGCTACCATAAGCTCTCCTCCTCTTATTTAGTCTGACATTTTCCTATCCATTTGGCCATCTGTTTTCCACTACAGATATCCACAGTTCAACAAGTACAGGCTTTTCTTTTTATGGGGCAGAAGCCTACAGCAACTGAGTTCTTTTCCCATTGAAGAACTGACACTACATCTAGGCTCCTGAAGAAATGTCTCTCTAGCAATCCGGTTTTAAAACGTGCAACTGGGTTAATCATGAACTGCACCACGGAAACAGCATAAACTAGTATGTTATAAGATAATAACTTCTAATCTCGTGAGTTCTGATGTGTGATTGATGGAAGACTCATACTGTTCTTTGTCGAAAAGAAAAGTTTTCTCACTAGCTTCTAGTGTTAACACACCACATGAAGAGAGAGTGGGAGACTCCACTGATTAAGAGTTGTTTGAATAGAAGGCATTTTCCTTCCTGGGCTTATCAAAAGATATGCAACTGTCGTGAAAGAGCAGGCAGGCTATGTGTGCTGACCTCAGTTTCTGAAGATCTGGGGACAAAACTTAAGGAGGAAAAAGTCTGGGTAGGGAGGGGAGCTCGGGAGGGGGGATGCTCTAGAGCAGTGATTCCCAACCAGGGTTCCGTGGTACCCTGAAATACCCTGAGCATGTCCCAGGGGTACCATGAGAATGCTACCGCCGCCCCCCCCCACCAGAATCAAATGGATTTTGAAGGGGGGGTTGGAAGCCTCATAGGCTCCCTTTAAACAACATTGAAAAACAGCATTGTTTGCCTAAATTCGGTGTGGATTGGGGGGGGGTAGATTTAAAGGGAGCTCTCCCTTTAAATCCCCCCCAATCCATGCCGAATTTACGCAAACAAACAATGCGGCTGTCAACACTGCTTTCCCTCCCCTCCCCCTGCTTGCCACTCCCCCCACCTACAGGCCAAAAACAGAAAAAAACCTTAAAAATGCAAAAAACATCAAATGAACCTCAAGGGTACCCTGAGATATGAAGAGCGAGGTCAAGGGTACCGCGACGTTGAAAAGGTTGGGAAACACTGCTCTAGAGTCTGTTCTCTGAAGCCACCATTTTCTCTGGGAGAACAGATCTCTGAAGTTTGAAGTTTAGTTGTAATTCTGGGAGAACTCGAGACCTCAGCTAGATGTTAAGAACCCAAACCAAGGCAAGAGGAGGAAAGATAGTGAGGTGCTATTCTGTCGCCTGCTTTTATGATTCTGTATTTAATAATCCCTGCATTTAACCGCCCTGAGCCTATACAGGGAGGGGCAGTATATAAAACTAAATCAAATCAAATGGCAGAGCCCCTGCTTAGAGATTCCAAAGAATGAGGCCTGCTTTTCAAGTGCGCACTACAACTCTCCTTCAAACCACAGGTAGCAGAGTATCATGCTTATTTTCAAGCCGTGAAAAGCCTTGCTGATGATTTCTGCTCATCATATTGCTGATAAAAGCACAGGAACAAGTCAAGTCCCTTTTCTCTGGTCAGTTGACATTGACAACCACAATAAAGTCTGTACAGGAGCTGGGGACACACACCAGAGCCAAATCTGCCTGTCCTACTTTCCACCTGTAACCCCCATGCTCAGAATGGGTTGACCCAGAAAGGGGTGGAGACTCAAAGCAGCAAGAGGCTGCAGCAGATCTCATGTAGTTTGGAGGAGACAAGGCTACCAGACTTGGACCTTGATTTCTATAAGCCCTTAACACCTTGTTAAGGGTTTCTTTTTTTGTGGTTGTAATGGGTGAGAGTTCTCCTGGAAACCTTCATCATGTTGAATCCTGTTCATCAAGCCCTTGGAGTCTTCAGGAGCCAACCCACTTGCAAAGAAGAATTGGACTTGGCAGTATCAGTAGACTGTAAATATAAGGACTTGAAAATGCAACCTGAACAGGACCTTGAAATGTGATGTTAAATGTTGATGTTATATATTATATGTTAAGAAAGTAAACCATTTTGTTTTAAAAAATTTGTTGTTGCAAACTCATTCCAAGTTCTGCCCCACAGAACCCACACCCTTTCAACTTTCTCCTTTATTTTCTTGAAGTGAGTTGTGAAGATGGAGCAATAAACAAAGATGAGTGTATGGGCAAGAGGAAGGGCCTCCTGGACAAGGGCCAGAGTCCCTTCAGCCTGATGGAGTATTCTGTCAAATGAGACCTGGGCCCTACAGGACTTGTCTCAGTTCCGCAAAGTTTGCAAGAGGGAGATATTCCTCAGGCCTGTGGTTGAGGGCAGCAACAGCATTTCCAACAGAACTGGCCTCCCTGTCCCTATCCTTCTTGCCTAACCTACCTCTTACCTTTTCTCTCTCACTTCCCTATTCTTCCTTCTTTCCCCTTAGAGTTGATATTACGGTGCCATTGTTAAGAGTTCCCTGGTGAGAATTAATCATGAATTGTTAACTATGCATTTTTTGGTAAGTTTCCCTGAGCCTGTCGGGGGAAGGGTTTATAATTAAATAAATTTTAAAAATACGATCCTACTCCTTGTTTCTTTCCCTGAGAAAGAACTGTGAAAGAGAAACTGCTGACTTTGCCAACAGGGCACATTTTTGGGTTCACTGCCTGACCCCTCTGTCAAATGGTACAGCAGCAGCGAAAGAAACTTCAAATATAATGCAAAACATACTGGAGACAATACCCAGTATATTAATTTGGTATGTGTGGGACATTATTAATTTAAAATGTCAATTAGAAGTTTTATTTTAAAAGTGCCGTCTTTCTATTTTGGGCTGTCTTTCTATTTAAAAAAAAAACCTACTGGAAGAAAATTGCCCAGGAAAGGAAACTTTCCATGGTTTTCCCATGGAAGATTTTTGTGCAGTCAGTCTCAGTTTCAAAAAGAGGTCCACTTCTATTTCTATCGATAGCGAGGGGAATTATGTCAGGGACTTCAAAGGGAAAGGGATTGAGCTCAAAGCTTCCAGAGGAAAATAAAAACCTAGCTTTAATCTGGGGTTTTTGACCTTTAAGGTTCTTACTGTGTTTGCACTGCGGACTGCGATTTCAGTGTAAGCAAAGAACCTCGATAACGATGCTGCAAGACATTACCCTCCTGTGTTCTCTTCTGTTGCAAAATAGGGCCAATAATGAGGATTTTGCTTAGACATTGCGGGTACAATCTAGACAAAGTTAAGCACCTTTAAATCCCACTGGTTTAATCTCTCCCAACCGAAATCAGCGGTACTTAATGGTACTTAACACATGATTAACTCTTCCTTTGAAATTAATAGGACTTAAAAAGTACTTAACTTAAACTGGATTGTGCTCTGAGTTACTGGGAATGGATTTTCTTGGAAGTAAGTTATTGAAAGCAATGGGGTTTCTTGCAAAGAAAACATGGTAAGCTTTAGCCCATTAACATCATCTTTAGCTGGACTGACAATATCTTCATGCCCTGTTCTGTGTTACATCTATCTTGTCTATCTTTCATCAGGGCCTAGGCTTGTGGATTTCACTTAAGATGAAATGCACAGAAACCACAAGTGAATTTGTTGCCCCTCATTATCACATCTCAAATATAATCTGTCCTCTCCCCCTTTCAAAGGAGTGAGCTTTTCTACTTGCATGGACATGATCCATACTAGCCTGATCTCGTCAGATCTCAGAAACAAGGCAGGGTCTATCCAGGTTAGTATTTGGATGGGAGACCACAGAAGTTTAGGGTCGCAATGCAAAGACAGGTCTTGGCAAAAGACACCTGAACATCTCTTACCTTGAAATCCCTCCCAGATCACTATAAGTTGCCTGCAAGTTACCATTATAACCATACAATTCTAAAACTCTTATATAGAGATTTGGCCAATGCCTGGGGTCGTCACTGTTTCAGAAAACACTATAAGGGCTTTCCCACATGTTCAACTTACTTCTGATTTTCCTGGAAGTCGATTCATAACCGTTGTAATCAATTTAGGTACTGTTCTTCCACACATCTACCTTCCTTCTCCATTTTCACAATTGTGGAGTCAGTTTACTTTCTTCCGCACATGCCTTCAATAATGAGACTTTTCAGGAGAGGATGCTGTTGTCATTAGTGGTGTCATTGGTAGCAGTACACCCTCTTATTTAAAAAATGGCACTAAAATATCAATATATCACTGGAACATTGTAAGAAGTGGGTTAACAGATTCTCTAAATTTCTTTCTTTTTTTCTTTCATGCATATCTAGCCACTTCCTTCACAGAGATGTCTTTTTTCTTATATCTCCAACTCAAAATTGAGTTCCAGAAAAATATCAGAAAAGAATCACAAAAAAACCCCAAGGGAAAAACAAAAGTCTTGAAGTAAAAACTAAAGGGATTAAAATGTATGTTGATATTAGGGGATAAATTCATACATAGTGGGATCAGAACAACCAAAAAAAGAAAGCAGAAATGACCTAAGTGGAAAAGAAATGAAAACCAGCTTTTCACTGCTGTTGCTAAAATGATTAAACAATTCTAGATGGATGGATGGATGGATGGATGGATGGATGGATGGATGGATGGATGGATGGATGGATGGATGGATGGATGGATGGATGGATGGATGGATGGATGGATGGATGGATGGATGGATGGATGGATGGATACCCTGTTTCCCTGAAAATAAGACCCACCCCGAAAATAAGCCCTAGCATGATTTTTTAGGATTTTTGGTGGATGCTTGAAATATAAGCCCTACTCCAAAAATAAGCCCTAGTTACAGAATTTCCGGTGCAGCTGATCTGGTCATGTGGGGGACGCAAAATAATGGGGGGAAAATAAGACATCCCCTGAAAATAAACTCTAACACACCGTTTTGAGCAAAAATTAATATAAGACCCTGTCTTATTTTCAGGGAAACATGGTAGATAGAAGTGGGCATAGCTTGTTATGGTTGCCAGGTCTTGCATTACAGTGAGAGAGCTCCTGTAGGCAACCCATTCTTCCTCCTTCAGGCAGCAGGGCAAAAATAAAAATAATTGCTATTGTCATGCACAGCGTGATGTCACTTCCAAGTAAAACCCAGAAATGACATCAGGCTGCTCTAGAAATCACCGGAAACACTACATTTTTACAATAATTTCCAGTAACCACCAGAAACACTACAGTTTTACAATCATTTCCAGTAATTCTTAGAGCAACATGATGTCACTTCTGGTTCCTCCCAGACATGACATAATGCCACATTAAATAATAGAGCCCCATGTCCCCACCACTTCCATCTACTGCCAGGTGCCATCCATTAGCTGGGAACCCTACTTGGCATGCAGAAAGTGCCAGCACATCCATTTAAAAGAATCAGATAGACCTCAGACTCACTGGAAAGTCATAGAATCATAGAGTTGGAAAAGACCAAAAAGTCCATCCAATTCAACCCCCTGTCATGCATGAACACACAACCAAAGCACTCCTGACAGTTGGTCATCCAACCTCTGATAAAAAAAACCCTCCAAAGAAGGAGACTTTACCACCCTCTGAGGTAGTGTATTCCACTGTTGAACAGCCCTTATCTCAAGACCCACCTTGGTCTTGCCATGTCTCTGGAGGAGAATGGGAGGATATGGCATACTGGTCTTTGCCAAGTAGACAATATGAGGTTAACCAATACTGGAGGTTAACTAGCGCTATCTTTCGTGTTTACTTGGAAGCATCAACTCATATATGAAGTATTATTTTGTATACAATTGTACTTACTTTAATTTCATTTAATTTCATTTCACATTTAATTTATATCCCGCCCTCCCTCGGAGGGCACAGGGCGGCAAACAACAGTAGTGAACAAACAATAAAGCATAGCATAAACAGCAAACAATAAAGCATAATACAACAATATCATAATAATTCATCACAATGATATACTATAAACAATAGCCAATTATATCAGCTAACCCCCAAATCACAGTTCCCACAACTACAAAAACTAAAATACAGTGAACTAGCATTGAGTCTGCTCCATCAACCGTCCCCAAACAGTTCCTGAACGGGTGGTGCCTTTCGGCTGCTGCCCAAGTCAGCTGCCTTGGGCTGCTAGTGGAACTACTGTGGTAGCTGCCAGACCCCACCCCCTGCAGGTGTTTCCAATGGGGTGGGTGGGGAAGGACTCTCACTCCTTCCGATGAGCAGCAGGTGGCAGCTCATCAGGTGGACTTCTGTTTGGCTGGCAGGCAGGCAAACCAACAGGGAGGATCTGTCCCAGGCAGGGCTGAACAGGCTGGCTGCCTTGGGCTGCTGGTGGAACTTCTGTTGTACAAATACAAATTGTAAATGTACTTTATACATAATTGTACTGGGGCGTATCTGCCATGGGGACATAGAGAGTCAAATGTCCCCGAATGCCCCCATTTGGTCACGTGAGGGATGCAAAAAATTCAGGTCGTTTGTGGTTTTTTGTATTTTTTAGTGTTTTTCAGTTTTTGGGCTGCAGGGGGCGCCTGAATTTCAGGGATTTTTCAGGAGACTCTCCTGATGATTCCACCCAGGTTTGGTGATGTTTGGTTCAGGGGGTCCCAAGTTATGGACTCCCAAAAGAGGTGCCTCATCCCCCATTGTTTCCAATGGGAGCTAATAGGAAATGCGGGTGGATTCCAGCATCGCTTTCAATGGTGTTTAAACCAGGGATCCCAGATTCTACTTTTCAATCCACCTTAAAGGGAGAATCTGGGGTCCCCAGTTTAAACAACATTGAAAGTGGTGCTGTTTTTTGGGGGGAGAATCCACCCCAAAACAGCATCACTTTCAATGGTGTTTAAACTAGGGACCCCAGATTCTCCCTTTAAGGTGGACGCTACAGGTTGAGGGAGGGTGCTGACCCTCTGGAGCCAGAGCCCATGCCAGCATGCTGACTCAACCCCTTCCGGCCTGCCCAGCAGTAGACCTGGGCCCCTTCCAGCCTTCCCAAGCAGTAGACCTGGGCCCCTTCCTGCCTGCCTAGTGGTAGACCTGGGGCTCCTCTGTGAAATCTGCAGACAGCTTGATTTCTCTCTCCCCTCCACTGTATCTAGGGAGAATGGAGTGGGTGTGTGTGTGGAAAACTCAGATTATGCCCCGGGCTCCATTTTCCCTAGATATGCCTTTGCTCCACCCTCCCAGGGTCCGTGCAGGCAGGCTTCTGCCTTCCCCAGGCCCTGGGGAGAGCAGGAGCCAGCAGAGGGATGTGCAGAAGGCAGGGTTACACAATGTATGGAGGCGGAGCTACATGGGCCGCGGAGGGAGGCACCTAGAGGACATTTTGTCCCTGGGCGCCACCCCCACCCCCCATATGCCTCTGTGTACCCACTTCAATACAAATTGTAAATGTATAAATCATTGTTTATGAAATTGTATATTTTACATTGTGGATAAAATTACCCACGTTGCTCGTGGTTTAAGCCATTGGATACAGACTTATATTGTTGCCATATCACTGATTCAGTATAAGGCAGCTTCGTGTGTTCATGTATATTTGGAAAATGTATAAGTCATCGCTCGAGAGACATATTTGGTTAACATATGTTTCTTATGTATGTACTGAATGCATAAATTAAAATTAGAATTTAGCTTAAGACTAACTTTTAATCTTCTGTTCTGGACTACTGTAACCAGTTTTTAGGTTTGGATCCTGTTTCTGCAAACACTCACAAATGCTGACACTACATTTACAGATAGACTGCATAACAAAAATGCAGAATTTTCACTTGAAAAATGATTGAGGTATCACAGACTTCAATGAGAGGGGCCACCTCTCCCTCAGTGCTCTTTGTTAATTGATGGGAAGGTTAGAATAATCTTTTATTAGGTTTAAGACTCATGGTCCTTGACTGAAAAGAGACAATTGGGGGGGGGGGGGTGGCGGACTATAGAAAAAGATTTGTTTCCATAGCTGCATCAACAGTTTTTCCTTAGGTATCCTTTAACAAAGGTGGGGAGGGGGGAGAAGGGGGAAAGACATTCACTAAGTCCATTTCCTCTCAAGACGTAACTGTACTTTTGTCTAAGAATTGTGTAGGTGGGATATAAAAACTGGGCTGTGGTCCAGGAACGGAAACGCCAAATAGGCTGTTTGAATGGGATTTGCTCGACAAATTTTGCTGCAATAGGAGTTTTGGCTTCCAAGCAGCAGCAAGAGCAGAAGACTAAAACATATATACACAGACCTGAAAGAAACCCAGTGTTGAGAAATGCCTGCTTGCAAAATGGGTGGGGGGGATGAGTGGTGGAAACATGCCAGTGCCAATTCCCAGCCCCATGACAAGGCACCCTCACACATCTCTTATGACAGGATACCAGCGTGGAATGAAAGAACTATAACGGTTGAAGAAGTGACCCCACCCCTGTGCGCTACACTGAGACAGGAGGACCTAATTGAATAACACTCCTCTCTCTTTTTGGCTGCTGATGTTCACCTCTAATGGCATTGAGGGCACAAAACAGAGCTGCTGTCTGTTTGAAACCTCAGTCTGAGAAAACAACTTGAGAAAGGCAGGATGCCCCGCCTTCCTCCTGGAAACCCAAAACTCCATGTCTCCTGCTGAGACAAGTTCCCTTCACACTCCCCTCCCACCCATGTAACGGCTTTTCAAGAAGGGATTTGAGCTATGGGCCAGCTTTTGAAAATAATAAATAAGTAAATGGAATAGGAGGAGTGGGTGGTTTGGAAATCAGACTTTCTCTACCTCGTGCATAAATAAAAATCTCAGACCGTGCTGAGGTAATGGTCAAGTGTTTTGTACAATTCAGCAGCAGCTGTCTGGAAAGAAAGTCCTAACGAAAACACTAGTCACAATTATTATACGTCTTTTCCATTCTGTTGTTTACATAGGATCCAATAACTTTTAAGAGACTGTGCTTATCAAGATTGGATTCATCATTATGTTAGTTTTAGCTACCCTCTAGAGCGAAAGTCCCTCTCTGCTGTGGTGGGATTATATGGGAGATTTCTGACATGAAATGCTTAGTCTTTTTATTCCTTTTAAAATCCCCGCACGCTTCAGAACACGGTGACTCTTTTCTTATTGTAGGGCAAAAGGAGTAACGATCATGTTTCCAAGATGATGAAAAATAACAATGGAATGGAAATCTGCAAAATGGTCTCTGTGCTGAAGTATGTTTTACAAGTGGTCTGGGGAAGACTTTGCATCCCTTTATAAGCGTGTCCAGTGCCAGAGTCGCAAAGCATGTCCAGTGCCAGAGTCACAAAACTGTTACCTCAATTTCGTATACCCAGTACAATCTTTTTTTATTGTTATCATGTTACAGAGAAGTGTGAAGAAGGCTGGTAACTAAAAAGTCTGTGTGGGGGGTGGGGGGGTGGGGGGGTGGAAGGGGAATGTGCCAGCGTCAAAAGAATCTTGGGCCTGGTTCACACAAGCAGGGAACTCAAGTGGTAGGAAAAAAGTACACTACATCGTATGGGGAGGCTCAAATTTTGGAAGGCGTGAGGGAAGTAAAAATACATTTTGACTGTATATTCCTTTGTCATGGAGCAAAGCCTGCCGGACCCTCTTTGTTGTAGAATGTTGTGTGTAAGTTGTAATGCCTACCTAGCCCTGATCCTTCCCCCCGCCCCAATCCTTTTGAAAGTAAAAATACATTTTGGTATAAATGCTCTTGTATCAACGTGCCATGTTCAATAGAGCACAAAATAATGGTTTTGACAAAGGCAATGTGTAAAAATGAATGATAATTCTCATATTCATCTGGGACTATTTTCAAATGTGGAAGTACACAATTTTCTCCAATGGCTGCACCTCAACTATCCGAACGAACATCTTTATGTGAAACAGAGTCTGTCTGTCTGTCTGTCTGTCTGTCTAAGACAATGGTTAGTGAACCAGTGTTAATATTCTTGAGAATGTTTTTACAAAAGCTTTCTATTTTAATAAATTTGATTTATATTTTGAGTTTATTAGAATCACCCGAGACTGGCCCTTGTAGATTCAAGGGGTTACAAGTGTCCTTAGGATTGCTGTGTAAATTGTACAAGGTCTGTTCATCACCAGAAACAGGCCTAACAACCAAGCAATCTCTTCTTTCCTAGAGATAGAGCTAAATTACTCTACCACACAACCAGAACTACCCTTCATTCTGTCTGCTTTTTTTCCCCTGAGTCAGACCTGAGTTGTCCCTGCTCTCTTCCTAAGGCAGAACTCAGCTCCCTCTTTTCCTGTGCTCCCTCCAACATCTTAGTCCCCTTCTCAAAGGTGATTGGACTGGCTGATCTCTGTTGCCTGGAGATCAGTTGTCATATTGAGAGATGTCCAGCCATCAGAGATTGGCAACTCTGTTAGGAATACTTGTGCTATGGAATCAATCAGGCCCAGTTGGGGGATGGAGTAACCCCCTTAAAGGTTACAGGGAGGGTTAAGGAGACTGTTCCTTCATTAACCATAGATTCACCCTCCCCCACCCTTCTAGAGCCCATTTTATTTCACCGTAA
Organism: Sphaerodactylus townsendi; assembly: GCF_021028975.2. Classification (NCBI taxonomy): domain Eukaryota; kingdom Metazoa; phylum Chordata; class Lepidosauria; order Squamata; family Sphaerodactylidae; genus Sphaerodactylus; species Sphaerodactylus townsendi. The sequence continues at coordinate 37,429,154 of NC_059427.1, read as the reverse complement.
AATGAGCTTTACTGCTAGTGAGAAATAAAAGGGCTACAGCAATCACTAGAGGATTAAAAATAAGGCCCAGGCCAATGGTGCAAAATAAAGTTTAAAATATTTCATTACTCAGTAAAAATTCCCTAAATTCTCCACATGTTTCACCAAAAGCCTTCTTCAAAGGAATTTGTTAGTCTTGATATAATTCTCCAAAAAGAGTACAAGATCAGGAGAATTACTGCCAGAATTTCTCTGAAGAAACAAAATGTGTTTGGGAATTATAACTGAGTAATAAAATATATTTTTTCTTTATTTTGCATCATTGACCTTGGCCCTATCTTTTTTATTTCTGAGAGTTCTAGGGCTATTATTGCTTTGATTAGGAGCCCTTGATAGTCTTCCTGATTAAAGAGACACTTGGGATACTTGAGGACTTATTAACTGTTTCACTCCTGAGACATCTTTATCAGGTGAGGTGTCTGTGACACCCTAAGTTATATGAGGTAGAATCCAATACCCTCCTCTAGGGGATGATACACACTGTGGAAATGTCTACCAAGTTATTTTTGTGAGCCAAAACCCAGTTCATTATGCAAGGTGTCCATTTCCTGGTGGCATCCCAGAAGCACGTTAGCCTTTCTACATCATAGTAGAGTAACATAAAGGGGAACATTGTCCATGTTTGAGTTTAAGACTGCTTGTAGAGCATTAACCAAATAGAAAAGATCTATGCACAGCTCTGTTATATGTATGCTCATAGATATATTTGATTCTCTCTCTCACGGTAAAAAAAAATGCATATTTTTGAGATTTCAGATATCCTTCTGGTGTGGTCCTGTGTAATAGCTCTTGATTATACCTTTTGAATGCTTGGAGATTATATGTGTATGGAAACAGATTTTCCAAGTACTAAGTCTTCCTTAAATACACACAAATACACACATAATTCTCAGAGACATTAATGAGCTATTAATAGATCACACAAAGCACAAAAGTATTATTTTCTGTCCATTTGGAGATTCTGTTGCCCCTTTGTGACAGCTTTGAATCCAGATGGGAAAGTGAAATGATCCTGCCTGCAAAGAGTCAGCTGGAGCTATTTTAAGTCTGCCTGCAAAGAGTCAGCTTGAGCTATTGCTTGGAATTCCCACTGACATAAAATGAGTGTCTTTGCAAGATGATAATACGTGCTATGTAACAAACAATAAACGTGATATGTAACAAAACATTAAAAACCGAATAGATCCTGCTTAGAAGTTTGCAGTCTAAAAAAAAAGTATCATGTCCTAAGGTACCAACATCTATTTTATTTTTGCTGGATCAGATTAGTGGTCCATCTAGTCCAGCATCACTTTTCATACAGTGGTCAACTAGTTGCCCTGTAGGGTCAACCAACAGGACACTGAAATCAATGCCTCCCCCAGCTCTTAATTATATCTTGTACCGTTTGAGCTGCATCTCGCCTCTTATGGACTGTTTGGATTTTGAGGTTATCCCAAGAAGCAAGAATATTTTGGAGATATAATCTTTCACGTGTTTATCATAGAATTGTTCTCTGTGCTGGCTGTTGCTTTGTCTACAGTTTTATTATAGGCAGAGCAAGAGATGTTACCAGAAACATAAAAACATAGCCCTGGAAGGGAACCCAAAGGGTCATCTAGTCCAACTGCTTGCACAATGCATGAAATGCACAGCTATACTTCTCACACACACTTCCCCAGTGACCTACGTTCTATGCCAGAGGAAGGCAAAAACCTCCAGGATCCCTGGCCAATCTGGCCTAGAGGGAATTTCCTTACTGACCGGAAACAAGTGATTGGCAATACTCTGGACATTGAAAAAGGGGCCATAAGAGCCGAGCACTAGCTCATCTCTTCCAGCCTTCCCTCTCACAATCTGCCTAAATCCATAGTATGGTAAGTCATAAAGTCAGCATTGCTGTCAGATGGCCATCTAGCCTCTGCTTAAAAACCTCCAAAGAACGACAGCCCACCACCTCCCAAAAAAGCTTGCTCAACTAAGGAATCTGTCAAGATGTTCTTTCAGAGGATCCACCAAAAACTCCTTTGATTTAATTTCAACCCATTGGTTCTGGTCCAGTCTTCTGGGGCAAGAGAAAATAACTGCACTCTATCCTGTATCTGAGTGTTATGGATACCTTGGCTTTCCCCCCCTCCCCTGCCCCAAATCAAACAAGTGGTTCCAGATGAATTCAAGCCTGAACTGTTTCTAGAACAGGGGTAGGGAACCTGCGGCTCTCCAGATGTTCAGGAACTACAATTCCCATCAGCCCCTACCAGCATGGCCAATTGGCCATGCTGACAGAGGCTGATGGGAATTGTAGTTCCTGAACATCTGGAGAGCCGCAGGTTCCCTACCCCTGTTCTAGAAGCTAAAATGATTAAACTGCGGCTTTTGTAGTTTGGTCACATAATGAGAAGACAAGAATCACTGGAAAAGACAATAATGGTAGGAAAAGTTGAAGACCTAACATCAGATGAATTGACTCAAGAAAGGAAGCCACAGCCCTCAGTTTACAAGTTCTGACCGAGACTGTGAACATCAGGATGTTTCAGAGGACATTCATAGGGTAACCATGAGTCAGAAGTGATTTGATGGTACTTAACATGCACATCCTCTATCTGACAGCCCTTCAAATAATTGAAGATGGCTGTCATATCACCTCTTAATCATTTCCTCTCTGGCTAAACCACTCAGCTCCTTCATTCTTTCCTCATAGGACTTGGTCTCCAAACCCCTCATCATCTTTGACGGAAAAGTAGGAAAAAATGAATGAATATTATTTTCTCTGGCATTTTAAGCTCTGCATTGGGGGGTGGGGGCAAGAAGCACTACCTCTTGCTTGAATGTTGCTATTGTATATAATTTCTAGTTTGTAGGATCTGACCTGGATAGCCCATCAACCCTGGCAAGCATTTGGATGGGTGACCTCCAAGGATTATTAGAGTTGTGATGGGGAGACAGGCAATGGTAGACCACTTTCTGAATGTCCCTTGCCTTGAAAACTCCACCAGGATGTGACTTGTTGCCTCCCCCACCCCCAATTCTGAAACTCTTCCCTTTTTGTTTTCATGAAATAGCCAGTGTTCATTATTAGCTGTGCTTGGATTTTGTAAAAAACATTTTTTTCATTCTGTACTTTACAATATATTTATTGTTATGTTTTCATTTCATTGTGATCTGTGTTTGCATGCACACATGCACACACAAACACTCACCTGGTAAGAAGAACCCGCTGTTGAGTCACAATGAATTCATGGAAACCCCATCCACAGGGCATTCCAGTCAACAGAGGAAAAAGTGATTTGCCTTTGCCTTCCTCTGGCCCCTTCTGCGCATGCAGAATAATTCACTGTCAACCCACTTTTAATGCACTTTGAAGCTGAATTTTATCTTGCAAGTAGGACAAGCAATATAAAACACTGCCATCACAAACCACGGCAAGTGAGGAGAAGGGGTTGCCTAGGATTACCAACAGGAGACAGGGAGGCAGGGCATTGGATGTGCCATTGCCTGAACAGTGTGAACCTGGAAGTGATGTCATGCCATTGTCCTAATGCTTTAGGATTCACCAGAAACTCTATACCAGAGAGCTTCCAGTGAATCTTAGAGCCCTGTATTGATTGTGTGATGTAACTTCTGGATTTAACCTGGAAATGACATCACACCATTAATGCAATGGTGAATTCAGTTTTCCCCCCTGCTGCTTTACTGAGTGGTCAGTGGTGTGTGTGTGTGTTGGGTTGCCCCAATAGTGGAATACCTGACAGCCCTGATTCAACTGCCTAAAATCCCAAATGCCCCAACAGTTCCAAGTGTTTCCTGAATACCCAGGTTTGTGGACCCAGTGACTGTAAGCATCACGAATTTGTTCATTATTGTGTCATCAACCAGTTGTGCCTTTCAGTTGTGTCAGTCATACAGCCCAGCTACCCAAGATCCACTTTAGCAGAACGTACTAGGAATTCAACCAGGATCTCTCATATGGCAAAACTTGTGCAATGTCACTCAACACTCTTATCCTGCATGAAGAGCTGCAGTCATAATGGAAATATGTGAAGTAGGTATATGCAGGGTCCAAGATGTTTACAGCTTTGCACCTAAACAGAACATGTTTCAGTTATTATAGTTTCTGGGACACTGGAGGTACTTATTTTTGCACTGAGCTTTTTTGCACAGTTTATGATATTAAATTTCAGATTATCTGGCATCTGATTAAGATGTGTTAAAAATAGAAAACCAACAACTCCTGTTTCTTATTGCTTTCATTTGCCATACTTTTTTAGCCTCTTCCTGTTACTCTTCTTTGAAGCCAATGGGTGTTTTGACATGTGATTCTTAAGTGGTTTTTGGCTTAAATCAGTAATGCAAATATCAACTCTGCATTGGCCACAATATCCATTCAAATTTAAACATTGCTCTTCTTGCTGCACCAAAAACCATGCACAGGGCAAACAGCGGCTCAGTGGAGCTTTTCAGAGCACTCCGCAAACATGGTCTGTGCGTGGTACGATGCAATAGCTTTGGAAACTCTCAGAGTTTCATTTTGAGCCTTGTGATATGTGTTTTGTGGGAGAGAATGTCTTCAAAATCTGTAATCATAGCTGCAAGAATCTCAGTTTTCACTCAAACCATATGCAATTACATACTTAGAGAATGCTGAAGAAAGAGTCTGAGGGGAATGCCAAACCCTGATATCTGCTTAGTCTCCTCACAGCCCTGTCTTGGATCTGCCTATTTGTATAATTTGGGTTGGCCTCAATAAAAGGTATTACATGATTTGGACTTCTATATTTCTCTCCCACATCACCACTTTCACCTTCTTCGCAGTCTGTGTTCATAAGAATCACTTTCCTCAGCTTCTATGGGCTGTACTTCCCACTTTATAATATAAGAGAGGGTGCTGGTTGAGATATAATATTTATATATTACTTACAGCCTCTTTTACAAAATTCACCATTCCTCCCCAGTACCTGCCTCATGAGTCTGGTAGGACTGTTTTTAAAAATGCTGCAGACATTGTCCTTTGACCTTAGTCGGCTGCTTTCCCCCCACCACTTCCAAACAGGCTGCTAAAGTTCTGCAGGGGGAACAAAGACACTTTTGTCACCCTATATGAAACACAGGGGTACAGGATAGCTGGGCCAGATGTCCTATGTTTCCAGGGGCTCTTTCAACACCCTGCGCAACTTTCTAGACCAGAGTTAAACCCTTCCACGTCCATTGAAGTGAATGGATTCAGCTTAGGTCTGCACAGTCAGAGGTTCATATAACATTAAATGCACGATATTGTTGTCTGCAGGAAAAGCGAATGCCACAGCCCCCCCCCCCCCCGCCCACTTACCTCAAAGAACACTGTCATTATGTAGGACACAAGGACTGAACAGAAGAGAAGAACTTAAACAGAAGAACCTGCCAGCCCAGTATAACTATAACAGCAGTCTCCGCAGCAAGGAGCTCTGTAGAATTGTGGGTTTTTAAAAAAATGCTTGGACATGGACATTACTAAACACCTCCTCAGTTTATTCAATGCAACACACCAGATGATGTCCCAGAGATGTAATGTACTACCATCAGCTTCCTTGCAAAGCAGAGTTGGAAATTCCGCATCGTGAATTTGCATATGCACCATGAACTGTGTAGAATCACTTGAGCACGTGCTTTTGTACTGCCCTCTCTATGAGACAGCTAGACGAAATCTTTTGCAACCAGTTCTGGCAAAGAAAAAAGTTTATCGGACAGACAAAAAAAAATCTTATACCTATTAAATAACTATGCTGATAAAATAACAGAGACAACAGCCAAATTTCTATGTCTGGCTATTGAAAATGAGTCTACAAAAGTAGAGTAAGACTTCTACAGTACTGCAGCCGATTCTCAAGATCTATTATATATTGGGTCCATAAAAGACTCCACCAAGGAGTCTTTCATGCTGATACATCAATAAAGGTTGACTTGACTTGATGTTCCAAAGTCTGAAAAGGACTCGATAACTCCACAGGACACACACCAATCTGCAAAAAGATCCCCCAATCAATATACGTCTCGGGACTTTACAAGTCTTCCTTTCTTTTTTTACATATGTCCAGTAAGCTGATTACCCATATGAATAAACAGCATTCTCAGCTCCACCGACTGAAAAAAGGGGTGTGCGGGATTTTTTTTTAAAGTTAAATCATGCCAAAGAAGGCGAGAGTTAAGGACGGGTCTGGGGAAGGGCTGCGTGCGGCGAGGAAGGGCGGAAGGGGGCCGAGAGAAAGTGGGCGAGGGGAAGTGTGCGCTTTAACTCGAATCAATGCGGTAGAGGGATTCCTCCCAAGCATTTGCAAGGAAGGCAATTAGTTCAGTTAGTCGACAGCCTGCAGCCAGCCAGTCTGGGCTGCTCCCAATGACTCGCAAGGAATCCAAAAGGAGAGCGGTTGCAATAATTTCCTATTATCGCTGCAGTTTGGGCTTCTTTTGAGAACAGATCTTTGTTTGTTTGTTTGTTTGTTTCCTCGGAGGGTGCGCGGTTTTGGTTGGGCGACTTCTTTTTTTTTTGTCGCTAAAGTTTTGCATTTGGGGACTGGTGATTTTTGGGGGTTAAAACTTGGTCGGGGACAGCGGAGGACGAGCCATGGGCTTTGAGCTGGATCGCTTCGATGGGGAGGTGGATCCCGATTTCAAGTGCAACCTGTGCCACAAAGTCCTGGAGGATCCTCTCACCACCCCTTGCGGTCATGTGTTCTGCGCCGGCTGCGTCCTGCCTTGGGTGGTGCAGCAGGGCAGCTGCCCGGTGCAGTGCCGGCGGATCTCCACCAAGGAGCTGAACCACGTCCTGCCCTTGAAGAGCCTGATCCTCAAGCTGGACATCAAGTGCGCCAACCAGGCACGGGGCTGCCCCAAGGTGGTCCAGCTGCAGCACCTGGCCGCGCACGCCGAGATGTGCGACTACTCGCCGGCCCGCTGCCGCCACCAGGGCTGCGTCGAGGTGCTCAACTTGCGCGACGTGGACGCGCACATGCGCGAGAGCTGCCCGGCCCGGCCGGTGGGCATCTGCCAGCAAGGCTGCGGCTTGGTGGTCACTCACCGCGAGCGCCAGGCCGGCTCGCACTGCTGCCTGCGGGCGCTCCGGGCTCACGACGCTGCCCTGCAAGCCAAGCTGGCCGGCCTGGAGAAGGAGCTCAAGAAGGAGGCGCTGCGGGCCGCCAAGAGGGAGAAGTCGCTCCTGGCGCAGCTCTCGGCCGCGCAGCTTGAGCTGCAGATGACGGCGCTGCGCTACCAGAAGAAGTTCACCCACTACAGCGCCCGCCTCGACTCGCTCGGACGTAGCCTGGCCGCCGCCGCGCCCGCCAAGGTGAACGGGGCGGCGGGAAGGGCAGGGGACACCCGCGCGCGCATCTGGCGCCTCCCCCCCACCCCGGCTACGCGCCTGCCTCTGCTCGGGCACCGCAGTCATTGGTAGAGTCAGCCCCCTGTTGGATTTAGGCGGGAGTCACCCTCTTTAGGGTTGCCCTTTTGCCTGCATCCTGCCTCTGAGGGATGGGACTGCCTTCACTGCAGTACAGGGGAAATCTTTCTTTCTTTCTTTCTTTCCTTCTTTCCTTCTTTCCTTCCTTCCTTCTTTCTTTCTTCCTTTCTTTCGCCAGTACTCCTTCCTTCCTTCCTTCCTTCCTTCCTTCCTTCCTTCCTTCCCCTCCCCTCTCCCCAACCCCACACCTTCTGTGGCCAATCCCTACAGGATAAACTCTTCAGTTTGGAATTTCCCCCCCCCCCCCTTCCTGCCTGCCTACTTTCCTTCTTTGCCTCCACCCCCTCCCCCAACACCTTTTGTGGCTGATCCCTACCAGACAAACTCTTCAGTTTGGAGTTGGTCCCCTGCCCTGACCATTTCACTCCTTCACATTCAGCATAAACTACAGATTTGGGACTGATGCTTTAGTGAGAGGAAGTATCCCTTTGGAACAACAACAAAAAAGCTCTCTGATCCAGGTGCCAGACTTGGCATCCTCTGGTGAAAATCTGTTTGTCTCTAGTGAAGGCTCAGGGAAGGTGTGTGGAAGCAAGCATAATAAGGCTGAAGTTGGGATGGGGGCCCAGAATTTTGGTTGTTGTGGTATTCTCCTAAGTGGTCAAGCCCCTCCTTGTCTCCTTCCAAACTTATTTTCTCCCCCTCCTCACCGCCCTTCTCTCTCTCCTCCTTTGCTTACAGACATGTCTGTCAGCTGCCACTTTAGCCAGCTGGAGGGCTCTGCATGAAGTGCAAATATTTACAGCTAAGTTGCTCACAACTAACTTGGAAGAAATAGGACCTGCCTTGGAAAGGAGAGAGTGCAGAAATAGAAGGAGAAGAATCAAAACACAACAGAATTTGTATTAGTTTTTGTATTAGTTTTTTGTATTAGTATTGTATTAGGGGTTTTTTTTAACCCAAATTATTCCCATACCATCAAGAGCAAATTTAAAGGGATGGTTTTGGGGCTTTTTTTAAAAAAATATATTTTGTACGTTTCAGTGTTTTGTTTTAGCATGAATTCTTCATGGAAATCTGGTTAATACAATCCAGGTCCTCCTCAGTTATAGCTGATTTGATGGACACAGGGGCTGGATTTGTGTTTTGGTCAGAAAGAGAATAATGCGATCTGTTGTACTGAATTACATAGCTGAGCATTTGGATAAGCACTGAAGGGCTTATTTTCTTGCTTGAGAAGAATGAACGTCGGATTTATTTGTGATTAGTTCATGATGGCTATGGTATGTTAGTGTACTCTGGAATATCCTCTGGATAATTCTTGGAAGGCTGTTAACTGTAGAGTCTGAACCACAGATGGTAGTTTCTTTATGGAAGAACTCAGGTCACAATGCCTTTCCTACATTTTTCTCCAAAAGTGGAAACTTAGATATACCACGACTAGGATTCTGAGAACTCCCAGCAGATATTGAGTAATTAGGAAACAGCAACTATTAAACAGGATATCTCAGTGCTGTGATACCTGTCCAGGGCGCTTTTCAAACTGTGCCATTCAAGAGCCGTAAATCATCTACAATGGACTAAAAACTGCTTGAAGTTGCTAGGATCAGTCATTAGAGCATACACGCAAATCTGTCCTTCAAAATCTGCAATGTTTTCATAGATCTATCAACCACAGCAACAGACCATTATCTATTGCTGTGTACCTGGAATATTCCTTGAATACCTCTTTAGGCAGATAGCCCTTCTTTTTCTTTTAAAAAACTCTGGAGTACGTGATTGTGCATCTTCCGGTAGGCATACACAATGCTTTTTTTTTTTTTACAGTTAAGAAGCATTAATGATAACTAGTCGAAGTAAGTATTGTTGCCCTTAAAACAATGTTTCATAGGTAAGATGTGATGCCTTCCTTGTCTTGATTTTTGGCTGGCAGTGGAGCCAAAATACCCCACAAAAACGGCTTGCCTATGAAATCATTGTTTGCAGTGGTACCCCAGGGTCAAACACGACTGAAGGGGAAACTTCACCTTTTTAGAGCCTGTATGAGTTCATGCAAAAGCAGTCCCCTACCACCATTTCATCCAGCGGGAAGGCTGTTCCAAGAATGGTTTTGAACAAACCACATGGCTCGCTCTCACTTTGCTAACAGCGCTCTCAATAACTCTTGCATCATGAGTGGGGGGGGGGAGTGCGCTACGCACAGGGCGCGCGCCCCTATGAGGGTGTGGTGATGGCATTCCGGGAGGACAGGGAGGCGGGGGCAGGACGGGGCAGAGGATGCACTGGTGCACTGGGCGCTTTCCCTCCTTGCTATGCCTCTGGTCATGAGAACTACCAGCTTGTTGTCAGATGCGGAAAGGTTTTTAGCAATGGGCTATGTCCAAAGCCTACTTTGGGGGCATGCACTTCCTGTCCTACCTGCACTTCCTGTCCTTTTCAGCGGCCCTCCCATACAACTAATCTGAACAGGAGCTTACATTTCCAGGACCTGTTTTGCCTTTCTGAGGTCTTGCAGGAAATTTCTCACACCGTATTCCCTACGTTCAGTTGTGTAGTTCCTGCTCTTCGACAACTTTACTGACTCTTCTTTGTGATGCTGCTATGCAGTCCACTCCCACCAATACTTCTACCTTAGCCTCCTGATAAAATCTATTAAAATCTTGTTTTAGACTGTTGTGATGGAAGCATGAAACCAAGCACATCGGTGAATTTAGTGTTAGGGTACTATCACCAGCTCTGAAGGCTTCATAAATGTCTTGTGAGCTGAGATCCAGTGTTGGCATCTCCATAAGAATACCTTCGGAATCTCTTGTGCAGCATCGGATGGGACAAAAGCAACAGAGATTGTTTAAAACGAGTTTCAGTCAAATTCTACCCTACTCTGTTGTAGCCAGATTTTCTTATAGTGGAGCTGATGTGTACAGTGGTGGTGATTTTTCATGTTGGAGTGAAACATTATATTTTCCACCTGCATTTCCATCCCTTCCCCAAGTGATCTCCAGGTCCGGATGTATGCAAGAAAAAGAGGTGCCTGAAAGTGCCTTCGTATATGTAGCCCTTGAAATGTTTGAAATTCAGTTCTGGCATTCACAGTTGTTGGGGCAGTAAGTTATGTGTATCTCCCAGCATGTTTTTGTGAGTGTCCAGACTTTGAGTGATCTCATCACCGGACTATGTTATGTCTGAATCAGTGTTGGGTATCCATAGCTGTGCTACAGCATTATTATATTACTCTCCCGAATGCTTTAGTTGCTGCTATTAAAAGGAATCCCTGGTAGTGTCCACAGTATGTGGTGTGTGTAGCAATGTTTTTATCAGATTTATGGACACAGCTGGTTAACATGACTGTTTGTGTTCAGCCTGTCCACAAAAAGGTTGTTATTCAGTTTGTAGAGAAAAGGGAGCGTGTAATCTGCAGAAAGCCAAAAGGTGTCATGTCACCACAAAACGGTGGTGTAGTGCTCAATCAATTACTTGTCTTTCATAGGCTTTTGGGCAGCTTTCCAACATTAACAGTTTCAGCCTGGCCAGAGTGCCAAAAGGAAGTGCAATTAGAAAACATACGATTTTGTGTTCTAGAGGACTGCGGCGGAAGATCGTGTCAATATAGGCATCGTTCTGCCGCGTGGCTGAGGGCACTGGTTTGAGGGCTGGATGGCTTGCTTCCAGAATTTTGATCCTGGGATTGTTTAATCAGACAACGATGTCAACATAGTTATGAACAGCAAACAGCAGGAGATATATCCAAGTGGCAGGGTGTACACACTAGGCTCAAGAACTTTTAGATCCCAAAATATTCAGATTGGGAGTAGTGCATAATGTAGAATAGTATTGTTCTGTTTTTTTCCTTACTACTCTTTGTTCTTTGTCAATATGTGATATCACCTGGGTTATTTTTTTATTGCAATTATGGCTCTTCCTTTTTCAAAAATATTATGGTAAGCTGTTGTTGCTCAGACAGTGCCAAAAATAGCAGTTGCGTAATCAGTTTATACAAAATTAATAATGTATACGGGCCTTGTGTATTCTTCCCTTTTGAGGTGATAAGGGGGGATGTCCAGAGTTTTAGATAAATAGGGTTTTGTTCACCTCTTTGTTATAGGACTATTTAGAGGCACATATTTTTGTGTTTGTATTTGTAATTTGATTTATACCCTGCTTTATCCCTGAAGGGCTCAGGGCGGCTAGCAACATAATAAACCAATATACATTGTGACAAAGTCCTAATAACATACATGAAAACTACATAACAAGAATGAACTCCATAGAGCCCAAGCCCCTGGGACTGGCATTCCGGCAGGCCATGCCTCAAGAATGCCCCTGCTAAGCGAAGTGGAGGTGATGGGGGTGCAGGAGCACCAATGCGGTGCTCTGCACATCTGCCTGCTGTGGACAGCTGCAGCAGTAACCCTAAATGCCCTGGGGAAGACATGCTGCCTTCATAGGTGGATTCGGACTCCCCTCTGGATTAGGCTTGTAAGAAAGAAACTTCTATTCAACAAAATGGTTATTCCCAGTGATCCCACTAAATAAGTGTCTAAATGTTTTGTAATTGAATGGTTTTCCAAAGCTCAGTGTTAAATTGATTCCTGTGCACTACCACACATTAAATGGGAAGTCTGTGATTGATTATTTTTATTTTAAAGCAACCCACAGGAGGCTCCCAGTTTGATTGGAACAGTAGCATTGGGGGTGGGAGAACTTTAATCCTTTCCTTCTGTGCCATTTTAAATCACCCTTTCCAAATTCTGCTGTTACAGAATCACAGAGTTTGAAGAGATCACAAGAACCATCCAGTCCAACCCCCTGCCATGCAGGAACACACAATCAAAGCACTCCTGACAGATGGCCATCCAGCCTCTGTTTAAAAACCTCCAAAGAAGGACACTTTACCACCCTCTGAGGCAGTGTATTCCACTGAGGAACACCCCTTACCATCCGGAAGTTCTGTTTAAACATGGCTTTCATGTCACCCCTTAACCTTCTCTTCTCCAGACTAAACATGCCCAGCTCCCTAAGTCATCCTCATAGAGAATTTTGCTCACCCTCCTCTGGACACATTCCAGCTTGTCAATATCCTTCTTGAATTGTGGTGCCCAGAACTAGACCCAGTGTTCCAGGTGAAATCTGACCAACACAAAATAGGGTGGAACAATTACATCCCTTGATCTAGACCAGTGGTGGCGAACCTTTGGCACTCCAGATGTCATGGACTACAGTTCCCATCAGCCTCTGCCAGCATGACCAATTGGCCATGCTGGCAGGGGCTGACGGGAATTGTAGTCCATAACATCTGGAGTGCCAAAGGTTCGCCAACACAGATCTAGACACTGTACTCCTGTTGATGCAACTCAGAATTGCATTGGCTTTCTTAGCTGCACATCGCACTGCTGACTCACGTTCAGCTTGTGGCCTACTAAGACTCCCAGATCCCTTTCACGTGTATTATTGTCAAGCCTGGTGTCACCCATCCTATATCTTCATTTCATATTTTTTTCTACCTAAGTGCAGTACCTAACATTTTGTTAGTTTTGTCCCAGCTCTCTAATCTGTCCAGGTCATTTTGAGTTCTGTTCTGTAGGGATATTAGTTACCCCTCCTAATTTGGTATCATCTGCAAATTTGATTAGTATGCCTTTTATTCCATCATCCTAGTCATTGATAAAAATAATGAATAGCACTGGGCTCAGACAGAACCCTGTGGCGCTTCACTGCACACTTCTCTCCAGTATGAAAATGAGCCATTGGAGAGCACTCTTTGGGATCAGTCAGTCAATCAATTACTGTTCTTTCTACAGAGGCAAAATTCTGCTGCGGAACTAATGGCAGTGTGGTAGATGTGCACGTATATATTTTATTTGGAAAATGGTGTGGAAGGAAAGGGTTAAATACTTGTCACGGCTCAGATCAGCACTGCAACCCTCTGTGATAGTTTAAAAGTGAAACCAACCAACCAAATAAATAAAAATAGTCCGTTATAGAATGCCCATTTTATGTACACTTTGGCTTTAAGATAATAGCGCCATTTGGGATTAAGAGATACTGTGAACATCTGTAGTTTCTGCTTGCAGCTGCTATGGCTTACAGCTCAAGACAAGGGGAGCAAGATCATTCCACATCAGTTGCAATCCCCGTGTTCAAAAAAAGAGTGTCTTTCGACCTTTTCTGATTGACTCTGGTTTTGTAGTCCTGGAGCAAGCTCGCGGTGCCATCAGCTTGTTATTATGTCATATCTAAGTCACATTGCATTGCTTAGGCCCACTACAGAGGAAATGTCCATCTGTGTTGGCATAAGACTCTGAGTTGACCTGTGATGCTAGTGCTATCCTACAAGTGAAAATGTGCTGTTTTTGCTGTTGTTGTGTTTCCTCCTGGCTGGTGCTAATTCGCCATCTGTTTCCAGTATCTTTCTCAGTGTTCTGTTTTTTCTCCCTCTTATCAAAATTATTGTCATGGGATAGTGATATAATTTTCAGATACTGGTCTTCAGTGAAATGAGAGACCTTTGGTGAATGCATTTCCTAGCAACCATGAATCGTGAGAAGAATATGGTACACGGTGGTTAGAAATCGTTGCATGAATTCTTTGGTTACGAGCTACTTCTTCATAGAATTTTCATCTGTGTTACCTAGGAATGAGCAATAGTCTAGCAGCCCCAAACCTATGTTAACTTAGTGGTTTAGCCAGTGATGTGAAATCTTTGTATGCGGATTTGTTTGTTTGTTCATTAAACTGTTGGCTTCCTGGTCAATTATCTACTATAACCTGGGAAGATACTAAAATATCGACTGTGTATGTACATAGATTGGAATTGGATCATACCTATTATCCCTGTTTTCCACTGCCAGTGCACTCAGCTGAACATCTGTGCAGAACCCTGTGTGCAATTGAAACTCAGATTTTTCCTGATCATGTGGCACATTTACCTTTTCTGTGCATAGGGCTTTGTGCAGACACTCCCCTGAATGTGTGGACACTGGAGATGGGCCCAGCAGGTTTGAGGCTGCTCACTGTTATGCAAGTACTTCATACATTTTTAACATCTGTGCAACATCTGATAAGTTCAGTCTCTCAAGTCTTTTTAGAATCTCTGAACTGCTCCGTTCTGATAGGTTTGGCTAAGAACTGAGTTTTGGCATTATTACTGGAGAACTGAGAACTTTTCAGTTTCTGGAATTAAATACAAGAGGTAATTTAGGGCTCCAAAATGCTCAGCTGGGAGGTGAAACAATTTGCAGAATTATGTTTAAGAGCTTGATTCAGCTATGGGAATATAGCATGCCAGACTTGCAGAAAGAGATGATCTGAGCTGGGTGGGGTTAGTCATGATATTTTTAAAGTGGTTAGATAAATTAGCATAAAAGCAGTTTGTTTAGAACCAAGAGCAGTTGTTACTACAACTAGATTTGTATTTCAAAAAGTGCAGTAGGAGCAACCTGTCCATTAGACCTTTGAGTTTTCATGCTTCAAGCATATAGACCAGTGGTTGCGAACCTATGGCACGTGTGCCAGGGTTGGCATGCAGAGCCCTCTCTGTGGTCACGCACGCACAGAGCTTATCATATGGGGAGGCAGAACACCCCCCCCCACACACACACACATCTAGGCTGGCCTGGGCCGCTGGCCACGACATTTGCGCACTGTGACGAGCAGGGAGGACTCGGCAGAGATGCTAGAGAGGCAGAGCGATGCGTGCGGGACTTGCAGGAGGCTACAGCAGGCCTGCCCCTGCTCGAGGGGTGGGGCGGAGGTGCTGGAGCCACGCAGGACAGAGCGGCAGGTGCACGCAGGACCTACTGTAGGCTGGAGCAGGCTGGCTGTTGCTGCTCGAGGGGTTGAACAAACAAAACAGGTGCCTTTCCAAACACTGGGGAAACACTCAGACCCAAGTTTTTTGCCAATCGCCTAGGCAGATCAAGCCTAGGGAGGAGGCATTTAGGATTTTTTTAAAAGCACCCAAGGTCTTTGCTAGAACTGCTTTTATTTTTCTGTTCCTGTTGTATTTTTGTGAGAAGTCAAGTGCTGTGATGACATGTGAAGGAAAAACCGAGATCAGATGGCTGCTCCACCAATTTAGCTTTCCTGAAGTTATCTCACCCCTCACACAGCATTCTTGCTTAGGATTGCCTTCCTTGACTGCCTTTTTACTTCTGTTTTGTGGTGGGGGGCTTATTGGGTTTCAGAAAGCGAAAGTTTTACTTCCCTCTCCCCCCACACCCCTTCCCCTTCCCCCCAGGCCTCCAGTATGATAATAGTGTAATTATTTCAGGGAGATTATTAGCATTAAACCTAAGACCTAGTTTTGGGAAGCAGTGTAGGTAACCCTGTTAAGCGCTTTTAACCCCACTGATTGTCATGGGAAGAACTAAAGCGTGATCCTTTACCTGGGAGTGAGCTTAGTTGCTGTCAATGAGGCTTGCTTCTGAGTAAACCCTCGTAGGGTTGTGATTCACCCGTTCGAAGCATTGAACGGTTGCTTCAAAGCAAAGCCACCGACTACAACCAAGCTTACTCCCAAGTAATGTGCGTCTCGGAGCCAACCGTTTTTTCTAAACTAAAACCTTAGTATTCAGATTAAATTGCTGTGTTGGCACTTTGCGATAAATAAGTGGGTTTTGGGTTGCAATTTGGGCATTCGGTCTTGAAATTACTCAACATCACTGATATAGACCAATTTCATCACCTTTTTTCCTATGATACTACTTGGTTAAAATATAAATAATTGATCAATTGTATGAATCTAATACAAGATGGCAGACATTTTTCAGGATTTTTGTGAATGTTATTGCAGAGAAAGTTTTAACAAACTTTACTAAAGTCTTTGACCATTTGCCAATCTTTTTTGAAATCCAGTTAGTCTATGTGCTGTGAATTTTCCCCTCACTCCACACACCAAGATCTTCCATTAAGAAAACACCTAAATTAATAGTAGTAATGGAGATCATTTTTAAAGCTTTAATTAAAGTACAATCCTGTAATGGTGCCTTGATTGATCCAATTCTATTTTTATTCATTCTTGTGTTTCCAATTTTGAACTTATTAGACCTTAAAAGTGGTCTCCCAGGATTGGAGGTTTTTGCCTTGAAATATTATCTGATGTCTGGCCTTGGGGATTTCCAGGAAAACAGCTTTCATTTTTTTCCCTCTTTGTTGCTCCCCTTTCAGAAAAGCTGAATATTCACAAAGCCAGTTAATACAAGTAGGATGTAGAAGAACTCAGTACCCCTTGAGACTGGATTTGGATGTCTTCATTAATATGCCTGAAATAAATGAACACACATGTATGTAGAAATGAAGCTTGTTGAAATCAGTGAGACTTACATCTAAGTAAATGTGTTTAAGTTGGGGCATGAGAATTACACTTTGATTGCTACTATAGAACATTGTGTTGTGCAACAACAGTTCAATTTACAAGTTAATTGGAGTCTCTAGAACTGTGTAATTTATACTAGCTGTTTTCAGCTCTGGGCTTTCTTTTTTTTCAGAAGAGTGACAGGTAAATATATGACCAAGTCAGAATATGCCAGATATTAATAAAGCTTGACTGACATCTTCAAATAGACACACAGGGAAAAAGAAAGCTTTAAACATCTGCATGGTAGTATTAGTTAGCAATTTATTTGTTTGTTTGTTTATACTTTCGACTTATTGGCTGCCCTCCCCCGAAGGGCTCAGGGTGGCTTACAACATGGTAAAACAATAATCCATATATTACATAAATCATTATTATTTAAAATCAGACACAGAATTAATCTAAAAACAGAATAAGATCCACAACAGATTAGATTAGATGGTGATAAAATCCCACCCCCATTATACAAATTTAAATAGATGGCATCATTGTCATGACACAGGCATTGTCATTTATATCATGAATTAGTTATGGGAGACAGACGTATAAAATAGCTTCCTCAGATTTTTATGCATATCCATAACTTTTTCAGCTTTTGGCAGTAATATAGAAAAAGAAGACTTTTACATGTAGCAATTATTATATTCAGACTTTGTTTATAGTGGCAGGGTCACCTTACTGACACTTGACTGAAGTTGCAATTTTAATGTGACGATCATCAGCAACCATATTTGTGCGTTTGTCTGTGGCAAAAGCTGAAAGTGCATGCATATATTAAGCTACATTTATTAAACTCCAGTTTGTTTGTGGTGATCAGGAGCCAGCAAATTCTCACTGTTTCCTATCTTTTCTCTTGTACTCAGAGCCAAGAATGAGGACTTCCTGTAATGAAGGAAACCACAGTTTTCTTGACATCCACCTGAACCACTTTTATACATTTCAGCTTGTTTCTAATCTACAAATGTAATGTGCAATTCCAAATCAGTATTCAACCTAGTTTAAAACGGCAGTTGCTTTCAAACCAATGAGTTCGAAAGCCAAGTAACTTCTGGGCCCATTCCCATTGTAAACAAACCAGAGTTTATTTGCTATGTTTGAATGCAGCCTGTAGCAGAAATGCAGTACTGATGTCAAAGAAGACATTATTTCAGATTGACCACATACGCTTTTCAGTCAGTATACGATGACCAAATTTTACTTTGCTTTACTCCCTGTTTATTATTTTCGCAAAAGGCGATGGGAAAAAAAATACTTAGCCAATATTTACTGTTGTTTTTAAATCATAAGTAGGTAGCTTCCTCTTGCAGTTACTTGGATGATGTATGACTTCCTCCAGGTATCCAAATGGCTGAAGTTTACAAGCCATTTGTGGCTTGTTCCAAAGCCTATTGAGTCAGATGAGAATCTAATTTAAACTGGTGGGCTGCTTTGGGCAACCCCTGTCTTTGCTTGAGGGGTAAGGGAACATAAAGGCACAAATGGAGTTGGAAATGTAAAAGGTGCTCTCAGGAAAAGAAAGGTTACTAGTTGATATAACACATTAGTCATGGCTTTATACAGATTATGATTTTCTTAATTATTTTAGGCAAAGCTGGAGCAAAACTAGACTGTGAGAAGGGGAGAAATACGTACAGGGAGATTTAAAAAGCCATGTGAAACAGGAACTATGAAGGCAGTGGAACCAGATGTTTATGATAGAGATGTGCCCCCTCCGAAGGAAGCTGACTTTGATTGCATCAGTTTTATTTTATGGAAAAACAAGAGGGGAGCCTCAGAGTTTCTGGACTGTGTGGGTTTATGTTACCTTTGCCAGAAGTACTGGCTTTAAATTCATTTTTTTGCATTAGTCTGCTTTGTTAACGTAACTTTATTAAAGTCAGTGAACTTTTCTTTTACAAGGAAATAGAGGGACTCAGGAGTCAGTCAGTTGTCGCATTTTTTGGCATTGTTTGTGGGAGATTAAAAAGTACTAGGAATCCTCCAGCTCTTGAGGGAAATAAGAGCTCTGCCACTTAATGAATTGGATCAATGGCTCATCAAGCATGGTAATGTCAACCATGAGTGGGGTGCGTCTTGAACTCTGCTCTCTAGGGTCTCAAGTAGAAGTTGTTCCCAGCCCTGCCACCCGATACCCAATTAAGTGGAGATGGCAAGAGCTCAGACTTGAATCCTCATACATGCAAAGCATGCATTTGTCTGCCGAGCTATGGCCTCTCTTTTTGAGCAATGGGAAAGGACGTTTTATCAGCAGATGACAATTCTATATTTATGTACAAGCTCAGCTGCAGTAGTCATGGTCTCATTGTTGCGTGGCATGTGTAATATACTTTCCAACAGAGTCTTTCTGTAAGATGTATATTAATTTATGTAACTGCAAGAAGACCTCCATGGCCAAATTATTATAGAATATATACCAATATTTCATGGACTAGGGTGGGAGGTGTTGTCTCCTCATACATGGCCAACATGTTGTTTATTTTACAGGACTATCCTAAACAAGAGCTACATCATTCTAAGTCCATTGATTTAAGTGGTCTTAGGAGGCGGTAACTGCTTAGGATTGCATTTAATGATGCTGTTCTAAACTGTGTTCGCATTTATTTTCTTTCTGAGAGCCAGCATGGTATATAGCAGGGGTCTTCAAACTATGGCCCTCCAGATGTTCATGGACTACAATCCCCATCAGCCCCTGCCAGCATAGCCAAGTGGTAGGACTCATGGGAATTGTAGTCTATGAACATCTGGAGGGCCATAGTTTGAAGACCCCTGGTATATAGTGACTAAGAATAGCGGAGTCTAATCTGGAGAACTAGGTTTGGCACTCCACTCCTCCGCATGAAGCCTACTGGGTGACCTCAGTTACGTCAGAACTCTCTCAGCCCCTCCTACCTCACAAGGTGGCTGTTGTGGGGAGAGGAATTATTAGCTGCTTTGAGACTCATTACGGTCCAGGAAAGCGGAGTAAAAATTCAAACTCTTCTTAATTTCAGTGGTCCACATACCTTTTTTGAAAAATCCAAAGGGGATTATGTAACAAAACTACTGCAAGTTGACAGCTAAGTGTGATGACCAATTTCTGCATGATGTGTTGGATTGCCACCTCTGGATTGGGAAATTCCTGGAGATCTGTGTGTGGAGCCTGGGAAGGGTGGGGCGGGGGGAGGAAGATGCTTAACAGGGATATGATGCCATAGAGTCCACAATCCAAGGCAGCCATTTTCTCCATTAGTTGTTGTCCATCTTTGTTGCCTGGAAATTAGTTGTAACTAGTGGGGACCCACAATAAACTTGCAGAAGCAGCCATCCCATTTTGCCTTGTTTACTTTCTTCGCCCTATCTCTTTTCTGTGCAAGCTTCCCTCTCCAGCTCTGCTGTCGATGGCTAACCCAGAGCAGTCTGAGTGGACATGCTGAGCCTTCTCTCCATTAGTGGCTTGCCTGGACTTCTCCAGGCAGGCACACCAAGGCCCCCCCCCCCCCCCCCCCATTTCTCTTTCCCTCGCTCTCTTGGCAGCCTGCCTGCACTGCTCTGAGCAGATGCTCCAAGGCTCTCCTCCTTTTCCCTCTCTGTCTCCCTGTGGCTTACCTGGACTGCTTCGGGCAACTGCGCAAGGTCATCGCTGGTAGCTGCCAAGGCCATCACTGGGCCTGCTACAGTTCCTGGGCTATGCTGCTGCTTGAGATAAACATTGCTTGTATAGAGAATGTGTTTTATTTGGGTGGAATTAACTTCCCCCCTGCACTTTTTTGGATTTTTCTGCAAACTTGGGGAGCACCCCAAGTTTGAAGAAGCATCTGTTTGAAGTAAGTGTACCCCCTATCTGTGGATTTAAGTATCTGCAGATGGGGGCATAATTGGGAAGTCTGTCTGTCTGTCTGTCTGTCTGTCTGTCTGTCTGTCTGTCTGTCTGTCTGTCTGTCTGTCTGTCTGTCTAATACTGGAGTTCTCCAAATCTACCCTGGAGATTGGCAACCATAACATTACAGTGATGTGAAATGTGATTTTTGGCTTGCCCCTTTCAAGCCTAGGTCACATTTCAAAGATATGCTAGGATTTCTTGAGGCCAGGTACTATGCCAGAATTTTGTGGAAATGGTTTGCATCAATCAACTTTTGGTCTGGAAATTGCTCAGTGTTAATATCTGTGTTATCTCTTCTCATCTTTTGTTAAATGTTGTCTTTAGTGCTTCCTGTGTGTTGTTTCTTTTTATGGAAATAATTCCTTTAACCCAGTGATGGTGAACCTTTTTGAGACCAAGTGCCCAAATTGCAACCCAAACTCCACTTATTTATCGCAAAGTGCCAACCCGGCAATTTAACCTGAATACTGAGGTTTTAGTTTAGAAAAAACCAGTTGGCTCCCTCTTTCTCCGCCACACCCACTCGAGTAGGGGCTAGCCTCCTCTATCCTCCAGCAAGTCCCACGTGCACCGCTCTGTGCCTCTCTAGCATCTCGGCCTCCTCTGCGCCCCTCCCCCCTTGGGCAGCAGCTACCCGAAGCACAAACACCAGGCTTGCCAGCTGAGTCCTCCCTGCTCACCGCAGTGCGCACATGTCGTGCTCAGTGACCCAGGCCAGCCTAGATGTGCGTGTGTGTGGGTGGGGTGATTTTCCACCCCCCACATGACGAAGTCTGTGTGCGCGTGCCCACAGAGAGGGCTCCAAGTGCCACCTCTGGCACCCGTGCCATAGGTTCGCCATCACTGCTTTAGCCCATGCAGATCTTTAGCAAGGAGGCTGCTAAAAAGAGGATATACGGTAATCAGGGAGCCATAAGTGGCAGAGTTGTTACCATTTTTGGTAGGCCTGAGCATGTCATCAGCAGTGATGGCAAACCTATGATACTCTTTACAAAGGTGATACACCATGATGTTTTGGGCGCCATATCAGCATTCACCAACACCCAACAACAACTGTTCCCCCTGTTTGAGTTTGAGTCATTTTTGTAATTCTTTGATGTTTCTTAATGCATAGCACCACACATGCTTGGACTGTATTTTTTAAATAAATAAGTAAATAAATATGTAAATAATTGTTTCTCTTTTGTATGAGGGGAGAGGCGACATGCAGTAAGTCAATTTTTGACACACCGAGCCCAAAAGGTTTGCCATTAATGTGCTGGAGCTTTAACCTGCTATGTTTTATTCCAGTGAGGGGGACTGTAGTCATAGTTTCATAAGAAGTACTAGTTCAGTGGTCACACAGATTAGTTCAGTAGAGTTCAGAAGACAATTGCTTCCACTGAGGCATGAACGAGATCAGCAGCTCTCATTACAAACTGGGATTTTATTCACTTAAGATCAATAAGAATTTCAAGATGATAAAAGCTAATTATATATTTGCCTGAATATGAGCTGATCAGTTTGATCTGGTGCTACTTAAAGGTCTTCAACTTTTCAGGAAACTTAACCGTCAAGAGATTTTAATTGTTATCTGTGAGCAAAATGCATTTATGCGTATTAGTGTACTTACTGATAGAGCTGCTATCAAATATGAGTTTTCATTTATTAAGCTAAACATGTCCTCAATTTTCCAAAGTCTTTACAGTTGGATTTCTTTGCTCATTTTAGGGTGAAGAAACTAAAGCACTCAATCTTGTCCTTCATCGTGATTCTGGATCTCTTGGATTTAATATAATTGGTGGACGACCATGTGTGGTATGTCAATCATTAATGTTCGTGTTTCCTATTAGTGACAGCGTAAGATACACTGTAAGGAAAGGTCTTGCTTTACGGAAAATCTTTCCGTACACAAATTACATAGACTATCTTCTTGAGCTCATGGTCTCTTGAATATTTTGATGTACTAGGAAGTATGAGGATTCTTTGATACATTTGAAGTAGGCAGATGGTACATTAATTCTTGTAAGTTTTAGCTTCTACTGTTGGTTCTGAAAATCCTGCCCTTTCACAGTGAGATTATTTTATTGCAGTTAAAAGAAGGGGCGGAACGAGGGGGAACTGCGCCTGGGGCACGTGTGCACCCTGCACCTCTGCCATGCCCATGCCGGCCACGCCCCCGCCCCAGCGCACACTTGGGGCATCATGTCCCCCCCCACCCCGTTGGCACTGTATCACTGGTTAAACGTAAATAGCAATCAGCAGTTTGTTCTAACTTTCAGTCCTGGAAAATACATAAAATTCTTGAGCATCAAATATTTAGAAGCCAGCCTTGCATTTGTTATAGTCCAGTCCTGCAGTGAGATGGAAAAAATGTATGTATTAGCTACAGAAAGCAATTTCAGTTAGGAATATGAGGAACAGATATTTTGGATTTCTCTGTTTATGTTTACCAAGATAGTAGTCAGCATAATGTTTAAGTTATGAGCTTTATAATTTCAGCTGAGTTATTGTTTTGTACAATATGTGGGTTTTATTTAAATCAAAATAGAAAAATTGCTTCATATTTATTGATTTGCTTCATTCTATCTGAACAAAATCAGCAGATTTCTAAGAAAGGAGAAGAGTTAATTTTGAAATAATGGCTTTTTTACATCAAAAAAGTTCAGTCTTGTTGACTGTAGTACTTTAATTAAGTAATTTCCTTGAAATTACCAGCATTTTAGTAGCATTGAGGTGGAATCTCTTGAACACTGTTAAAATTCTATGAAGATATTTGCTAAATGAACAAAAGAACCTTCATCTCATTTGCTAGTGTTTTTAAGGAAGAGAACATTCTTCAACACAAATACATTCCTATTGTTTCACGCTATATTCTTTGACTTTGAAGTGTTACAGATTAGTCAGTTTATGGAAAACCTAATGAAGGTGTGGATTATTCATAATCTTTAGAAAATTAACCATAATTAACAACTATGTGTAGTAAGGACAGTTGTCATTTCCAACTGTTGAAAACATCTTGAATAAATCCTTTCTATCAAAAGAAGGGGGACTATAATGAACTAATATAGAAATAGTTAGATTTGAGACCAGTAGAACCCTAGAGATTAACAAGATTTTCATGGTATAAGCTTCTAAGAGTTCTGTTGATCTCAAAGGTGCCACTAGATTAAAATCTAACTGTTCTATTTCAGACCATTGTGGCTACTGTCTTGATGCTGAAATAGTTTGTTTATTCAGAAGTAGGGCTGAGCAGAAGGTAATCTTGGTTCCCTGTTTGCCTCAAAAGAAGAAACTCTAGATGACTGACCCAAAGAACTCTTTAGTCTCACCTTTCTTGTGACTATTGGCAACTCTTGATGTGACTATTAATTCCTTCTGGGACTACTTCATTGCCATTTCCCCCCTTACATTTCATTGTCTCTTCATGGTTCCAAACTAGTCAGGGATCATGTACCTATGCTATTTGTTATACTCTGCCTTTCTGCCTTCATTTGGATTACCGAGGAGGCCCACAGATTAAAAACATAAATAATAAAAACATCATTCAAAGAATTAAAACCATGGCATATGCATGCAAAACAATATACACACAAAAAAACCAATAGTTAATCAGGGATCATTGAGGACCTCTAAATGAAATAAAGTCTTCACCTCCTGACAGAAGATGGCAACAGAAGAGGACAAGTTTCTTAGTTTCACTGGGGAGAGAGCTGTTGAGTTTTTGTGCCATGATCAAGAAGGCTGTGTCTTGGTTTACCACCTGAGAAATTTCAGAAAGTGGGGGCACCCAATGCCGGGTCTCAGATGGTGACTGTAGAAGTTTGTAGGTTCACAGGCTGCAGATGTTCTGGTCCTAAGCCTTGCCAACACCAGCACCTTGAACTGTGCCTGGAAACAGATCATGAACCAGTGTAGATGGAACAAGCATGAAGTGAAATGGCTCCTACAAGCCACACTATACAGGCATTGGGAGAGGGCAAGTCCAGAAAAGATTTACTGTCCTTGTGGGTACACTAGCCAGTGCAGAGAATGGGCTCCCCATTATGGCAAGGCACTGCTAGGCACTCCAAGGGTTGGCAGGATGGGTAGGGATGCTGTTGTCTGAAAACAGAGCCCCCACCCAGCCATCATGGATCAGTCTGGTAACATTCAGGACCACCAGCCTAGGGGTCCTCAACACCACTCTTGAGACCACCTCTGTCAAATTAGTCAGGGATGGACAGTATACCATAGAATCCTAGTATTTCCCTTCTATCCTGATATTAGGTATGCAGCCTCAAAGCTGGACATGTCTTGAATGGGACACTATGCCCTCGACAGACTTCAGCAAAACCACCTCCCTGCCTGCCAGACCTCTGCTGATCTATCACTATCTTGGAGGACATAGTTGGGAGAGTACAATCCCTTCCCAACCAATTTTAAGTGATATGTTATGAGGAAATATACATAATGTATACTCTTTTCATATCCTTTTGGTCCTCTTCCAATCTGGAGAAGCAGTTAGGAGTGGTGGACTCTAATCTGGTGAACTGGATATGCTTGCCCACTCCTACTCATGATGCCTTCTGGGTGACCTTGGGCTAGCAACGGTTCATCAGAACTCTCTCAGCCCCACCTACCTAAAAAGGTGCCTGTTGTTGGGAGAGGAAGGGAAGGTGATTGTAAGCCGCCTTGAGGCTCCTTAAAGGTTCAGAAAGGTGGGGTATAACTCGAAACTCTTCTCTTCTTCTTCCAAGGTGCAGGGAGGCATATTCCTTGCAGTAGAACTCATGTCTTGTTGCCGCAGGTAGTATGTGTATCTTTGGGAAGTGATCAATGACCCGCCTTCAGATCCATCTTCAGATGATACACAAATTGTGGTGATGTCTCCTCTTGTTCTGTTTCTCTGAATCAAACAATGTGGTTTCTAGAAACATGGCAAGTTAAACACTAGCTTGTTTGTGGCTGTGTATAATATTTACCAATAGAAAGGTCTGCATCACCATGGCTCTGGTCTGCAATGTACTCAAGCATCCCTCTGGCATTCAGTGTTTAACTTGTGAGCAGTTCCATGACTTTAAAATGTTTCAGTCTTTTCCAGTGTTTACATTCTTTTTTTCTCCTTCTCTCTTTTTTTCCTTAAAGGACAATCAAGATGGCTCATCTAGTGAAGGAATTTTTGTGTCTAAAATAGCTGACAGTGGGCCTGCTGCCAAAGAAGGGGGACTGCAGATTCATGACAGGATTATTGAAGTAAGAACAGTTTGTCTGATCTCTTTTAAGTAGGCAAAGTTCCATCGCTGATCTTTTGTTTAAGAAGACAAGTTTATAAGACAAGTCTGGTGTATAAGACAAAGTGTATTTCGCTGACTTGGAAGAATAGTGGCACGGGTAACAGGGCCGGAGATAGGGGCAGCTAAAATATGCTTGACTTGCTTCAATGCTGACCTTCCTGGCTTTAGGTATAGTTCTTATCTATATATAGAAACCAGATTATGGAAGGTATGTGCTTGTCCTGCCGTTTTGAAAAGCTAGCATCTCCTTGGTATGCTGCAGTTATTTCTTTCTGAATCTGCTGGAGACATGCAAGTTATTTAGTTAAAACCATATGTGAAGTCAAGTATCTGTTGTGAAAACTGTGACTTTATTTAGCTTGGTTCCTAAGGCATTTTTCAAGGGGACCAAAATGTTTTGAATGGAAAGGACAGAAATCTCTCTTAGTGAGCTTTCATGCCAACTGTGATGAGCCTTTCTGAGAAATTCGTTGGAGGGTTACTGTGTACTTTCAGTTCATACAGCCTAGAATCATTCCCAGGTTCTTAAAGTTTTCACTCCTTGAAAAATAGGTCCTGTTGTAGAGGTTACTGCGGAAGACAATTTGTGCACTTTTTAGAACTGTTAATGAGAAAGTTTGATTTATGAAATGGAAAGCAGTGAATACCAAATCACATTCTGCTATTGGCTATATTTGAATTTGTCCATTTGTTTTAATTATTGTAAAAAGGGGAAAGTCAGGCAAGAGTAATGTTCAGAAAAGAGAAGTGCTGATTTTGTTGCCAGAGTTAGCAAGGAACAGCCAGTTTCTCCAAGTAATGGAATTCCTTTGCTCTTATGTTTTTCAAATGAGCAATAAACAGCTGTTAAGGATTTTCAGTTGGCTAGGAACAGCATGTATTTGCTATTTTCTGCATGGGTACTGTAAATTGCATTCACAGTTTTTAGTAAGCATAGAAAATATTGACAACAGTTAGTGCTGGAAAGGACATTTAATGATGCAAGGTATAGTTGAAGAAGATTTTAAAACTGTTTCACCTTTTACAAATTTATGAAGCAAGATGTCTGCAAAGAGATCTAATTAGAAGGTGTTCTTGTAGTCTCCCCTATGTAAACAAATGGAGAACTGTGATATTTGTAATAGTTTTAAGGTACCTTTCCTCTCCCAAAACACTGGGGCCTAAGACTTCTGAGGAGGAAACTTACAGGAGTCCTGGTCTCACTTATTATACTTATCAACGTAATAGATTGGGCCCTGTGGTGCTTGGGTGCACATTTAGTGGTACCTTTATTGAGGGGGAGGGAAGGTGGGGATTGTGACCTTAGTCCATTTGTCAGGAGAAAAAGTTCCTGCCAAGAGGGCCTATTAATGAGCAAATGCTGTGCCAGAGTTGTTGGGTAAGTGTATCCCCATCTCATACCTGTATAGTTTCCATAACAGGTTGTATAGGATCTTGTAGTGCTTTAAAAATGCATCAAGCTGCTTGATTAGGGATTCCGATGGAACAATATAATGTCCACCTAATCAGTGATGGTTCCATGAATTTAGAATCTCTTGAATGTGGACCTATTTCAGCAGTGTTTACCTTGGAGTGATTGCTCACAACTAAATGCAACGTTCTCTATTAAATACTTTTAAAATAAAGACAGAAGTAGAAGTTCCCCAAATATCCACTGTGACAAGCCACAGCATCCAAAGATTTTGGGGATCTAGTTTAGTTTTGAACTATAAACCTTCTTGTCATTTTCCAGGTCTTCTGCAGGTAGTGAGTGTATAGGCTCAGGTTGGCTGCTGTGAGGTAAGTTTCGTGGTGCACAAGATTATTGAGATCACTGAGGCTGGACAAATATATAAAAATTAAGAAAATTTATTTATTTACAGGTTGGTTTTAAAAGGGGGGGGGGGGGGAACCAGCAGCACAAATCTCCAGGTAGACAGAGTAGACCCCTGACTGAGGCACAAACATTTAAATTAGTTATGACTTAGAGAGAAGTTAGACTTTTCTACAGTGCTTTTAGGCACAAATAAGGTTTTATTGACTAGCCACTAGATTGGATCCTTTCTCTCACACAGGATTCCAGCTACCCTTTCCCCAAAGTCAGACTAAACCATACATCTGCTCATCGCAGAGACAGGCCTAACAATCGAGCACTTTCCTCTCTCCCAGAAATACATCTAAACCGCTCTGCCTCAACAGTGTGGGTTTCTCTGACAGACCGTTCACACAAGCACAATTATTTGGGTTGAGTCCATTTCAGTTGAGGAACAACTGTTATTACTTGCTCTGAAATAGATTTTGGACATTAATGACACATATCACTGGCCCTTGAAGTCTTGTATGAAGTCAGACTATATCTGAACACAGGCTAGGTTTAGTGGGTGCTCTTACCTGTAAAGAGAAAGCAAACCTTAATGAGGAATTTTCATGTTCTTCGGTGTACTTTAAGTTGATTGTTTGAAAGAGTATTATCATTATGCAGCACTGTTGGTGCACTTGAGCTTTTGTACATTCATTTGTAAATAGATTAATTGACAGCTAAGCATCTCTAGATCTTGCTCTGCATCCTTTAAAAAAGTTTTTCACCATGTAAATATTCCCTGCTTACCCAGCTATTGCTGCTAGCCATGCATAATTCATTTACTTTGTTTTTATCCTTTCACACTACCAGGCAGAGTCACCCTTCAGTCTGTCTGCTTTTTGTCCATAGCTAGACCTGAGCTGTCATTTCTCTCTCTCTGGCCGTTTCCGCACAGCCCAAATACAACACCTTCAGCAGGCGCCGTTCGCACAGGCGGCGCTGCTGAAACGCAGCAGCACCGACCTGGCTTCCCTCCACCTCCCCCAGAGTGGCGTCAGGCCACCCCAAAAAACCTCCCTCCTGGAGGGAGGTTTTTTAAAAACAGCGTGTTCCCGCCGGCGCGGTGCGAACGGCACCACCGGGAACACGCTGTTTTCCCCGTCCCTTCCCCCTCACCTTGTCATCCTGCGTCGCTCTACCGGACTGCTGAAACCCTCCCTCGCTGTCCTCCGACCCCTGGAGGTCGGAGGGCAGCGTGGGTGGGTCTTAGTAGTCCAGCAGGGCGACGCAGGACGACGAGCTGAGTGTGGGGGGACGGGGAAGAGGCGGCTCCATGCGGAGCCGCCTCTCCCGCGCCAGCCTCTGCGGGGGCCGCTCGCACACTCCCGTGCGGACAGCCCCCACCCCTCCACTGGCAGGATTCCTGCCGGTGCAGGGGCGCCTCTGAGTCAGGGACTCTGAGTCAGGACTCAACTCCCTCTTCTCCTGTGTTCCCTGCAACATCTCATCTCTCATTTGGAAGGTGACAGTGCTGGAGCAGCATTCTGTGGGCTTATCTGAGTGGCTGATGTTCCCTCCAGGGGCAGGATAACCTCCTGTCCATCACAACTACCCTCTGATTAAGGGCAAGTAGACCTGTGGGACTCACATCTTTATATTATCTTCAGAGGTGGGTCCATTGGGAGAAGAAATTGTCACATGAAAATGGCAGAAGAGGTCCTTAGAAAGTGCCAGGTTGCAAAATCCATTTTGAATCCTATATGTTGCAATTATCTATGGGCCAGAGATGACCACATTTACTATGACTGAGCTCACATTGTTGAATTATGCTCCCAGAATGGAAAGGAAATTTCTTTATAAAGTAAAGGCAGAGCAGACATAACGTTTTATTCACAGCATGTGAAGATTTCATCAGACATCCTTCCTGGGGTACAAGTAATGAGCATTTTGTGGAAAACTCATAAGACCTATTTAGTTGAACTCCTTTAAAATATGACCATAACTTGCACACAAAGCAAGCATCTGGTATCCAAACAGTATGTGTACAGGCAGCAAAGTGTTAGGGAATAGCAGGCCTAGGAAAAATAAGCTAGACATTTTATTAGCATTATCATTGATTTTCTGTGTGTGTCCAGCCTGCACAAATCTGCACAAATCTCCATGCTTCAAAGGCGCACAATGCCTGGAGAAGTTATCTTCAGTGCATTGAGATAGCCTTAATAGGAAGCAGGGGTTGTAACAGTTGAACGTTTGAACTGTGTTTTATCTCTTTAATGGCCAAACACATTAACGTATCTGAACTCCCTCGCACAATCCAATGCAATCTAAAGTCTGAGGGCACAAATCCATTTCAAAGGTGACCTTGTGCGGCTGAGAAGAATGTGGAGCTAACCAATAATACTGTTAATCAAACGACAAATTACGGACTAATCAAATGACAACGGTATCTTCCTCAGAAATTGAAATATATTTATTTTGTATTTATTGGTATGGTTCCTAGTTTTATCACCCTGACTTAAAATAACTGAATCACAAGATACAGTCCAGTCTGATCCATCTGATACCACAGAGTCTGTTCATTCAGATTCACAAAATAAATGGAGGCTGTGCATCAGCTGTACTTGGTGTCTTGTAAGCGTAAACTGTGATTATGTGTGTGGATTCTATTGTGGCTGTTTGTAGAGAAATACTGTTTCATTGTAGGTGACACCATTTATACTTTTTATCATTAGGCATTATCAGGATAGTTCCGTAGTTTGCAAAAGAACAAGGAGAATAAAACTAAATAGTTTAGTTCAGCCAGTGGGAGAAAAATAGTTCTCTATGTTTCATTGATAGGTTGATCAACAAAGCATCATTATGAGAAAGTGGGTTCGTACTAGACGCACTTGTCTCCAAGCTTCCCCCCCCCCCCACCCCCCGATGTCTAAGCCCTGCAGGTAGAAGCAGAGAGGTGATCATTCCCTTTGGAAAAAATGGGAGCGTTGGAGGGTGAACTCTATGGCATTATATGCTGCTGACATCCCTTCAGTCCCCAAACCTGTCCTCCCCAGGATTCACCCCGAGATCTCCAGGAATTTTGCAGTCTTATTGGTGACCCTGCTCAATTTCCCCTTCTAATGGCGGCCTCCTGTACTGCGTTGCATTTTATTTTCGAGTGTTGCCCAGCCACAAGATTTTGGGTAATCAGAGGGACCTTCAGGGGAAAATGGAGGTGGGAGTACATGTGTGTCTATGAGTTCCTTCCTCTGGTTCTTCTGTAGTGGTGGTTCCCAACCTTCTTTTCAATTTCATACCCCTTAGCAACCCAGTTCCCTAAAATTGTACCCCCATATTAGCAAACCCATTGGAGGGAACACAGGAGAAGAGGGAATTGAGTTCTGACTCAGGGAGAGAGCAATGACAGTTCAGGTCTAGCTATGGACAAAAAGCAGACAGACTGAAGGATAACTCTGCCTGGTAGTGTGAAAGGATAAAAACAAAGTAAATGCATTTTTTGTGTACCCCAAACACTCTTTCAGGTGCCGCTGAGGGTATTTGTACTACTATTCTATAGGATAAAACATCATCCCCAAAACCCTGATATCTGACAGTCCGAGAGCTGAGACAGTTGTATGTGGTTGGCAGATTGGAATTTATTTCCATACAACACGTTCACATGGTGCACTTAGAGATTATCTGAATTGGTTTTGGAAGTTGTAACTATTTAATCAGTGGTAACAAAGATTAACCTGTAAGACAAATTTTAGGCATACTATTTTAAACTGCTAAGATTTTGCTATATTGTTTTGATGAAGAATGAGAAAGGAATAATTAATTCTAACACTTATCATTGTTCTTAACTTCTTGAAGAGAAGTAGCATGCATTTATTAAAGTGGGTATGATGTTTCTACTCAGTGTGTTTGGGGACATTTCTCTGGTAGCTTTTTTTTTAGTGTTGTTCAAACTTAATTCTCTATTAAAATTTATATAATGAAATGAATGACCTTACTTATTAAGAGAAACCGCTTCTGCATATTGTTAAATTTGCTGGGATCTCAATGCCCCCATAATGAACTAGCTTTAGTTCACTAATCTGTAGGCTAGTTAAAACAGAGGTGAAGCTACCGGGGGAATGGTGGTGTGTGCATTGCACCGGGCGCGCGCCTGGGAGGAATCGCCCTGCGGCGCCCCCTCCCATCCCTGGTGGTGCGCCCCCCCCACATACTTATCTTTGTGAAACAGTGACGGCTGGAGAAGCGGCCTGTTCCCTTCAGGCTGAACACAGTCTTGTGGGAACTACGCTTCCCAGGGTCTCATGGGAAGTGTAGTTCCCACCAGGCCATTTTCAGCTGAAGGGAACAGGTGCTTCTCCAGCCTGCACTAAGGTAAGGG
Organism: Sphaerodactylus townsendi; assembly: GCF_021028975.2. Lineage (NCBI taxonomy): Eukaryota > Metazoa > Chordata > Lepidosauria > Squamata > Sphaerodactylidae > Sphaerodactylus > Sphaerodactylus townsendi. The sequence continues at coordinate 37,397,083 of NC_059427.1, read as the reverse complement.
GAACAAGGCACCGCGGGGGGCGGGGCAGAAAACACACAGTGCGCACTGGGCGCACTCTGGCCCAGCTACGCCTCTGAGTTAAAATCAGTAGTTTTGTGGGTTCATTTTTTTAGTATTTAAAGAGATGGCCTTTAGGTAGTCTCACAGACCAAAAGCTTCCTATACAGCATTGCTGAGCCCAGAGAAAGTATTACTTCTGATTTATTTCAGTATTGAATTTTGTTCACATTATTAAATAACTAGTGGGGAATTTCCATTTTCCAACTGGGGAAAGGGGATCTCTGGCTCTTGTTTCCTGCTGCCACTCCTTCAGCCTGTGGGAGAAAAATAATATTTGAAAACTGCTGTTAGGAAAACCCAGAAGTGACTTTTGTGCATTCTAGGAGTAGCCAGAAATTCTTTGGTTTTATCACAAAATCTCTGGTGATTCCTAAAGGGGCATGACATTACTTCTGTCTAGCAATCCTAAACCAATATGAGGTTGAAGAATATTAGAAGCAAGGAAAATGAAATGTAATGCCATAATCTAGCTATAGCTAAGCGTTCTGAGGACCTCTATAATTTCAGCAAAGCTTGACCACTTTTAGGGAGTACTCCTAAGCTTGTCTACTCAGAAGTAAGTCCCATGTTATTGTGGGGCTTACTTCCCAGCCCCTTCCCACTTTCTGAAAACATGTGACAGGTTTCAGGAAAACAGCCAGTGGACCCCATAGTGCTCATGGGCACTACGTTTGGGACCCCTGCTCTGCAACTTCCTGGGTATGTCCACAGTTCCTTGGACCTTTAAAAATAATTTCTTGGGGAAATTTCCTTGGGGAAGATGACAAGGCTAGAGAAGAATAAAGGCACATTCAGAGCTAAGTAAGAACTTGTATGGGAAAGAATGTTTGATTCTTAATGTATCTGAGCATTATAAACGAAGAAATTTCACATTGAGATCCAAATAACTGGAGACTTTAGCGACATCACTACTCAAGGAGAAGGAATGTTGTGTAAATGATGGAGTGTTTCTAATGATAGTGATTTTATAGTTTTTGTGTTTTGCCCCTAAATTCATAATGATCGGAGATTAGATTAGATGATGATTATGACTTCAAATATTTATATTCTGCCTCTCCACTAGTAATGTCCTAGATGGTGCAAGTTTGTTCGCTGATTAGATGTTATGATGACTCCTGTTCTGTGTCAACCAAACCAAATCTGCTAACATACTGAGCAAAATGCCAGGTAAGGAATGTAGGTCAGATAGCATAAAGAAAACATATTGCATTAGAAAGCACCCTGTCTGAAAATTTACTGTTGGTACATTTTTGTCAGTGTTATGCATAAGGCTGGAAATGCCCTATTTTAAAAGTGAAAGAATGAATTTTCAGGATTTCAGCAAAGGCTGAACATGCAAAAGACAGGATTGAGAAGCACAGGAGAATGAAGAAATCCAGCTTTTGGAGATTCAGGCAGCATAGAATGGCTGAATGTGACATAACCTTCATACTAGAATTCAGGAATTGAATAAGTCACTGTAAATGTGAAGACTGTGTTCCAATGAAATGTATTGTGTTATTCCCTATTGTTTTCAGAAAAAGGTAAAACTAGTCATACCACTGCACGTTGTAAGGAGAGTGAATATATTGAACTAGAGTGAAAACAGGAGGTTCTTTTTTTCTCTAAAGTATTCTCTAAGATGAAGAACTCCTCGCTTCAAAGAAGAGCTGAGAAGATGGCAAATCGAGTTTTCATGGACTTTTAAAAAGTGAATAATGAAATTTGAAAACTATTGTACTTTTGTTCCTATGTAACGCAAAATAATTTTTTAAAAAATAAGAATTCTGAATATGGAGGATCTTCTGCATAGCTGAAGTGAAATAATGGTGGAGTTCAGTTGACAAGGGCTTTTCATTTAGAAGACTCCAGATTTTGTTTTCTAGATTGTGGAGTTATGTTGCTCCAGCTTGAACTGAATGATCTATTGACAGAATCTATTGACAGAAGTTGGGGTTTTGGTCTCAGTTCTTAAGGAGTGGTAGCAATTGGTTTCATTTCCTGCAAAGTACATTTTGGTTCAGGATTTATAACCTGGGGGTGGGGGGATATATTCATTTGACATTCATTAGACCAACATAACTTTCCATGGCACATTAGCACATGTTGTACTCATACATAGCTGTACCCCTCTGCCCCTCATAAAGACCATGGAAATTTACAATATGCTCTTAGGCCACGCCTTGCTTAAACTTTTTCCTTTTTTGAAAAAATAATTTATTATTTATTTCATCAGTTCTAACAATCAGCAAAAAACAAAGATTTAATTTAATACAATCAGTTATCCTATCGTTCTTAACAAATAAATATCTGTATACTTCCAGTAGAGATTAAATATAATGAACATAAAGTCTTAAATTGACCTTTACATTATCTAAATGCTTTCTGACAAGCATTTTTCTTTTAATATTTAAATAAATATCACAACTTCTTATTAATTATAATTGAAGTGCACACATTCACTCTTGTCTTTTAAATAGTTGACCACTTTTCAACTTTTCCCATCTAGAGAAGTGTTTATCATATGTTGTTAGGCGTGGAAAACGATGGGGAGAGTTTAAGCCTCATGGACAAGATCCTGTTGCAGGTTTGCAGAAATTAAATTTGTTATGTTTCTACTGATAATGAACTGATAGAATTGATACTGAGCACTATTTTACCCACAGAATTTGTGATTCCTCTTACTGGACCCACCCACTCACCCACCCAACACCTCCCTTCTCCAAATGTGTCAAGTCGGACCAAAAATGAAAAGGAGGTAACCCACCCTGCCCCCCAAAAGTCTCCAAATGAGCAGCACCCTTATGTCACCGCCCAGGGACACTGCCTTGGATTGCTACTGCTCCTTAAGTGACTGCCTAGCCCCACCCTCTCCAGGTGTTGCAAATGGGGTGGAGTGGGACTCACAAGCACTCTGGGAGCAGGCCACAGTTCCACAGGTCTTGCAAGCAGATCTTCCACACAGGCAGCAAGATGGACCAGTCTGGCACTGTTGCAACAGGGATGGGAAGTTTAAGATCAGAAAACCCATGATGCAATACAACTGTGTTTCTGGATAAAACTGAACAATCAAAAAGAAGTCGAAAGTAGAGTACATTTCAACTTATTTTCCCATTAAAATGGAATTATAAGCAGTATTAATATCAACTAGACATTGAAAAAGGGGGAGCGTGTTACTCAACCCAGGACACTTGGTAATATGCATATTTCAGCACACAAAATTTTAAAGGGAGGCTTCAGCGTGGAGCTGAATAGCTGGAATTCACATGCAGTATGTATGTGTACGCATGCATGCATGTATTTGTGTGTTTGTTGAACTTATAGGCTGCCCTTTCCCTTGCAGATTCAAGGTGGCTTACAACAATCCATTTGATAAAACCATAAACAATCTAATAAAACAATATGTCAGTGGATAAAACTGTCACAAGTGTCAGTTCCGTAAAATATCAATCAAGGGGAGAAAACATTATCATTGTCATACTTAGTAGAGACCAAGACTAGATAGCTCATTGCAGAAAGTAATCGTCTTCATTACATACGGATGTGACACTTTTCAAATTGTTGCACCGGTTGATCCATACGCTCTCTAATGAGACAATATAGTCTTTTGATCATAGGTGGTTTCATATGTGCATGGTAATGACTCGCTGGTCTCATTGTCACTTGGCCTTCTATTTTCTAATCAGTTCTTCCTGCACACTTTTTTCTTTGTAGCTTGTTATCAGTCCATCTAGGCTTTCCTACTGAAGATAATACTTTGTGCATAAGATGAAATAAGCTGTGGTTCATGAAGACTTATTCTACAATAAACGTGTCTAACTACTGACAGCAGCTCTCTTTGAATTCATTTACAATTTTGCACATTTATATATTAGGTATTTTTTGGTCTTCAGAAAAAGTGGACATACTTTTGAATTGCACTAACAAAGCAATACTTCACTTAGGCTAAATTGATTTTACAGATGTATCTAACATCTGTGTGTAAAAATGTGAGGATTTAATTTTTTTCACATCTGTTATATGTAGTTTCCTCAATTTTAAGAAACCCCTTGTTTAGTTTTCTACATTTGTATCAAAAGCTATCATTATTTAACTACTGGGTTTTAATTTGTGGTTTCAAATGTTCTGTTTGAGATTCTACAGAGAAAGGACTAATGAAGTCTATTCCTATCTATAGTATTTCGGGGGAGTTCATGCATATCAAAATAATTGGGCAATCAGACACAATCATCCTTAATTTGCAACATGTGTCGTAAATTACCGTGTCAATTGTATAAACCGATATGAATAAAATTAGTGCAAATTGACTAAGGAACTGTTCACCATCCAGAGGATTCCTATTCAGAATGCATTTGAATAGAGCCAACATGGTTTCATCTTATTTAAATACTTTAGATTAACAGTTTTGGATTCATAGTATGGGCAGTAAATGTTTGATAATTCTCCTTTGGTTTGCAAGAAGTCTTACTGTAAAAGAAGAAGAGTTTGGATTTATACCCCCTCTTTCTCTCCTGTAAGGAGACTCAAAGGGGCTTACAAACTCCTTTCCCTTCCTCTCCCCATAACAGACACTTTGTGAGAGGTGTGGCTGAGAGAGTTCCAAAGAACTGTGGCTAGCCTAAGGTCACCCAGCAGGAATGTAGGAGTGGGGAAACAAATCTGGTTCATCAGATAAGAGTCAGCTACTCATGTGGAGAAGTGGGGAATCCCACCCAATTCTCCAGATTAGAGTCCACCTGCTCCTAACCACTACACCACACTACAATTACAGTGTATTTTGTAATGCTACTGGATACTATTCTATTGCATCTATTATATACATGACTTCTTCCAATTTCCATTGCCCATGCAACTGAGAGTTAAGAACAAGATTCATTTGTTGGGTTCAGATAAAGTCAACTTTATTAACAGTTAATGAAAAGTTTCCCTTCCCACATGCTATGTGGTAAAAAAAACACCTTGCACCCAACAGTTGGGATATGGAGGACTCTTGACTACTCTTTCCTGTTGGATGAGTGCTGTATCTTCACTGTGGGACCCACATAAATGAACAGCTGTGCATCAGGAGGACTTCAGTGAACAGAAAAGGGAATTAAATTGCTCTCCTCTTTTTGGCAGTGCACTTCTGAGCTGGTTAATTCGCATACTCAGGCAGTCCAATATTATATCATATTCCTACATCAATGCTGGAAAGCCCACTTAAAGAATAAGGCATTCCAAGCATCCAAACACTGTACAAGTTACTTCATTTAAGAAGGGATGCAAGAAGTCAAAGAGACCAAAGGGGGAAAGGAAGGAGACTGTAACTCCCAGTCTCTTGAAGATCAAAGTAGGAGTTTGAACACCAAGGGGTACAAGCCTTTGGATAGCAGAAGACAAAATCCCCACCATAACAGATGGGGACTTCATAACTTAGAAGACAGGAGCAGTTTTGAGGAAGCACAAGTGCACATTTGGGATAGATTCTGTCCCCAGTTACAGGGCAGACAAAAAGACCAGAAATAGGCTTGAAAAGAGGGAGGACTGAAGGAGGGAATTCAGAGATGTAACATAACTATTTGAAAGGAAGGTATGCCCTAGGGAGGTATGAAAAAAATCCAAATAAGGTTAAATATGGGAGATATCCAAGGTGAAAAGGTTATGTTAGGGAAGGGCTGTGGCTCCATGACAGAGCATTTGCTTGGCATGCAGAAGACCCCAGGTTCAGACCCTAGTGTCCCTGGTAAAAAAATAATCAGCTAGTAAGTGATGTGAAAGACCTTCAGGAGAACTACTCTTTTCCACTGGTTTTATCCACTAAAAGATAAAAGCAGAATGATATCTTGATCTGCCACACTCTGGACCTTCTTTGGTCTAGAATTCTCTGCTTGGGTCTTTATGCCTTGGACACAGAACTAGGTTGGCACTGGGACCCAAGAGGAGTATTCTAGAACAAAGCAGGTCCAGCATGTGGTGGATCAATATATAATTCTACTTTTATCTTTTGGTGGAAAAGAGCATAGCAAATAGACAAATATCCCAGTTGAATTTTGCTTCTCAGTATGCAAATCACGCTTACAATCTTTTATTCTGTTTTTCAAATTTAATTTTCCCATTCAATGTATAGATTTTTCAACATTATTTGTGCACCAGTATGTTAGCATTGTGTATTGTACCTGAGTGTATGAAATACATTGTATGTACAATTACCATATGAACTGTGAATAAAAGCCACACAATATGAGTATTCAATACCAACTAATCTGCAAAAACAACAGCGAAATGAAGAGCCCTGGACCACTGCAAGTAAATGTATCAAGAAATGACGTGGAGACAGTAGAGATGCTGAAACAAAATATAAGTCACAGCCGGCTGTATTTTTCTGTAAAAATAAGAATTCTACTCTTTGTGGTTTCAGCTGAAAAAAAGCTGAAAAAAATATATCGAACAGTATCAAGACAAGGAATTGGTGGATAACAAGGCAGGCAGGCAGATCAAATAAAATACTTCTAAGGCAGATAGAAATTGTCATCCAGGACCATGAAAGCAGCAGGCAGTTGGGCTTCTTCCCCCTATAATAGCCCCCTTTTCCCCAACCTGCTTGATACCGTAGAGACCCAAGTGGTTTTGGGGGTACTAAATCAGTGGGGGAGGTAGAGGAGGAGGTGGGTGTCACCTAGAACCACGCAGCTGCCCTCCTGTTCCACTACTATCCAGTATCTCCAGAATGGTTTGCAGCTTGCAGAAGTGCTGCTTCTATTTCACACTCTGGCCCTTTCCGCACGGGCCCAATGCAGTGCCCTGGGGACGGCAAAAACACCATCCCCAGGGAGCTTCTCACATGGGGGGTGCAGCTGCTTCGCAGCCGCGCCACCCTTGTGCCTCCCCAACGGCGCGAAGCCGGCATTTTCCCACCTCCCTGAGCGAGGTTGCTGGAAAATGGCGGCTTCCAGCTGCTGCCGTGCGAACGGCAGCGGCTGGAAGGCGCCATCCCTCCCTCCTTTGCCCGATAGACCTACCTTCCCTGCGACCATCTGGTGCGTCACTGAGGCCTGGGGACTTGCCCCCCCCCCCCGCCCTGTGACTCCAGAGTGGTTGTGCAGGGCAGGGGGGCGTGTCCCCTGGTCTCGGCGACGCGATGGACGCTCGCAGAGAAGGTAGGTCGATTGGACGACGGTGCTCTGTGGCGCCATCTTCCCGTTCATTACCGGGACCGTTCATGCGAATGGTCTCGGCCTCAGTGGAGATGGCCTGGTTCTGGGGACTTTTCTGTTTCCACCATCATAAGTGATTTGTAGTTGAGACAGGCAGATTTTGGACCCATGATCAATAAGTTGAATTGTCAACAATTCAATATAAGCCAGTATTTTTCCAGAGTGGTGTGGTGATTAAGAGGGGCAGACTCTTAGTTTGTTTCCCCACTTCTCCACATGAGCCTGCTGGGTGACCTTGAGCTAGTCACAGTTTCCTCAGAACTCTCTCAGTCCCACCTACCTCACAAAGTGTCTGTTGTAGAGAGAGGAAGGGGAAGAGTTTGTAAGCCACTTTGAGACTCCTTAAAGGTAGAGAAAAGCAGGGTATAAAAACCACCTCTTCTTTTAAACTAGAAGTCACAGAGAGAAATGAAGGGACAGCTGCAAAAGCTGCTTGTGCTTCTGCATTCATGTGCCTAGTGCACATTTTAAGTAGGGCTCCTTCAGGCCCTTGAAAACTTTGAACCATTTCATAAGTAACCACAGTTCACAGACTTACATGCTAAATTAGGTGCTGGAGCTGTCTCACGTTTATGTAATTACTTGTATGTTCTTGTTTGTATCTTTCTGTAAAGCAGGGCACTTTGATATGATTTGAATAATTCAGTACAGTTTATTATTGCATCTTTCACTACAGAGGGCAGCCACGGGGATTATAAAGTTGTTCGACACCCATAAATATAAATGAGAACAGGCAAGCAATGTTAGCAGTTCAATTTGGGCCTTTTAAGTGTAATATTGAAGTTGTTTCTTTGAGACAGTGTATGTGTTTCTGCCTAAAACAAATTCACTGCAATATCTACTTGTATCTAATACAATTAGAGAAAGATGGGGGGGGGGGGAGGAGAGAGAGAGAGAGAGAGAGAGAGAGAGAGAGAGAGAGGTGTGTGTCTGGAGCAGAGTGTCTGCCCTGTGGTACCCCAACTCCAAGCATTCCTACTCTGGTGTGAGTGCACTTCTCTTTGTCCTGCTTTGTGTCAGACTTCAGAGCTCATTAGAAATACTGGAAAGGATGTATTACCTCAGCCACATGGGACACTGACAAGCCCATCTTAGTTTCTTTCAAAACTGCTTTGTTTGGCTTTAAAGTTTGACTTTGTTTTCTTATCCTATTGCACTATTTTGCATGCATTTTACCTTACGATATCATCAGTTCTTTTCAGTCTGGAAGTAAAATATAATTGTAAGTAGCAATATTCTTTTCTCTATCCCACACCAGAAGGAAAAAACAAACAAATTTATTTATTATGAAAATAGGATATGATATTATAGAATTAACACATTTTGGAAAAAAATGATCCGGGCTACTACCAATGGGTGTGCAAACCTGTAGAACAGGTCCTTGTTAACTTCTACTCTAAATACATAAAATTCCTGCCGCTGATGGCTATTTTATTGCTTCTCAGTCCTTGATTATCCCACTACCAGAGTGTTCCATGGAGAGATGTAGCTAGTTTGCTCAGTTTCTATGCCCATGATAGTCAAAGCCCATCCAGATTATCAGCAATGCAAAGATAAAGCTTAAATTCCTTTCACATGCTGACTACTTGCGCAACAAAGAAAAGGCTAGACAAATGATAGGTGTGGGTGGGAATGCCTGACCTAATAAGGTTTATGGAGCAAGGGGATTTGAGGGTCAATAGAATCCACAAGAGAGTATCAACATAAGATCAGAATTCCCTATAGGCTTTAGGCAAATATAATATTTCTAATGGACCAATAGTTGTTGGAAATGTGAAGTTTCAAGTTGCCCAGAAATCTTATTGAGGTGTTGTGGATCTATGGAATAAAATTACATGACCTTACACACTGGGAAGAAATTAACAGAATGTATTCATTGTGTTGGTGACTCCCCAAATTTTCTGGAAAAAATCCATCAATACATTGTATACCCTTTTCCACAAAGAGAACTAATTGCGGTTGGGTGTTGCACAGCGAATGTGAAAGTAGTGCGTTTCCGCTGGTAAAAATAGTGTTTATTTCCTTTAAACAACCTTTTTTACATGCAGCCCTCATAAAATCCCTTATTCTGCGAGCTGTAAACATGGTACTTTAAGAGAGCATTTTATTGGCTTAAATGACACTTTTGAAAATAGGGGGTTTTGTCAGAGGAAAACATTCGTTTTGTGCGGAAAAATGGCTGACGTAGCAGGAGAAGTTGCAGTTGGTGCTTGCCTTTTTGCCATGCTTGGGATTGAAAGGTTGGTCCTGGTGACGCAATGGCAGCCAGGCCCCGGTGGAGGAAAGAAACCAAGCAGATCTGCTGCAGCTGAGACAACCTCAAGCCTGCACGTGTCGTCTCCAGTGCCTTCCAGGCTCTCTGGGCTGAGCGGATGAGGGTAATAGCCCCCCCACCTCCACATCGTGGTGGATTAATTCTCAAATCTACTGAGTTCTTTTGGTGGAAAAGGGCATAGCAAGTTGGCTAAACACTTTGCCCAAATGTGGAACAAAATTTCTTAAAGAAATACAAAAATGTTTTATATTACATTTTGTTTATCAATGCTCTGACAAGCTTTTTTTTGAGAGGGAGAGCAGAGTGACTTTGCCCAACTCCAGGAATCTTTTTGAAGTCCAAAGAGGCTGTTGGAGCAAGAGAATGCATAGAAACCCACCATGTTTTGCTCTATGAGTTGGTTGGATACAATCCAATATTTATAAACCACTTTCATGCCCCAAAAGCACCCAAGGACAAAAACATTTGTTTGCTTATTTGCTTTTAGATATTCTTTCTGAGAAACAAAATAACAGAACTAGCTGCTGTGGAACTGACTGGCACCAAAATTTCTTATTTATGTATTCGTGTTGGCAAACAAATGCATACCACAAGTCAGTTAATAAGAAATGTTAAACCATATAGCCAGAGACTCTGCCTCTTAATGATGATATAGATGGTGATGAAAAGATATTCTACATGGGGACTGTGTAAAACAGCAAAGTAACAGGGTTGGATTTTGTTTTGTTATTTTAGATGCTTACTGTTGTGTTTAGAATATCATTGTGTTTGAGTATCACAGCAAATAGGTATTATCAACACTTGAAAGCAGAGGCTTAGCAAGGGGGGAAAGTGCCCGGTGCACTGGTGCGTCCTCCGCTCTGGAGCACCCCTGCCCCGGAACGCCCCTGCCACGCCCCCGGAATGCCCTTGCCACACCCTCACAGGGGCGCCTGCTCAATGCGTCGCGCACCCCCCTATCCCCTTGGAGCTACGCCTCTGCTTGAAAGACTCTGACCATTACTCTACTGGCTTCTTGAACCTAGCAAGGGCATGGGTCATATGGCTGCGAGTTAAAGCTAAACAAGAGCAAGGAATATGGCTCAGGAAAACAGCAGTATGCAGAAAATCTAGAAGGGTCTCAGATAAACATGTTCCATACCTAGGTTAGTAGTGTTCATCAACTTTTCTCACATATTGTTTTATCTAGGCCAGTTCACTAACACGTAATTTGCATAGTTTCTGTTGCCTCCTTTCAAATGAGTTGTCTGGTAATATTGGAAAATGTTTTAATGTCCTGTAAATATCGGCCAAATTGTGTGATTCATCCATTTTGGTTAGTGGATAAGTCAGGTTTAAATCGGGTGAGTTGGGACCTCTGCTTCCCATGTCATGTTGGGAAATGTGGAGGTTCTGTCGTCAAACTAAAAAAAAAAAAGTTTATGCCAAATCGTATAGCCTCTGAGTGTCCACACACCCTTTCTCAAAATGTAGATCTGCTTATATTCTGTAGCTGAGTAAGCTTTACTTAAAAGGACTTGTTTATAGACTGGCTAGTTTTCTGTTCATCCGCAGCACTGACAAAAAATTGTCTTTCGGAACTGTTATAGAATAACACTGATGGGATTTTTATCATATCTTTCCTGCACAAAAGCTCACAGAGCCCTGATGATTGAGGCTAGAGATTTTTAAAAACATATTGTTCTACAATTGATTAGTAAAAAAACACGTTCTTTTAAATTCTTTCAAAATCTTAAAATAAGATGAAGGTGTCATGTTCTCACACCTGTCACATGATCATGCCAAAGGGCACACAGGATGGAATACCATTTTGCTTTTTAAAACCTCTTTGTTGTGGCCAGCGTCCAAGGAGCCATACAAGTACTTCATGTTCCGAGAGACGTTAGATTTGTTTTTCTTGAATAGCAGCTCCCATACCATATGGCAGACTGCTTTTGAAGTCCACAGGGTCAGCGGTGTAAAGAAATTCCCCCAAGCAAGTGCAAGCCCTTGGGCAGCCCTAAAGTAGGTCTTTGGCTTCTGGCCTGTGTATATAACCCAGGCTATGCTCTTTGTAGATGTAATTCACAGAGCCACAGTCAAATCTGAAGTTTCAGCAGTGGAAATGAGGAGTGGAATTTAAAGAGGCCCATGCACTGTATGAAATGTTTTCATGTATGCCTGGGGAAATAGCCAGTTTTTTTGTATCATCTGCAGACTGCTATTCTACATTGAATGCTACGGTGGAAGCTTTTAGGAAAGGCTTTTTGGGTCTTCAGTAGAAACAGGACCCTGAAATGCACCAATGTTTGCATGGGACACTGGCTGGGACCCTTTTTGATTCCAGCCTGTTTCTCAGTTTTGCACTGATATTAGTTTTGGGCACTACTGACTAAGAGATAAGAAATTATTTGTATAAAAGAAACCCTAGCCAAAAAAAGAACAACAAAATCGCATTATTAACTATGACCCCTTCCGCAGATGCAGAATAATGCACTTTCAATCCACTTTCAATACACTTTGCAGCTGGATTTTACTGTGCGGAATAGCAAAATCCACTTGCAAACAATTGTGAAAGTGGATTGAAAGAGCATTATTCTGCATGTGCAGAAGGGGCCTATGATGGTAACAGAAATGCATCTAGTCTGAAAGGAAACTCAAAAAATTGTTCAGCTATAAATGTCTGTTTCTTATTGTCACCAAGGCCCCTTCTGCACATGCAGAATAATGCACTTTCAATCCACTTTCACAATTGTTTGCAAGTGGATTTTGCTATTCCGCACAGTAAAATCCAGCTGCAAAGTGCATTGAAAGTGGATTGAAAGTGGATTGTTTTTCGTGTGCGGAAAGGGCCCAAGAGAGTCAGCCAGCGTGGTGTGGTAGTTAACACTGGCAGACTCTAATCTGGAGAACTGGGTTTGATTCCCCATTTGTCCACATGAAACCTGCTGGGTAACCTTGGGCTAGTCACAGTTTTCTCAGAACTCTCTCAGTCCCACCTCACAAGATGTCTGTTGTGGAATGGGGGAAGGTGATTATAAGCTGCTTTAAGACTCCTTATGGTAGAGAAAAGCAAGGTATAAAAGCCAACTCCTCTTATTATTATTAATCACTTTTATGTTGAATTGTCATGTGCTTTTGGGCTACGCATCTGCCAGGCAACACCAGTGAATGATTTTGTGGACGTTAAATTTCTATAACCTCTTTTAGCATCTCATTGCAGTTATAGGATCCAGGCTGTGCTGGGTCACTTCTAAAGTCGGTATAATGACATTGTCTGTCTGATATCCTACTTGATACAGCAAAAAGGGGGGAAAATTGTATAAGGTGCAGATTGACAGGTGGAACTTGCCATATAGCACTGCATCACCAAGTTAGGTGTGCCTTTACGGCTGTTTGTTCAGCAGGAGCAAGAGTCCTGCTAAGACAAGAAACTTAAAACCTTCACAGTGAAATAATTGGATACACACTGATAGTTGCAGCTACTGGTGTTGCTGTCAGCTTTCCTTGCCTTGCTTTGGCACCTGTCAGGAAAGAAGCTGCCATATTTTGCGATTTACTGTGGAGGAGGGTACTATAATTATTAATACTGTGACCCTTGTCCCTGTAGGTGGCTTCTGTGGAACTGTGGGTCTGTTTGGTTTTTTAACATTCTCGGTTGTGATCCAGTAAGACAGACAGGGATGTGGAGTGTAGCAGTGGAACAGTATTCTCTGTCTCGTAAAGGCCCTGCATAAACATGGAAAAGATGTGTCGACACAACTTTGTTAAGGGGAAGGGAGTCCATCTACAGTGCAGGAGCTGATCTTAAGAGAGTTGGGTAACACTCTTGTCGTAAATCCTTTATTGTGGTATTCTTATTGCATACACTGTTATTGCATACATTTACCTTTCTTGCCAGATGCAGCACACAGACGTTTCCCTGAAGGTCTCACATTCATGTGCTGGGCAGATCCAGAGCTCCTCAGCTTCAGTAGTTGTTGCTGTATAAGGTGCTTTCCAATCCTGCTTTAGGACCACATAATTCATACTTACACATAACTTATGAATGATTTGTTCTGGCATTGATAATTTTGAAGAGGTAATCGGTATGAGAACTGAGCCTTTTTGCAGTGACAATTGTTGGAGATTCCAAGCCAACAGTATACACAGTAATCAAATAACTCTGGACGAGACATCTCACTGTGTGAAACTCACTGTAGGCTGTTCATTGGTCACTCTTTTCCAGCTTAACCAATTTCAGAGGGTATTATGGGTTTTCTGGGCTGTGTGGCCATGGTCTGCTAGTTTTTGCTTATAACATTTTGCCCGCATTGATGCCTGGCATCTTTAAAGGCATGTCACAGCAAGACATGTTTCTCTTCGTGGCGCAGTGTGGAGAGATTGTGTGGTAGGGTGTATATTTTGTGTACCTCATAGATGGGTGGGTGCGAGGGGGAGGTGAGGCGCATTTGCATGTATCTGTGTGGAGTTCAAATGCAGTTGCATTTCAGTGACTGTTTTTTGGATTTGATGTTTTTTTACTTTTGGTAATCAGGTACTAAATCCAGTTTCACAAAATAAACTAAGAATAAACTGAGAGGTGGAGGGAATCACGTACACCACTAAGGCCCCTTCTGCACGTCCAGAATAATGCACTTTAAATCCACTTGCACAATTTGCAGTCAAATTCAGCTGCAAAGTGCCTTGAAAGTGGATTGAAAGTGCATTTTTCTGTATGTGCGGAAGGCACCTCAGAGTTACTTTGACTAAAGGTGGGATAAAAATGTTTCCCTTCACTCATGGCTTTTGTTCCATCTGAAAGCTTTGAGAGCACAGATTTCTTTGCAGCAGGGAAGTTACTGGCTCCTTCTGTTATCAACCTTTTCATTAATGGAGTGTGGTTTCCTTGGTTTTTTTTTTACTTACTTTAACCCTCTTGTGAACTATGAAAATTCATTTTCCATTTTATCCACTCCTTTAATTAGTTTCTTTGCAGCTATAGTGATTGCAGAGTTAACTGGTAAAGGATACTTTTTATAATAGTTTGGAACAGCAGACTTAGATTGCTAAACGGGGGGGGGGGGGGGGGGGGGAAGATAAAAGAGGAATGTATGCAAAGGTGTCAAATCAAATAGATAAAATATTAGCCCTTTATATCCTCCAGTAAATCTTGAGGTTTATAGGCTATTAAAGTTGCTTTCCCTGAGCTTGTGCATTGTAATATTGTACATTCAATTTACAGTATTCTCAGCTTTCTTTCTCTACTTTGGTTGAGTCTTTGTTCCTTCAGGCATATTAAAGGAGCTTAGCAGTAGTCCTTTTCAGATGTTAAAATCATGCATACCAGGAGCCTACTAACTGCATACTTTCCACAATCCTCCTTATGTGCATGGTTGCCATATTGTGTGAATGGACACAGTGTATATTAACAGAGACTATACAGTATATGTGAACCAGGAAACTATGAAAAATCCAGAGATCAGTTCATTAGTGTTGAAGCTTCATGAGCCCACTAAACATTTGTGTTGTCCCTGTTCACACAACATGAATGTTCCCATTGCACACCGTTGTTATAGAATTGTAATGTCCAAAAAGAGTTAAAGTAATGGTGTAATCCTGGACAAGGAAGTGGTAACAGTTCAATCCTAAACAAAGACATACTCATTTAACTCCATTTAAGTCAACAGACTTAGAAGGGTGTTATTGTGTTGAAGTGGGCCTGCTCAGAAGTAAGTGCCATTTTATTCAACGGGTCTTATCCACAGGAAAGCATGTTTAGGATTACAGCCTATCAGCCCTATCCAAAGGGGGAAGGAAAATCCACCCCTGGCAGGGCGGGGAGGCCGTGTCAGTGGATTTGCCCTCTCCAGGGCACTTATCCCGGTGAAGGGATGAAACCACTACCGTGCGGCTGCCATCAACCTCCCCCGGTTGTGGGATGGGGCCCAGCACACTGAGCCAGTGTTCCTGCACCTCCACCACTGGCATTGTGCTGGCAAGCTGCAGCCCACATTTAAGCCAGCTTTTCGGCTGGCATAAGTGCAGTGCCGCCCATTGGGGCTCAGAGGTGGGTAGGCATTTTGCCTTCCCCACACCACCAGGAAGCCCTTTGGGAATGGCGGGATGGGGCGGCTGCAAGACCTCAGCCAGGCGCCCAGCCTGTGGATGGGGCTGTTCTTCACTTTTGACTGGGTTATCATGTTATTCATAAAGAGAACTGAGTATTGCTTCAGTCAGTAAGCAAAGGTGCTGGGGATATATTTTTCCATATTGGAAGAGACTGTGTTTCAAATCCTTTGTTGGATCTTCTCATTGCTCCTGTGTGTTTGTATGATATGATTGTAGACTGAGAAGCCATATTTCAGAAATCGAATAATGTGGTTTCTTATGCTTTTTAACACTGTATGGTGCTTTGATACACAACACAAGCAATAGAGTCCATTGCCCTGCATAAGGAATGATTTCTACAGTCAGCTACCTTCTAGTGGATTTTCAAGAATGTCCAAGGCCTGTTTTGTTTTCCTTTATGAGGACCAGACAACATATTTTTTTCTCATACACACAAACATATATTTAGCAGAGTGCTCAAAGCTAAGTTTGTGCAGCAAAGCCCACCTAGTCTCTGTGTGTGTCAGGAACAAAGTTACTCAGAGCCCTTTATCTTGTCAAACTTATATACTTGCCTTATTGTAGGAAATCCATTTCAGGCTAGAATAGAGTAAATATAGTTCTTCCATGTGTGAAAATGAGAATGGAAGTATACTGTGAAACAAATGCTAACAGGAAAGGAAAACTGCTTGTTTATGTTCAGCACTGTTGCTTAAACAGGCATTTTCAGTCAGCGGACTGCTCAGTTAATACAAGCCAGAAATATCACTTTTTGAGGAAAATGTGGCTCAAGCAATGAGAAAATACAGAATAGGTCCTTGAAATCACTTGAGCCAAATCACTGTACAATTAATGGATCTGTTCTGATTTCATGTGCTTACGTTTAGCAATTATATTTTGATCTGGCATCCTTCGTTTTTTAATTGCTATACAGATTGCTATAGAGAGATATTGCAATAGAGATGCTTTCTGATTTCTTATGATTTTTATGTAGTGTAGTCAACAGTCAGAGGGAAGGCAGCATGATATGGCCCAATCTCATGAGATATCAGAGGCTAAGCAGGATCAAGAGACCACCAAGGAAGATGATGGCAAACCACTTCTGCTTCTCACTTTCCTTGAAAGCCCCTTGCTGTGGTTGCTAAAAGTCAGATGCAGTTTGACAGCACTTCACACACATGCACCGTCAACAGTATTTGCTGTTATCAGTCTTTTTGGCATACCTTGTGAATGCTCCATTATGTATCTAGGTACCAGTGCATCATGTCTTCAAGAATTCTGGACTGAATATGAAGCTGGATGGCCTCAACATACTAACATTCACCCAAAAGTCTACATGCCAATTTTGTAATGCAAAAATTATTGTGTGAATAGCAAGGTCTCAGTGCCCAGCACTACTGAGCTTAGCATGCACTGTGACCTCAAGCAAGCAAAGTGAACATAAGAACATAAGAACAAGCCAGCTGGATCAGACCAGAGTCCATCTAGTCCAGCTCTCTGCTACTCACAGTGGCCCACCAGGTGCCTTTGGGAGCTCACATGCAGGATGTGAAAGCAGTGGCCTTCTGCGGCTGTTGCTCCCGAGCACCTGGACTGTTAAGGCATTTGCAGTCTCAGTGCCTCTGTCTTGTCAGAAACATGGGAGAAGAAGGGCGTTTCCAGGCACCATCTTTTTTCTTGCAGAGATAACTCATCTTTCAATTGCGTTACTAGCACAAATCATAGGAAGTGATAGCTCCATCTTTATGCAATGAAAGGAAATGGGGGAGAACAAATAACCTTGAATCAGAATTCAGTTGCACAAGTGTCATAGTAACAGGTGTGACCTTGACAGTCATTGGTGTGTACTGTGAAGTGATGAGTGTTCATTTTTTGAGTAAATAAAGGCAAAAGATGTTAATTGGCATGCCATTCAAAATAGTTCAGACAGAGAGGGGAAGAACTAGTGACATAATAATTCTGCACTGAAATGTAGATCTTCACTTTAATGTTTCTTTCACTGCACGTGAAAATGGAATGTCTGCTCTTGGTACATTTCATTAATCTCATTTATTCATTATTGGTAGGTGGTAGGGGGACTTTTCATCTGCCTTTGACTGAAGCATGACTTAAATTTTCTCTGGACAGAATCTGCTGTAGCGTTTTCTTGGTATCCTCTGAAAATGGTTTGGAATTGTAAGTTACACTACTCCAAGTGAGGGGAGGGGAACTAATTGCGATCTAATTGCTGGTTTAATTTTCCCATGTCTTTGGGATTGCAGAATGTGTTGTTGACCTCTTTTTGCCTAGTGTCACAACAGTATAGTCAATTGAAGGCCACTGACCTTCCCAGAGTTTGCAGCAGTCATTGGAAACTGGAATGCAATGACCCTTTTTGCTCTCTCCTAGAATATTCTTTAGGCAGATGTATTGTTTGGTACTGTGGTTGTGTTTTCTCTGAAAAAGTGTAAATGGGTCTTTGCACAGCCCAATTAATGGAACAGAGTTTGTGTCTTTAACTCTATGGGAGTTAATGGCTAAGACCCATGGTTAAATATTTTCTTCTGGTTAGGTGAACAAAGTAGACAGTGTCTTGAGCCAAGGTCAGTGGTAAAGCAGCAGCTTGGAGGGTAGCCCTTGTTTTAAATTTATGTTTCTTGGCAAGTGTTTGTATCTGTTAATTCATAGTCCTTGCCCTGCAATATATTGCCGTGTGCAGTTTTAACCATTAAGAGCATTGAAAGGTGCCCCTTAAAACTAGAAATAGGCTTGGGTTTTTTTCTCAATTTTGTTTTCTTTTATAATTTACAGTGTTAGACTGGGAGGATGCCTTACTCTTGTCAATGAATAGAGCACAAATGCTGGCTTTAGAAAAGAAAGCATAAAGCTAATTGTTGATGGTTTACTGTTTCAGACCACCTACTCTGCAAAGGCTAGGATTTTGTTGTTTGATTGAAATGCCAGACAACTTTGAACTTTTTGAGGGGAAGAATTTCTGCCTGATTAAATAAAAACCTAAAGAAGAAGAACAGTATGCAAAGTTCCTGTAAAATGCTGCGTTTGCATTTCTTTTTAAATAGCTGTGCTCAGATTGCTTGCCATATGACCAGCTGGGATTATGGATGTACTTCTGAGTGATGCAGTTAAACCCTTTAAATACTTTATCTGGAGCAGATATAAAGAAAGCCCTGGTGTGATTAAAATGTATTCCCTAAATTCAGAGTGAGCCGTGGTATGCAGAAGTGAAGGGGTGAATCATTTGTGGAAGATATATGTATCTGGATTTCCATATCTATGGTAGATGTGATGGATTGGATCCGAAATTCTTCTGCATATTCTTCAAGGAGAGTTTTGCTCATTGTCTTATCAGGAGATAAGAAGGAATATCCCTAATTACAAGTACTTCCACTTCTGTCCAGTAAGCAATCAAATTGACATTTTATGAAAAGCTTTAGGAGCTTTACTTGAAAATCTGAATTATCTGGGCAGTGCTTCAAGTGGTAATACAGAATTTGATTGTAGGAAGACAATGGAAAAATGTACTGCCCCTGTTTCGGCCCTGCCATACTGCAAGAGAAAAAAAAAGACTGCACCCTCAACAATCCGTGTTTTGAAGAGTAGCATGTATAAGTCATGTGTATCCCTGTCAATCCAAAATACCGCATTTCACATTTCCTTCTTGTTTCTTCACTGCTGTTGTGGATCAGACTTGTGCCCAATGGGGTGAGTTGGCAATCCCTGGCATCTCTAGTTTAAAAGATCTGGTAGCAAGTGAAGCAAAGGACCTTCAGAGTCGGGAGAGAGGTTCACTGGTGTAGCAAGGGGGGCACAAATGGGCTAGACCCAGTGGTGTGGTTCAAATAATTCAACAAACGGTTCTGGTGGTGGGATTCAAATAATGTAACAAGTGGTTGTTTACAAGCACCATTTAAACAACCAGTTCTGCTGAAGTGGTGTGAACCTGCTGAATCCCACCACTGGCTAGACCCCTAGGCGCCTCCCCCCGCAACTGCGCCCCAGCCCTGTGAGCCCCAGGCGCTGACTTAGAGAGCTACACCCTTGGAGCTGTTGATTGTCACAACAGGTGGTACTGACTTTGAGAGGCTAATGGTCTGACTCAGTAGATGGCAACTTCATGGGTTCAAGAATTGGGCTGATGAACTCAATCTAATAAAAATGAAGAGATGATTGATTTTTAACAGATGCTGCAAGACGCTTTTTTTGAGTCCTGATCTATTGAACTCTCAGTACCATGCTCATTTTCCCAATATCATTTGAGATATTATCTTACTGCCAAGAATGCAACATCTGTGTCATGAACAATCTTTAAAGGTATTGCACCATCTCAGAAGCTCTGCTATTTGCAGGTGGGACTGAGAGTGTTGTTCTCTGGACTGCTTTTAATGGGAACCTCTTTATTAGCAGCCTTTGCTATAGAGAGACTCGTGAGTTTATTTCTCATTCCTTTAAGCAGGTGGTTGGAATCATTCTTCAGTTCATAAAAGTTGCAATCTTTCCAATCTTTCCTTTTCAGCTGCGCAAAATATGTTTAGTTAAGTGGGAACCCCTCACAATCGGTTGGGCAGTCACTTATGTAATAACTAATTGCAGAATGTATTTCTATGCTTCTCCTCTTCTGCCAGCATTAGCATGGGGTGAGGTAATAGGCATGGTTTCATCTCCAGGACCCACAAACCTGCCATCAAGGTCCAGGGTGAGCCCTTGAAGCACTGGCTGCACCGTTGTGGCCTAGCTTGTGTCTTAGGAAATACAATCTTTGTTTGTTTGCTGGACCTGATTAAGTTAATTTCTAAAGGACTTCTTTACCTTGTTTAATTAAGGACTCCTTTACGTTGTTTTTAAGGACTTCTTTATCTTGTTTAAGCTCATAGCTTTTCAGAAGCCTCAAAATATTTAATAAATATAAAATTAAAAAGTGATCACTTGGATGGATTCCATGTCATTTCTTGTTAGAATCAAATTTATATTTATATGCTTAATTCATTTTGTTCAATATGTTGTTGTTGTTTTTTGAACAATTAAAAAGCGCAAAGAGAAAACTAACAAGTGAAGTTGAATTGTGTACTGAGTATGGAAGAAACTATAGCTGGCAAGCTATTTTGGAAGTTCAGGTTGGTGCAGCACCTCACAGCAACAGTGAAGCAATCGTGTGGTACACTGATCCATTCAGAGCTTCCAGGCACACAAAGGCGTATACAAAATGGTCTAACTTTACTTGTTCTCAGAAACCCTGGAGCACTAATGTTGAAAATCACACTGATTATTTTTGTCTTCTGTAAGACAATATATTGTCAAGATGTATGCCATAACACGTATAGTAATACCAAGGCTGTAATAAAAATTCACCAAAATTATCTTTAAAGATATATTTTTTAAAAAAACTTGAAAATTGATTGACACAGTATTTACTTCTGTTAAAAAAATTTAATTAAACTTCTTTATTTATAAAAATTTTAACAGGCAAGTTACAGAGTTTATAAATATAAAAAGATCTTTCATATCAACTCTCAATTTCATCTCCATTAAGTATTCCAAAAAACATTCCTTTCCTTAATAATAAAATCAAAATTATTGTCTTGTAAACATTACTGATAAATAGATAAACATCATGCTTTTCTTTATTAAGTCTTAATTTTCAAATATGTTAGGTTTCAAAACTTCTGGTCATAAGCTCATTTTTGATATGCAGTATTTACATCCATTTTGATTTCCAGTTCTTCATTTTTCACTGTGCATTTTTTTAAGAAATTAACTCTTTAACCATGTTACAATGTTAACCATTTTGCTTGTTCTTTTAAGACAGTGAAAATTCTCAGGATTCCAGTGGTACTCTAGGAGAGACATATGGTCTGCTTGTGTCTAATTCATGATTTTGCTTCCATGGATATTCTTCTCAATTCATGAAATGTTCTGAATGTATCTAAAATGTCTATGTCTTGCAAATGCAGCATTGGCAAGTGAAGGGTGAAATGCTAGCAGTATTGAGAACTTTCCAGTGCTGACTTATT
Source organism: Sphaerodactylus townsendi (assembly GCF_021028975.2). Classification (NCBI taxonomy): domain Eukaryota; kingdom Metazoa; phylum Chordata; class Lepidosauria; order Squamata; family Sphaerodactylidae; genus Sphaerodactylus; species Sphaerodactylus townsendi. The sequence continues at coordinate 37,375,499 of NC_059427.1, read as the reverse complement.
AAATTGGTATTTGTTGTTAGGGCAACAAGATGTTTACTGCTAGGCATGTTGAGAAGTGAGCCGGGACAATGAATGCATATCGCAAAGTATGGTATGGCCCTGTAATCAGTGTAAAGTCTCTCCTGTTTATATGGGAAGTGTCGAATGTCTGACAGCTCCACAACTGGCCTGCTATTTCTGACAACTGTGGCAGTAGGATAAATAGCTTTTGCTCTTTCCATTTTGGGCTTTTTTCACACACCCTCTACACCACTTATGGTTAGAGTATGTGCTAATAAAGTAGTACTGCCTTATTCCAGCCAGGGCAGATGTGTCCTTCTCTGAGATGAGTCAAAATATGAGAGACAGAGCCTCAGTTCAGATGACACACCAAATCATGGTTAAGGAGCTCAGCTATGAAGCCAACATCACTGCTCTTGCTCCGCTGCGAGAGGCAGGCCCCTTCCGCACATGCAGAATAATACACTTTCAATCCACTTCGCAGAATAATACACTTTCAATGCACTTCGCAGCTGTCGGAATACCAAAATCCACTTGCAAACAATTGTGAAAGTTAGTTGAAAGTGCATAATTCTGCATGTGCGGAAGAGGCTGCAGTTGTACTAGGGAGTGAGAGTAAATTTGGGGCTACTGAAAGGGGGGGGGAATGACAGCAGAGAAGCAATTGCAGACTACTGCTTGCCTTTTGTACGTTTGGAAGACCAAATCACAGTTTGGATTCTACACTATGTTGGCTTTTCTGAAAGGAAGAGTGGGTTCCTTTTGGCCACCAAAAATATACTGGTTATCATGGGACCTGTGTGAACAAAAGCCAAATAGGACAGGAACAGTATTAAAAAGCAGAATTGGGTAATATTGAGCAAAAAAAAGAAGAAGTTTGAACTGAACCATAGTTTTTATTGGATGCTGAAGGAACATGAAGAAAAGGTACATGTGCTTGAAAATGTCATCATTTTTTTCATGCTCTTTTTGTATTGAAATATTAAAGCTGGTAATTAGTGTCGTTTTAGGGGATGTATGATCTCATGTTTATTGTAATTGCAGAAAACAGGTTTTTGTCCAGCTCCTGGTTATTTATATTGAGTCTGTACACACAAAATTCCCAATAGTTGACAGGGATTTGAAAGTTGCTTTCAAAATGCTTTATAAGAATAGAATAAAAAAAATTAAATAATTCAAAGTCAAGTTGAAACAATAAGAACCAACAGCGATCTGTACACTAAATGGGATTCAGAGATCTGGGATTCTTGGCTTTGTCTCTTCTAGTGGACCCATATACCATAATTTAAATTGTTTGGAAACTCCCATGTTTCAACTCTGGTTTGCCGTGTGGGATGATCATGGAAAAACAAATCCAAACTCTTCTTGGGCTCGTAGTTCTTTCATTCCTGGCCAAGTATGTACCCTTTTCTAATATGAAAAGTAGAATTATTAGGTATATCTATGGAAATCTGATAGAAATATATATTTATAGACCAAGTTAGGCTGTAGTTAGTTCCCGCAAGCATACTGGAGGAATGAGATATAAATATTTTATGTATATGTACGTGTAAGCAAAACGCAATAAGAGTCCCACAATTTTTTTCCTAATTGGGCAATAGTAAATTTGTTTAATTGTTGAACCATACAATATCAATTGCTTTGTAGAATGTTTTGATCCTCTTTTGAGACAAACCAGGGAATGTAACTATTCAAGCATTCTCTTTCTGGGTAGCGCTAAATCAGTCTGTCAGCTGTTGCTTTGATTGAAAAGGTATGCTTGACAGCTCAGAACAAGTTTCATAACAAATGGCAGCCGTTCCTGAAAGAAAATAAAAGGGACTTTGAGCAGAACCTCTCCAAAAGCCTCTTCCATTCTGCGGATTTCAAAATTTGCCCTAATAAGCTGCTTCTAATAGAAAGGATAATCATATCAACTTTGTGGATTTACAATGAAAATGCTAATACCTTCTGGGTCTATATAGCATCTCCAGGTTACATTGTGGGTCAGACTATCTGCAGGTGATACAGATGATGCTGTGGCTTTTTAATTATTTGCACAGGTTGATTCAGTTGTTGAATTGTAAAGCTCTGGGCTTACTTTATTAAGGCATTACTTCGGAGTGCTTGGTTGTAGGACTGCATTTGTAGTACACTGGTTAGTTTCAACATAGAATGAATGTTTAGAAATCAGTAGAGGTAAAGTTAGAGCCAAGGTTTTGCTACATAGTGATGGAAGTATGGTACTTATCAGGCTGACAGTGGTCTAACACAAAGATGATGTAGGAAAGGACACTCATACTCATACAGACACAAATACACACAAGACTAATTCACAAACATACACATCTGTTCTTTTATGTATCCAACTTTCCCATCGCCTCTCATTTTCCCCCTTTCCTGGTGTTAATACATCATTCTTGTGTTGAAGGTTTCTAGGAAGCCCAAAGCTCTGATTTTTGTTTTGGCACATTTGAATATATATTGATGCTGCGAAAGTTACTTCTGTACTCTGCCCTGTCAGTTTGCATTTATCCTTAGTATTTCTGTAAAAGATTTTATTTTGGAATGAAAAGGAAGGGGAGGCTAATTGGATACTGCAAAGGATAAAAAAAGAAAATTAGTTCTCACGGCAAAGCAGGTCAAAGATTTTTAAAGAGAGTTCTCACACACTGGTCTTGTAAAGGCTCAACATGTTTGAGGTTGTAACTTTGGCTCATTGCTCCTTCGTTACGTGCATAAATGCAAGCTTTCATACAACCATCACAATTTCTTATATCAGTGCACTTTTTGAAAATGTCCTAGGGTAGAGTGAATTGTGATCTTTGCATGTACCAAATCATGATAGAAGACCTGACTGAATGAATAGATGCTAATAAGTTTCTTTTTTAAAAATCTCCCTGACCAACAACCACAATTGAAACAAAGAGGGGGTGAATAGTAACCATATTTGGTGGATTGCCCCCATAGTTGGCTAAGATGCTTGAAAATATGCCAGGCTGATGATGAAATCCAAAGTGATGGATGGGTGCGAATCTGATGGTTTCATGTTTCACATTGTTATTTGAGTTTTGGATTTTCGTTCTTTGGTTTTCATGGTCCATAAGGGGGGTCAGAGAGCAAACAGGTTATCTTATTGTGCTGCCATAAAACACACCCAGATCTGATCTACAGCTGTAGCCTTTCCCACCAAGCACCTGTTAGAACTAGACATCCCATCTGGACATAGCATATAAATAGAAAGGGCTTGAATTATGGGAACTCTTAACTATTCCCCTTGATGACAGTCAGAACAGCTGAGGACAATAATGAAAGCCACTCATGTCACAGGATTTAGTTTGTTCAGTAAAGGACACAGAACCTTGCTAAATATACTTAACCATTTGTTAACCTTTACACCAACATATCACTGTCTCCAAGGGAGAAATATCTCAAGAACAACTGATAGAGAGGGATGCAGTGTGGTGAGAAAGCTGCGTATGAAGTATGAGTATTAAATACATGTCTCTTGGGAATACCTCTCACTGTTCTTTAATTTCTGGCCCTTGACGGCTGCTCGATACAAATATAGTTGTTTCCCATACCTGCGCATGTTAATTAGACTGCGTCTAAGGCCCTTTCCGCACGGGCACTGAGGGGGGGAGCGTCGGCATAGTTTATGCTGGCGCACCCCCGTGGGACCGTTCGCATGGACGGTCCCGCTGGAAGTGGCGGCGGCGCAGCCTTCGCACAGGCTACACCATTCCCAAATGCTCCTTACTTCCGGTCGCCTTCTGTCGCGTTGTGGAGGCCAGGGGACACGCCCCCCTTGCCAGAGTGATGACGCTGGAGAATGAGGTTAGGGGCGTGTCTCCTGGCCTGCACAACGCGACAGAAAGCGACCGGAGGTAAGGAGCGTTTGGGAGGGCTGGGAGAGAAACGCCGGCTTCCACCCGGTGCCATTCGCATGGCACCGAATGGAAGCTGGCGTTTCCAAAATACCTCGCTCCCTGAGTGAGATTCAAAAACTCCGTTTTGGCGGGAGCCGGGCCCCGCTGCAGCGATTTGGCAGCGGTGCCTATGCGAGCAGTCCCCACCAAAACGCTGTTTTACCAGCCCGCCGCCGCCGCTTTTGGCCTGTGCGGAAAGGGCCTAAGTTTTAAAATAAAATTATTTGGAGGGATTAAATTGTAAATCACTTTAGTATCCTGATAAGCTTCCAGTTCTAAAACCAGTTAATACCTCCACGTTTCTTAACAAGTAAGATTTTTTGTTGCATGTATATTTTGTTTTCCTCTACAGTGCCTCACCCTATTCTATCATAACATTTGCATGATTATACAGCATGTGTCACCTTGTGGCAATAACAGTATGAGACAGTTTGGTACAGGAGATTGCCAAATATGGGATTTGACTGGCTGCCGAGAGATTCCAAGCCTACACCGCTTGTTGCCATATCAAATGATTTATGCTGAATTTTTTTAGTGCCTGAAATGTATGAGTGGTGGGGGCAGAAATGAACAGTAAAAAGCAGAGACCATATTGTTTGCTCATTATTGGCTTGCTCAGGCATCCTTTAGAAACACAGAGAGGGTTTCAGATTAAGCGAGTGGGAAACTTCAGAAGCACAATACAGGATCAACTCCTGCAGGTTTTACATTGAGGCACTCCCTGTCTGAAGCGCAAGAGGGGATCTTGCTTTATTCCTTGGTTAGCTTCAATATAGGGCATCTCTGTCTATTAAATAAACGTGCCTGTCGCTTTCTTAATGAAAGTATTTTACAGTGTATTGGATTAGATGGATACCCATGCAGTCATATGTAATTCCTGTTGGACTTCAGAGACGTCTCTGCATACACATCTTTGTGCAAAAGAAAACATAACACCCCACTCCCCACAAGTTCATGAGTTTGATATGCTTTGGAAAAAAGCGGAGAAAGGTTTATTGGGATAACAAGAAAGAAGCAAAAGAGATATAACATAGAAATAGGACCAAATGTAGAGGCATTTCCCTTGAGTATTGGCCTACAGTGTAAGCCAATATTACGGATCGCCTGGGCTTCTGTTGGAAACAGATATACATATTATCCTAGGAACCCAGCCTTTCCGTCTACTTTTGTTTACATATCAAGTAAAACAGTATACAATGTAAGAATTTCAATCTCTTTTTGGCATATTATGCAAAACTATAATATCAACATAACCTGCAAAACAGGATACAATGGAGTAATGGGTTACAAAAATCCTACACAAGGGAACTTTTCTCTGTTTGAAATTGTGTGCTTAGCAGCTATTATATTGTTTCTACTTTTAACCAGGGATTCTGGGACACATATAGCCTATTATACGGGTGCTAACCAGGCCTATGAAGCATACTGGTTGCTCAGAATGAATAAGCTTTTTTTTTTTCTTGAAATGCCTACTGTGACATCATATAAGTATTTGGGCAAAGGGCCAAACCAGATGTGACAGCACCCATGGGTGTGACACAGGGACACCTACACCATTTTAGAGCTGAATTCGACCACTCAAAAGTGCCACGAGTAGCCAAACCTGATTTGGCCCTCAGTACAGTGAGACCAGGTGATCCTGTTCTCCCTTACTGGTGCTATTTCAGGTGCCGAAATAGGGCCCTTGTAGCATTTTTAAATGGTCAGGTTCATCTTAAAAATGGCATTGGTGTTAACAGGTTGAATGCTATAATGTCTAGTTTGGCCCAGAGCATGAATATCTACTGGTATACCAGCGCAGCACCACAGTCCCTGTTTTTATGTCAGATTTGCTGTATAGTTATGTCAACGAAAATATTTAGTAGTAGTGGTTGCCACAGTGTTTGTTTACAGAGCTTTCATAGGGAATTCATGGTCACAACTGGAGACAGTCCGTGCTACTGCGAAATGCTGTGTGCATGACTAATACATGTGTTCAGTTACTTTTAAATATCAGAGCAGTTGGCACTTTTTATGATTCAAGTAATTCCTTTTGCTACATTGCATTTTAGAACTTACAAAGTCATAGTACAGCAATTCAAACTTGCAAAGGTATAACAAGATGGAGTTACACTCCTGAATAATTAATGCAGGATTTTCTCAGAGGCATAATAAAAAAAATCTGCTGTAACAACAGCCGTCTGCCTGGGCTGATGTAAACATATGTTGCAGAATGTGCTTTTGTTTAAGGTTTAAATGACTTTTGCAGTCAAGTGTTATAATCCATTAGCGATAAGTAAAGGTATTTGTCTATTGGTTGCGGTTAACTGAATCCCTATACTAGTAACAATTTAGTCTCCAACATAAAACGGGCACAGGAAATTGTTCAGAGGGAGTCTGGAAATGCAGAGATGGAAAAATGGGGTAGCCAGGCCCAGCAATAATAGGATGTATAACAGAACTGTGACAGCTAACATCTTAACCTTTCAAAGTATCTTGCACACTTCAACATTCCTGCTTTTCCTGCCAGAATTTCAAAAGCTATAACCAGTTAAGTAAATTAGAAATCCATGTATTGTAGGCCTTTAATAGTTCTTTTTTAGTTTTTCCTTCTATAATTCTCTCTCTCTGTCTTACAAATCTTGGCAAACAGTATTTTTCATATATTTAATATATTCTGTTTAGGTGCACACATCCAGATTTTGGATGAAATATTGCACAGAGGGCATATGTTCAAATAGGAAAATGTTGTGACTTCTCTGGTTCATATAACATGGAAATCCACATGTTATCAGGATCAGTTGTCCATCAAGCACTATGCCATGAGCCTAACCATTAGTGTTGAGGGAAAACAATAAATGTCCTTACTGGTAGAAAATAGTGAAAACGAAACGACTGCTGGTGAAAGTGAAATCAGAAAATACCAAAGCAGGACTTCAGGTGAACGGCTGGGTTGGGGTAGGTCAGACCAAGGGATCCAGCTGTCCACTCTGCATGGGGAGCAGCTGATATTGACTTCCACCATCAAAAATTTGAGTGCGACCTTGGTTGCCTCCCTTTCATTGGAGGTCACAAAATAGCTATGATTGTATTTTTCCACCTCTACCAAGACTGGCAGCTGGCTCCTTATCTGTTATGCACTGACCTAGTCATAGTGATCTATGACCAGAAGAGGTTCAGAGCCAGAGTGGTATACTGGTTAAGAGCAGGTGGACTCTAATCTGGAGAACCGGGTTTGATTCTCTATTTCTCTGCATGAGCGGTGGAGTCTTATCTGGTGAACCAAATTTCTTTCTCCACTCTTGCATTCCTGCTGGGTGACCTTGGGCTTGTCACAGTTCATTCAGAACTCTCTCAGTTTGTAAGTTACTTTGAGACTCCTTTCAGGAGAGAAAAGGGGGTATAAATCCAAACTCCTCCTCCTCCTTTTCTTCTTAACTGGTGGGCTGGACAGTGTTAGCAAGAAGCAGTCTCAGCGCCCTTACTTGTCAGTAGTCCCACAGTGCGATCAGAGTGATTGGTTGGAATGGTTATGGTGAGAGTAGGACAGAACATCACCCTTGAGAGGCCTAAAGAAGAAGTGAGCACCAAGCTTATACTTCTTGCAGTTATGGATGGAGAAAAACATTGGAAACCTGATTACCTTCAAGTTCCATCTAGGGCCTTTGCATGTTAAGTTATTGGTGTTGAATGTATGAACTTTCTGAACCTTTATTATTATTACTCATAAAAGAAATGTATTCACTGTGTTGGACAGTTTCTGTGTACTGTACAATTCCTCTTGGTGACTGTACTGCTTCTAAAGAGAGTAACTGTGAAGAGATGCTTTAGTTCAGTATTCACCTGGTAAATGAACAGTCTAGAAGCTAAAAGTAAGAGGTAACTAAGGCCCGTTCTGCATGGGCCTTGCAAGTGGGGGTGCACTGGCATACTTGCCGCTGGTGCACCTCCTGGGACCCATGGGGCTGCGTTCACATCTCTTTTACCTTGTCTCCCGACTGCCATTGTACTGGAGAGGCCAGGAGACATGTCCCCATGGCTATGGCAGTGCCTCCAGGGTCGGAGGCCAAAAGACGTGTCCCCTGGCCTCTCCAGAGTGACGGTGACCAGGGGACAAGGTAAGAGGGATCTGCGCCAGCGCAGGGAAAACGTCAACATCCAGCTGGTGCCACTCGCTCGGCACCGGGTAGATGCTGGCGTTTTCCAAAAGACTCACTCAATGAAACGAAAAACGCCGTTGTGGGGGGAGTGCACTGCTGCTGCTGCACTCCAGCAGTGGCAGCGGTGCAAAGTCCTCCCCAACAACAGCATTTTTACCAGCCCCATGCCGGTCTATCTGGCCCGTGCGGAACGGGCCACATTTCCGTTTCAGACCATAAATACAATTGTATATAATAGTAGCTATAGGAGGGCAGACTTTGGGCTCCAACTTGTAAACAGAATCTGATTTATAAAATACTTTTGAGTTTTATAAATGGCACTTGTTTCTTGATATGGGATATCAAGAAGCGTTTGCTTTCTGAAAGCCTGCATTTTCCCCCATATAAAACACTGCTTTCAATTCATGAAGTGAATTCATGATATAAGAAGCACCGTTTAGCAAGTTCTAGCACATATTTAACTTAACTCCCACCACATTCAATGAAAGCATGGTTTTCATTTATTGCAAAATAAATTGCTGTTTAAAAGGACATGAGTGACTTGCTCCTTTCTGCAGATGTGAGGGCCATAAATAGTGACCATGGAATCACTGGCTCCTCAGCTATTTTTAGAACAATGCATTTTTCCCCCAAAAAATGCAATACAGTCCCCCCTCGAACAAAATTTAAAAAAACCTAGTTATTATCCAGAGGTGTGCTTGAAATTTATTTTAAGAAGCTCCTCCTAAACATTAAGAAGCTCCCCCTAAACATTTATTTTAAGAAGCCCCTCCTAAACATTCATTCAAGAGACAATGTAGTGTAGTGGTTAAGGTATTGGACTAGGATCTGGGAAACCCATATTCAAATCCCCACTTGGGCCATGGAATCTTGTTGGGTGATTTTGAGCTAGTCAAACATTCTCAGACATGACCCCGGCTGGTATTTGGATGGGAGACCTCCAAGAAATACCAGGATTGTGACCAGTGGTGGGATTCAGCAGGTTCGCACCACTTTGGCATTACCAGTTGTTAAGATGGTGCTTGTAAACAACCAATTGTTTAATTATTTGAATCCCACCACTGGTTGTGACACACAGGCAGGCCATGGCAAACCACTTCCAAATGTCTCTTCCCTTGAGTTAGCAGTGATTTGTTGGCAAAAAAAGAAAAAAGCCCATTGCCCTTTTGGCCATTTGAAGTTCTAGAATAATGCTATCCTGGAACTACTGTGTGATGCTGTAGAACACAGGTGTCAAACTAGCGGCCCTCCAGATGTTGTGGACTACAGTTTCCATCATTCCCTGCCAGCATGATGCTAGCAGGGGATGATGGGAACTGTAGTCCATAACATCTGGAGGGCCGCGAGTTTGACACCTATGCTGTAGAATTATAAACTTGTCCAATGGTTGTTGCTCCTGTCCTCATGACTTGTATCTGCCCTTGGGATAAAAACATCCCAAATTTGTTCGGATTAGACCAAACAGATCCAACCAGTTCAGTTTTCCGTTACTGCCAGTGGCCAACTGCTTGCCTGTATGATCCATCCGTAAAATTCGCTGTACAGCTTTTAAGTACTGAATTCCTAACATGTTTTTAAAACGTACAAATACCTTGACTCAGCTTTTCCATTAATATTATACCAGTAACTCCTCTGGCCACAAGAGAGAGAGACAATCAGGGTCAGTCAGTTTATAGTCTGAAAATCTGCCTTGTTCTAATTTGTGTAATTAAATAAACTGACATTCCTCAGCAGAGTTCCGTAGTGTTTTCATGGTACACGTTACCATATTATTGTGCATTAGCTCTGAGTAGTCATTTGGGCTTAGTGTGTATGCTTGTCGAGAAAGCCACTTCTCATCATTAATAACAAGTTGTAACTAAAATGTTTCACATCCTGACATTAAGTACAGCTGAACATTGATGTATTTGTTGTTTATTAGACTGTTATTTTAAGCACAGGTTATATGGTACAAAGCTGAAATAGCTGCTATTATTTACTTTTTGTATATTTGTTTTGGTCAGAGGTTTGCCAGAACAGAACTCTTACAGAACAGAACTCTTACAGAGAGCCAGTGTGGTATAGTGGTTAAGAGCAGGTAGACTCTAATCTGGAGAACCAGGTTTAATTCCCCATTTCTCCACATGATTCTTATCTGATGAACTGGATTTGGTTCCCTCCTCCTACACCTAAAGAATGCTGGGTGACCTTGGGTTCTTCAGAACTCTCTCAGCCCCACCTGCCTTAGAAGGTGTCTGTTGTCGGGAGAGGAAGGGAAAGGAGTGTTTGTAAGCCCCTTCGAGTCTCCATACTACTTACAACATCATGATATGATAGGTGTGAATTGAGGGATATGGTAATGTGCTGTCAAGTCGCAGTGGACTTGTAGCGACCCCAAAGGTGGGGCTTTCAAGGCAAGTGAGAACAGAAGCTCTGCAAAGATGTTATTTCAGTTATTTAGATCATTTCCAGTCTGGTTTTAGAGCAGGTTATGGGACTACAACAGCCTTGGTCACCATGATAGATAACCTGTGCCAGGAGATGGACAAAAGCAGTGCGATCCTGTCAGTTCCTCTGGACCTTTCTGTGTTTTTCTATACTATTGCTCCTGAACCTTTCAGGAATGATAGTATAGAAAAGTCAGCTGGGATTGGGAGGCAGCATTTTGGAGTGGTTCTAGTCTTACTTGGGCCGGGGGGTAAGTTTCAGAAAGTGCGGCTGGGGGACTGTTGTTCAGTCCCTTGGCCATTGCCCTGTATGGGGTTCAACAAGACTCTATCTTGTCCCCTGTGCTTTTCAGCATTGACATGAATCAAAGAATCATAGAGTTGGAAGAGACCACAAGGGCCATCAAGTCCAACCCCCTTCAGTGCAGGAACACACAATCAGAGCACTCCCAACATGTGCTGATCCAGCCTTTGTTTAAAAACCTCCAAAGAAGGAGATTCCACCACTCTCCGAGGCAGTGAATTCCACTGTCGAACAGCCCTGACAGTCAGGAAGTTCTTCCTAATGTTTAGATGGAATCTCTTTTTCTTCACCTTGAATCCATAACTCTGTATCCTAGTCTCTGAGGCAGCAGAAAACAAGCTTGCTCCCTCTTCGACATGACATCCCTTCAAATATTTAAACATGGTTATCACGTCACCCCTTAACCTACGCTTCTCCAGACTAAACAATCCTAACACCCTAAGCCTCTCTTCGGGTGGACTCCAAACCCTTTACCATTTTGGTTGCCCTCCTCTGGACCTTCTCCAACTGGTCAATATCCCTCCTGAACTGCTTGACAAGGTCATCCAGAGATTTGGGCTGAGTTGTCACCAATATGTGAGTGACACTCAGTCCTATCTCATACTTCTGGCCAATTCCAGGGAAGCAGTTAAGACCCTGAACTGGTGCTGGAGGCAGTGGACTTGTAGTGACCCCAAGGTGGGACTTTCAAGGAGTGGATGTGAGCTTAATCCTTAAAAGATGGAAGTGCTACTAGTCAGCAAGTCTGACCCATAACTTAGCCGTCCCTTGTTTTGGATGAGATGGCACTTTCCTTGACAGATATGTAGCCTCTGTGTGCTGTTTTCATTGATTCAGATAGCAAGAAGTAGTAGTATAGCAGCATGGTGTATCTCCTGGATATGTGTGAACATTATGGGTGCCCAGCATCCACAATGAATTGGTGAGGTTGCAGGTTTCAAAAACAATGGACTCATAATACAAATCTTCGCTGTATGTAATACTTTTTAGGAGTTTCTATTTTGTGCAGATTATTAGTCCCTTGGAGAAGTGTCACAGTTTCAAACTGATTATTAGCTGTCAATGCTTGCTCAGCCTTGGTCTCTGAAACTGGATGCTTAAACTGAACCAAGCTTCTTCTTTTTTAAATAAATGTAATTGTAAACACTGTCAGAGCGTGATCATCATTTTCACCACTTCATTCTCCAGTAGGGAATCCCTGCTGATAAATATGGGTCATGGTGACGCATAACATACATGTAAGGAAAGAGGGTGTTACATGATGACCTAGGAAATGTGTTGCCTTCAGCTGCAACTATGATTTCCCAAGTGGCAGTGAAAGAATGCATAATAGAAGGCAAGCTGTTTAAAACGTCTGTTAAAAAACAATCTTTTCCCCCCAAGTATTCATGAGTGCTGCTTGTAGTTGCATCTCAATTACAATTTCAAGTGCTTCACCCACTAGATTTTCTGCATTTCTCAAACTGTGTTCCAGGAACACAGATCTGCAAAGGGTCTCCAGAGGTATACAACTTCTTCTAAAGACCCAAGTGAGTTGTTCTTGTGTCATCTGGTTAAAGTAAAAATGGAGAATGTATTATCAAAGTCTTTCATGGGTGCAATCAACGGGCTGTTGTGGGTTTTCTGGACTATGTAACCATGATCTGGTAGTTTTTGCTCCTAACATTTTGCCCGCATTTATAGCTGGCATCTTTAGAGGTGTGTCATGGTAAGATGTTTTTAGACTATGGCCACACAGCCTGGAAAATCCTCAAAAGCCCATAAAATTGGGGGTGTTGCAGTTTTCTAGGAATGCAGGCAGGAACTTTCAGCCTTAGGGGTAGGGACAGAATTGTCTTCCTCAAGTTGCTGGTAGAGCTGTTGCCACCCGCAGTCACATTGCTTCCAGTGTTTCTTAGATCATTATTCTGAAAATTTGCTGATTGGTTGCTGGGATCTAATAGCCCAGCCCTAGGAACTCATAATTGGCTGAGTAGCACCAAAGAGACACAGTCCTAATGCAATCATCATAGCTGTTTCTAGTATAAAAATTGAACTGGTTTCTATTCTGTTTTCTGAAACAAAGGATTTCAGCACCCATGATAGAGATAGAAATCCGGTAATTGCATCCATGGACAATAAAACCTATCACATTTTTCAGTACAAGAAATATTAAATGCTGAAACTTCAGGTTTTGTGTGAGGCCAGCTCTATTTCTGTTTCTGTGAGCAGCTGTGAAATTTTTTCCCAGCCCTGTTCACTCAGCCTCTGGCTACATTCTTAACCATTAAGTAAGTGTTTTGCTGTCTCTAGTTGAACTCCATTCCAGTCATGGTGTTGTATCCAGTGTTCCCTCAGCAGAAGATGCCAAAGGGCACAAAACTTTCCCACTTTTCCCTCCCCCATCAGTCCTTTCTGTCCCCACAGAAGTTGACTGCCAGAGTTGCAAGATCCATGTGGAGCAAAGGTCATGGTGGGCTGCAATAAGGAGGGGAAGAAGGCAAAATAGTCCTTTCTACCTCTTTTCCAGTCCTCCACTTCAGTGAGGTGAAAGCAACAAGCACATTTGCAGGGGTGGCTCTTTGACTGTGGAATTCCCTTCCCCTTGAAGCTCACTTGGTGCTTCTCTACGGACCCTTTAGGCTTCAAGACAAAACGTTTTTATCCAGGCTTTTAAATTCAGGGGTTGATATATTTAAATTGTTTTTACAGTTTGCTTCTAGTCTTGGGACAATTTTATTTATTTATTTATTTATTTATTTATTTATTTATTTATTTATTTAATACAGTTCTATCCCTCCATTCAACTACATTACAGGTGGGTTACATAATCTAAAAATGCATCCCAAATTACAATAAAACATCATCATTACAGATAAAATCACCTTAAAAGATTCCTAAAAGCAATACCCCAAAAGCCAGCCCCTCCCTAACCCCACCCCCAGATGCAGGTGGAAGGCATGTTCTGAAAAAAAACAGTGGTTTGGGGATAGATGGCATCAATCAGTCAAACACCTAGGCGAAAATGACTGTCTGAACCAGGGCTGAAAGGTGTATAATGTCAGTGCCTGTTGGAACTCTAATGGAAGGGCATTGCAAAAAGTGGGGGCTATCATAGAGGTAGTCCTCCAGCGCAGCCCTCACCACCCTCACCTCAGAGTTGTTTGCTGACAGCACCAGGGTAGGCCTCTCCTTGCTCCTGGTAAGTCCCTCTCTTCACCTCTCACCAGTTGCCATGGGGGACCTGGCAACCCTTTTCCCTTTAAACCTAACATTTGCAAACTGTGAAATGAATCTTTGTTTTTCCTGTGGCTTAGAGCTCTGTTTAACATTTTCTTGCTTACTACAGACATTAAATTAGCTAGGAAGATTGTGTTGTTATCAGTTGCTGCAGTGACTGGTTACTGTGTTTATCTGGTATACGTGTAAACGTCACACAGAAATATTCCAGACCCAAAGTTGGACCCAAACTAACATTTTGAGGACAGCCTGGAAGGCATACTTAACCGCCTCAACCTCCTGCACAGTATTTTATGATTTTGGGGGCCACTGTAATTAATTTTTTTCTCTTCAACTGTGTGGGTTTGTGGGTATTAACTGCCAACTTCATGCATCTGGGGAAGTTAATAGTCTAGTAGATTGGCCCAAAGACAGGCAGTCAGCTCTTGAGCTAATGTGGAGATTTAACTCCAGGTTTTCCAGAGTAGCTCCAGTATCAACATGAAAAGGATTTTCACCATCATTCTGAATTTCCAGGCAAGAAGGACCAAATTTCCCACAGAAGAAAAGTAGATTCTCTATTTTGATAGGACAATTGCTTTATTTTAGAGTGAAGAATATGCAAAACATTTTTTCTTCCTTTTTTTTCAGAATAGAAAGCAAGAGACACCAGTAAATATTTTTTCTGTTTCCTGGGAAATAATGGAAGCATAGATTTCCTAAAGTGTGGATCACGAGGTTATACCCCAACTGAGATTGCTAAAAGGGAGAGTTGGGGTTGTCAATATCTGAAGGCTAAACTGAGTGTTGTGCTGCAGATGCCTATATCAGTCTCCTGAGATTTTGTTTGTGTTTAATGAAAAGTGGCTGTGATAAGGAGCAGAGGAATAGGTGGAAGGGGAAGGGTCTGCACAAGTCTTTCCCAGCTGCTCTCCCACCCTCATGTCAAATGATGCACAACCCTCCCCTCCGCTTTCAAGAGGACTACCAAATCCCATCAGGATAGGGTTACATATATCTGCTTGTAATTTTTAGTTTTGCTTCAAAGGATCAAGCCTGTTTTCAACAAGCTGTTCATACATCTGTGAAAAGATCATTTGTGTATGTGTACACACACAGCAGCAGAATCTGCTGCAGCACACAAAATGGTGGGCGCCACTGTGTAACTGACAAGAGCTTGGTGCACCAGGCAGGAAAAAAAGATCTGTTTTGGCTGGTAACGCTTGTGTTCTCCCATGTTGTGGGAAGACAAAATACCAAAACGGATCTTTTTGTAATGTCCTAAAGACATCATATTTATGCTGTGCGTAATCCACCATCAGTCGCAAATCAGACAAAAGAATCGAACAGAGCCAAACAAAAACCATTTTCCAGCTGCCTGTAAACACCCACTCATTCTGAAACAGACCCATCTAGTAAGTAATCGTAACAAAAAAAATTTAAAATGTTTCTCGTTTAATGCACTGTTGAAGTTGCACTGGGGATTTGATTTGAAGTTGCTAGTGATCTCATTATTGATAGTAAAGAAAGACTGCTGTTTTTCAGACTAATGAAGGATTAATTAGTCATCCTCCAATTATTTTCATGAAACGTGGAAATGAAAGAATTTATGAAGGAACTTGTATTTCATTGCGCTATGGAAAATGCATTAATAACACACTCGATATATGATCCTTTAGCTGCTCAATATATTAAATTTCCCTTGCATGAACAGAGGATCTGACTCTTTCAGACGTCTTGCTCCCGAGTACGCCCATGTTAGCCATTTGTAGCAGAACACAATGAAGATTTTCTGTTTGACTTTATTATTTATTATATCATTGGTTTCATAGACAACCACTTAATTTGATGCATGAAGTGTCAGTAAACCTGTGGAAATCTGGTTAGTTTCTTGATAAGGGAGATGAGGTGACTCTTGTCAAACACGTTATGGTGGTATTGCCTGGAGAGAGGACTGAGAACTATGAGCTTGGATTTTGTGAATGTATGGATGCAAAAGGAAAATCCAAAGCTGTTTGATGCATATGATAGGGACATGGAGTGTGATAAGCACGGATCAAGATAAGCTTGAAATGGTAAAACGAGAAATGGACTGTTTAAACATTTCAATCCGGGAAGTGAGTGAACTGAAGTGGATTGGATTAGAACATTTTCAGTCAGAAAATGGCAAAGTATTTTACTTGAGAAATAACAAAAGCAGAAGAAATTGAGTTGCTTGAAAACGAGGTGAGATGTAGCACAGGCAGTCCAGAGCTATAATGCAAAGTCTGACGGAATAATATCAATCAGACTTTGGAGGAAGCCTGTTCACACCACCATCATTCACATTTATGTCGCAACAGCAGATTCTCATGAGGAAGACATTTAAATGATTTCTGAAAGCATCCATGAGGAAATTGATCACAAACCTCAGCAAGATGTTCTCATAATCATAGGTGCCTGGAACACAAAAGTAGTAAACAAAGGAGAAAGAAATATTATTGACAGATTTGGGCTAGGAGTCGTTTCACATCTATATAGTGCTTCTTGTGGCAGTAGCCCCCCATGTCTGATATAGTGATTATTAAAATCCTTGTTAACTTTAACTTTATCATATCATAAGTAATGCCAACCAAATTTCAGGCCATGTCCTTCTAAGTCCAATAATGTTCTGCTTCTTAATGTAATCCATTCTTTCATCCAGACTAAACAACAGGAAGCAAAATACAACTTCAGAAATGGTGGGTCAAGTGCTTGAATTGGCCAAGTTGGTCAAGTTAACATCACTACTAAAAGAAAAGAACTTAATTAAGTCCATGGACAATTGGAAACCCTTGATAGATTATCTAGATAAAACAGAAAAAAATTGATGACTAAAGGTTTTGAAGGGTAAGGATTGTTAAATTAAGATCTAACAGAGAAAAATGAGACTGTTTATTAATAATGGTGCTACATATTTAATTTCATTTTGATAATTAATGGCCAAGTGCTGAAACTGTAGGATTTCAGAATTAAGAATGTATGTTTGTAAAAAGGCATACTAGATTTTCACTGTAAACCTCATTAGAGGCAACAAAAATCTTTCTTAGTGAAACCTTTGCCTACACGAGGAAAGGCAAACAAAGCCAATGTCACTTAATTGGCCACTAGTATCCCTGTTATAACTTCCATTGTGTAAAAATTTTAAGACATAAAATTAAGACAGAACATAATGAAGCCGCTGGTATATTTCACTTAAAAAAACCCTAAATTAACAGTTGAAAACTAAAGGAAAATAAACATAATAAAAATGTAAAACAGCTAAGCAAGTTATGTCTGATTTTACTCTCAAAATTTCACAGGGAACCAACCATATCAAGTAAAAGGTGGTTCATATCTCAACAGAGGTGTAGCAAGGTGGAAATGCGCCCAGTGCACTGGTGCGTCCTCTGCCTCTGCCCTGGAACACCCTCACCACACCCCCAAAGGGCGCCCGCCCTGGTGCGTCGTGCACCCCCCTGTCGCCTTGGAGTTACGCCTCTGTATCTCACCCTAAAAAAACCCTTAACATTTTCTGACTTGAATTAATGGATAATTTATTTCTCTTCCCTTAAATGATTGAGGCTCTATAAATTCTCCAGTAAATTATTACAGGAACAAAATTAGGAGAAAACCTCTGAAAAATAGCGAAACGGTATAGAATCATTATGGCAGTGCCATATTTTCAGTTAGGAACTGTGGTTGGTATTGCGATGATAGCAATTAAAAGACCTTCCAACCCCTGAAAGATACCTTTAAAAATTACTGAACGGGTTTAGAAGGCTATTTTAATACCTAGGGCTTTAGTGATGAGGCGGAGAAAAGGTAAGAAAGACAAACAAGTATTTATGAACAAGAGCATGAAGATCATGTAAAATAAGATTTCAATTTTAGTTTATCTGCAGACTTTTGCAAATTCACTTGCACCACTATCAAAGGGCTAGATTCAGACAGTAAATTATTAAACAAATGAGAAAGAAAATGTCACAGTCAAAATTCACTAATTCACACAAGTAATGTTTATGATCCAAAACTTTCCAACCAGAAGCTTATCTGAGAAACTGCATGTGAATTTTTGAATGAGGTGAGACTCCTCCCCTTCCCCTTCTTCGTTAATGACCATCAAGGTTGAGGTTCACGAAAAGAAGGAATGTATGCAATGTATACTCTGTGGGTATAAAACACACTCAAGGCAATCAGAAATGTCAAGCTTACACTCCATGCATCTTGTTAGAACGATCTATTAGGCACATGCATTCTTTATAATTGGAGAATTTGCTGGACTGTGACTTATTTTCCAAGTATGAAATACAAATGCTTGCCTGACAGTATCCAGGTGAACTAACTAGCACTGTTCAAATTTAGCATGTGATTGTACTTAAACATTATGTAAGCACACATAAATAAAATCTCTGGAAACAGGTTTTTAATAGTTAGTGGTTTCAATAATGTCTGATGAATGAAGTTTGCAAACTCCCAAGCTTAGTAGTGGGAGATTTAGCTGTATGAGAGTTGGTAAACTTGCATTGCACTGAGAACACTTTCCTGCTCTGGGATTACACAGTACACATGAGTGTTTGTAACGGAGACATCCATGTCTCTGAGATTAAGATTTCTGAATTTATTGTAATTTGTAATGCAGTGATGTTTTAGGGAGTTCAAGAGTGCAAAAACACTTCATTGGGCAAGACTGTAGAAACACTTCATGGGGGCATTTAAAAATAGCTAGATGTTAGGATGACTCTTGTACAGCTCCCTTTTTGAGAAACTGAGCTGAATTTGGCCCTGTTAGACTGCCTCCCATCTGAGAAAACAATTGTTTGTTAAACGTTTAAATAAAGGGAGTTGCTTATTGTTATCAACGGACTTGGTTGTTTTCTAGCTTTGATATCTCCTTTTACCATACAGGCTCTATAAGAGATTTAAATTTCAAGATTTAGAAAGTGCACTGTTAATGCTCAGTTTTGATTTTTCGGCTAATCTTTTGGCTGATCTCCTTGAAAATGTTCATGTGGCTCTAATTAGGGAACCAGATCTTCTGTTTCAGCCCACTCTGGCCAAAGTTTTCTGCTCAACCTTATCCCCACAGGTGACACGGATTATTTCAAAACCAGCATGGGCTCTGCTGGCTGCATCACTGACTTCCTACATTGAGCAGGCAGTCCCTAGAAAAGGATACCTGTCTTTTGTGAATCTTAAATATGGCGTCTAATTAAGCTAAATGCTTCAGAGAGTTTATTTAATGATGTCGTTTAGCTGTAATGAGGTACCTAGCTACTGCAGTGGTTACTGAGGTTAGGAATTGCTCCCACTGGCATTTCCTTCTTGTTAATGGAAGATAAATCACATTCACTTATGAAGGGTACTGTTACTGATGTTCTGTTACTGATAATAGAATAAGTTTATCTTTGTCTTTGATACTGTTTGCCCTGTATTTATAGAGAAATTGTTCTCATTAGTGACCCATTCCATCCCTGGCACTGAGCAAACTGTTCTAAGAGTGCAATGTATTTCTCAGTGGTCTTCCTATCTTGCAAGGTGGAGTGCTGCCCTGTCTCTTTAAATGCCTCCTAGGCAGAAGATTACTGCACACTTTCTCAGCATGGGCAAACAATTCAGGAACATCTGTGACTGAAGCTCATTGAATGAATTCATCCAGGTTACTAAAGAACCTTTCCTTAAGATAGTTTGTATGAGAACATGTGGGGTAGGAAATACCTGGAAATGGGGGGGGGGGGGCATGGAGACCTGGGAGGATGGGGTTTCATGAGGGGAGGTACCTCAGCAGGATTCAGTGCCATGGAGTCCATCTTCCAAACCAGCCATTTGCTCCAGATGTCTGTCATCTGGAGATCAGTTGTAATACCAGGAGATCTCTAGGCCCCACCTGGAGTTTAGCAGCCCTAATGCTTACCTGTGAAGTTTTCTAGAGCATTCAAATAATAAGAAAAAGTATCATTTGGTTTGCAGGATCTCCTAGGAAGTGAAGTGTATGGCTCCCCTCCTTATTGCCTCCCCTCAAGCACAGATGCTTTTTATTAGTCTATATAGTCTCCTTTGCCAATAAAGAATGATCTTGGGAGCACTGGTCTGGCTCTCGCATCAGATGTTTAAGAAAACAGGCTCGGTTTCAGCATTCCTGTGGTAGCAGAACAATGCCTTCTAAACTTTAGATTTAAGAAATGTCCATCGTAGGATGCGCTTATAAAATGAGGTTTAATGTGAATGATATTCTCAGGGAATAAGCGTTGTTAGCCTAACACTTGATGAAGCCGTCCTGCAACAACCAGTAACTTAGGTAGGCCAGCTGAGTTACTCTTGTGCCGACAGTGGGTTTTGTAAGCACAATTCAGGTTGGCATACTGTATTGTATCTTGAATAAAAATGGAAAGAAAGGTTTGTGTTTTGGTCAAGCATTTTGATGGGAGAACTGAAGTTTGCGATTCTGTTGGGGTACATCTCTCTCTCTCTCTCTCTCTCTCTCTCTCTCTCTCTCTCTATCTCTATCTCTATCTCTATCTCTCCCCTCTCTCCCCCCCCTCTCTCCCCCCCCTCTCTGTCAAATGCACACACAAAGGTAAAGTGTGCAACTGAGTCATAATACCGGTAGTAAGTCCGCTAAATTCCACCTTATGGTATTTTCAAGGCAAGATATGGTGACTTCTGCAAAGACTTCCTTGGTGATCTCCTGTCCAAGTACCAATCCTGCTTTAGCTTCTGAGCTCTGATGAGATTAGGCTAGCTGGGCCATCAGGTCAGCTACCCCATCCACATAAACAGCACACACGTTTAAAGTTTAAAGTCTCGATTATGGCTGTAAATATATTTCATTTAATTTACTTCCATGCTGATATGGGTAATCCAGTTTTTGAAATACTTTTTTGAAAAAGTATACAGTTATGAAGATTCCAGTAATTTCATTATATTGACCTCACATTCCTCTTTTTATGCTGTTCTGCCTTATATTCTGACTATTTATCCTCATATGTGAAGTATTTTAAATGTGATATTAACTGTCCACTCAGCTTTCCTATACATTTAACCTCTTACTCCCTCTCACCTTCTTGGCCATTATTTACTGTGGAAGTTTCTAGGGATTTCTCTTCACATAGGCTATGTGTATGCCCTATCACATCTCAGCTACTCATGTCAGTATCTATAATTTAGTTATATGTCTTTACTTCTAGTTTACAGTCTATACTGTATATTTTGATTCGCTATCAACTCAAATTGCTCTAATCTGTACCTCCTTGCTGGTACTAAAACTGTGCTAAATAGCATAGGATGGTAGAAAAGAAAATATTGTTTCTATTAGGCTAACCATTGTTGGTTGTCCCTTAATATTAGAAGGTTGTTGACTTCCTAACTTAAACATTTCATAAAGAAAACTCTGATTTAATCAACATCTTTGAAAACACTGCCCGAGATTGTGGTAGGTTTGACCCAAATCCCCTGGTTGGGTCATATTCTTAGCTGTAACTGGGAGATAACAAATATTAATTAATGGCATTCAGTAGTTCACACAAAGTGGTAAATGCTTTGTAATAAGAATATTTTGGTGAGGTGATATGAGAAGTCAAGGTTTCTCATGAATTTTCAGAGTGAGGAAACAGAGAGAAACCTTGACCTCTCATGTCACCTCACTGAAACCTATAAATGGGAAAATTTCAACACATAAATTTAAAAAATCTGGTTTGATTTGCCTTTAGCTTTCTCTTTGAGGAACAGGATAATGAGGAAGTTGGTTTTATTTATTCTTCCCACTTGGGGCCTAGAGCAGTGTTTGTCTTTTCCCTGTTCTCCATTTTATCCTCACAGTAACCCTGTGAGGTTGGTTGTCTGAAAGTGTGTGACTGGCCCATGGTCACCTAGCAAGTTTGAATGGCAGAGTGGGAATTCAAATCTGGGTTTCTCGGGTTCTTATCCATCATTCTAACCACTACTCTGCATTGGCTGGCTGCTCAAAACCCACAGATTCTACCATTCCCAGGATTTTCACGTTGAGCCTTCAAGGTTGTCATCTGAAGTCCTGGTTTCAGTGCTCACCTCTGCTAATGGGAATTAAGCACAAATTGTGACCACATGCTCGATTTTTATTACTGAAGTCAGAATGGGGAAACATGCTGGAGGAAATTGGATCAGAACTATTCAGTGAAATGTTTCCAGCCTTCTGATGATCAAGTTCCAAGAAAAGATAATTCAAGTTTCATAAATGCAGACCAGCTGCTTTTCGTTAAAACACCAAAATATTTCCCTTCAGAAATGGGGTCAGCAGTCTTAACGTGATGAATAAGTGCTTGTGTTTTTTTTAGAACAGCTGTTCTTTATTGTTGTATTTCTTAATTTGAGAAATCATTGATATAAGACCTTCAGTGAAAATGTACATTGATTTTTACACTTCAACTCTTCCACAGAATAAGTGTATGTGTGGAAAGGGTACCTGTTTAACCATGAAAAGTAACGTTGAATTATGGGGTTTGCGGAGAAGTGAGACAGAAACAAAGAGAAGAGCCCTTTTCTGCCCTGTCTGCCAACACGCTAGGCGACTGGTACACCAGCAGGACAGCCAACCTCTCTGAGGAATCCCAATGGAGGCCCAAGCACTCTATTCCTTCGATCTGTGGGGTGGGGGACGTCCGAAAGAAAAGAAAGAATTCCGGATGACCATTGCCATGCCACTCCCCTAGCCCTGTGTGCGTGGTTGGTGGACCACCATGGAGCCCTCCAGGGCGAGTTCAGTGAGGGCAATCGTCTCACCCTCCCTCACCCAGGTCTCCAAGATGCATAAATGGTCCATATCCTGTTCTTCGAGAAAATTCCGAAGAATGGCGGTCTTATTGGTTCTGGTGGGTTTTCCGGGCTGTGTGGCTGTGGTCTGGTGGATCTTGTTCCTAACGTTTCGCCTGCATCTGTGTATCACAGAGGGAAGTCTGTTACACACACTGTGTCCAGAGAGAAGGGAATGTTTGGGGTATATATTGTCCATGTCCCAGGGTGGGGAACCAATCAGTAAGTGTTTGGGTGGAACTTGTTATGCAAAGATGTGGTTGATAGTATTGTATTGCAGGTTTTATTGTTTATGGACCTTTCATTGGTCAATATCAACTGTGGAGCAGAGTATCTTGCTCCGAGCCCACAACCTACATCCCATGGGATAGGCCTCAGGTCAGACAGAGAGCAAGCATACCCATATCTCACTCTGTGTCTCTTATAAGGTCTGGGCCTACCGCCATGCCATGATGGGTTGAGAGTACTGAGAGTACTCCATGAGGGGTTGGAAACAGAAGCTTGGAAAAACATGTTTACCGAATGTCTGTCCCATAGCCCAGCAGGGGAGCTTTAGAAATGCCTTGTCTCAAGCATGAGCATTTCCTGTGCCCATTGTAATCTCTCTCATGTTGGTATAGAAATCAGTTGCCAAACATTGTTCCCACCATTGGTCTCACTGATCGAGTTAGTCAGAAATGTGCAAATTTCCTCCAAGAATTTTAGAGAAACGTCAGAACTTTGCCAGATCCCCTTATCTCTGTTGTCAGCCATCTCCTTGTTGAATGACCAAGTTTAGAAACAGCACATATGGACAGTTATTTTTAGATAGTAAATATTTATCTCATACGTCTTCCAAGGTGTTCAGGGCACTGCAGATGGTTCTTCCTATTTTAGGAAGTCCAGTAAAGTAGGTTAGACTGAAAGCAAGTGATTTGCTCGAGGTAACCCTGTGAGTTTCATAGCAGAGTAGGTACTGGAACCAACTCTCCCAGGTTCTGGTCTGCAACCACTAAACCACGCAGGTTCCAGAGAGAGAGGAAACATCTACAGAACATATCTCTTCCTCTTACACTGACATTACCGAGATTGTTTAAGGAGTTATCTGATGAAGAGAGCTTTGAATTTCAAAAGCTTATATCTTCACTAAGAAGCTACGAGATTCGAATGTGCCTCATTCCTGATATTGTTCATTTCAGATTCGAGTTTACAGACCCACCTAACATGCCATCAAGATTCCTGGATCTTCAGTGTTTTGAACCGGCTCATTTTTTTGTGTGTGTGTTCTTATTTTTCAACAGACCTTTAATCTCTCTCTCTCTATATATATATAGATATAGATGTAGATATAGATGTAGATATCGATATATATGTTCCTAAGAAACTTTCAATGGTACTTAGTCCCAGAACAGTGTTCTTAGGAGTCAAAGTAGTTTATAAATCAGTGGATACTTTTCAGGTTTCAATAGAGATCCTTTAAAATGACTTTCCTTCGTTCTCTCTCTCTCTTTTTTTTAATTGATCTTGAAATGTTGCAGCTCTACTGGAAATGTTAGTGCTCCAAAAACAGATGTCTTTGCCGACGTGAAACTTGATGGAACTACTTGGCAAGATTCTTGTATGTCATTCACAGTCAGTGTTGAGATGGAAAAAAACAACTCCAATATTTGGAGAGAAGTTGGTGGTGTTAAAAAAGTTAAATGATGTATACTTTGTTCTAGTTTGGATTTGTGGTCAGTTAAAAGTCTCTGATTGGTACTAAGCTTAGAAGTATTTTATTTTAAGATCAGGACTTGTGGTTCCAAGACAAAAATCAGTGGGATTAGCTGGTTACCCAGTACCCAGCTTTGCTGGGAGTAAAGTGCAGACAACAGGGGAAGACAGTGGCAAATCACCGTGTAAACATTTGGAGGAGATGAGTGCAGACAAACATCGTGGTGAGGGGCAGGGTTTGAAAACATTCCAAGTGACGTGTGCGGAAAAGGCCATAGTCTTCCTAGTAAACGTTGTAATGTGACATCAGCCCTTGTGTCAGCAGTGACTCAGTGCTTGCACAGGGGACTACCATTACCTTTGCCTATTAGCTGGTTAACATTGTTTTGTTTGAGAATGCTGATCTAATTTTTAACATAAAGGGATACTACCCATATTTTGCTTACAGTCCGTGTGTGGAACTGGATGTTATAACTGAAGGACCTGCAAAGCCTTGGGGGAGGGGGGTGTCTCAGTTTTCTTTCTGCCTTTTGCTCCGCCCCCCCCGCTCCCCCATCCCCGGCAGTGCCTGCAACTTCTTCCCTTTTTTTCTCTCCTACCCTTTCTTAGCTTCCTCTGGCAGCCTTATGCAGTGATATTTTACCTTCAGATAGATGGTAGGTGGATGATTAGTGAAGGGGGCCTTCTCTGTCTGGTGCCTGATCTCTGGAGCGCCTCCACTTCATTCATACTGCTTGTTGAGCTTGAAACACCAGGTCAGAACTCTGAAGGTCAGTTTTTTTAAAGTTATAAATGAAAAAAGCGATATGTTCTTTAAACATTTCTTTGGAGCGGTTTTGGGATTTTTTAACTGACTTAATGAGATACAAATATTTGAAAAAGAAAGTTGCTTTTGTTAAAAATCAGCGAGACACTGTGAAAGCGGCCATGCGCAGTTGTTCATGTCTTCCTGCTCCCAAGGTCCTGAATATTGAGTTCCCAGATTGGGCTGGCCACCCAGAAAGTTTGCAGAGATGAGAAGTGATTGAGAGCATGATAGAAAGAGGAGTGGGGGAAACTAGATGAAAACCAAGTGTTGGAGAGGGAGGCTGGAGCATGGGAAGGAAATAGGGTTCACCCCAAGGAGTTAAAGGAAGTGGGGGTGGAAATCATCAACATAAATGCATTCATATAGTACCTACTATAGCTTTATTTACAGTGTGGGCACTCAGCCATTGTAAACACATGTACAGTCTACCAAGACAAGGAATTATGATTCACCGTATTGAGAAGTTGTTAGCATACAAACCTAAGAGTCTGTTCTGTGGAACTTTGAATATATGCATGATCTTGGTTGTACTACTGGTTATCTCACAGTGCAGCCTTTGCATAATTATAACTTTCTAAATCCACTGAAATTTGCTTAGGATCGCACTTTCAGCTTACTTGTTCTTGCCTATTTCTGAACAAGAGAGAGTGCTCATTGCTTTGGAAACAGCTTCACTCATTTCTTAGTTTGTTTCCCAGAACAATTTTGGATGCTGATGCTAAGCAACTGGGGGCCATATGCTTGAAAACTGCCTCTCATTGTGGACCTGCTTGCCAGCACTGTTCTGCTCAACAGTTTCTTTTGGCCATCCTCTCTTCGCAGCAAGTGTGATTTTTTTCCAGGGCAAAATATTTTGGCTTTTTAGGGAGTGTCCCATACTTTGAAATGATTTGCTACAAAGAGATCGGAACACACTCCTCTAGCTACTTTAAACAAGTAATGTAAAGCAATATTTCTTTTAGAAGCCTTTTGTTTGATTATTGGTATTGGGCTGTTTGTTCGTGTTAATGGGCATTTGAGCATGTTGACTGTTTATTTATCTAAAGCATTTATAAAACCACAATTCCTTTTATAAAACCACAATGGGTTGGATCCAATTAGGGGGTTTTTTGCTGGTGAAAAGGACCATGCAAAAGGCTATGCTGTGAATCCATGGAACCTGCATGTGGAAAAACCAGGTGACAGTGTAGCTATAGAAGAGAGCGGAACTATGTGCAGTTGAAGGAGGGGAAAGCTCTCTGAAATACAAGAGTTCTACATGTCTGCTTGAAAGACAGTCAGGAAGGATGCATGGCATAACTCTGAAGGCATCCCATTCTACAACACAGAAGGCACCACAAAAAGGGTCCTAGAGAAAGCGATCTATACTAACATCCCAATACATGGTCTACACCAGGGGTCAGTAGTCCAGCGGGACTTCTGATTTGCCACAGAAGTATGGATTGACTGCAGAAGCAACATTGTTTTAGTTGCAGCTGCCACCACAGTTTTGGTTTATTACCTCTCTTTCCCAGAATATTTTAAATTACCCCTCCTCTTTCCTGCACTTGAGCTTCCATGCTTCTACACGATGACTTCACTTCTTGCAATAGCCATGTTGTGGCTGTGCACACCACCCTGTGCCCGTTATCTCAGAAAGGTTGGGGAACTCTGATCTAGATGATGGACTGTATTGAGAGATGCAGCCAAATAGAAATATGGGCTTCAGAGGAGCAGAGAACATGTAGTTCTGTTCTAAGTTTGTTTTTAAAGTGGTAACTCTATTATACACTGAGATACCAGAATGAGGTTTGGTCTGCATCTTCAGGTTAGCATTGTATGTTTCAGCTTTTAGACCCAGCTTGGCTCTTTCCTACATACTAATATTCAAGGGTGCCAGGAAAAATGTTAACTCAGTGTGAAGTTTCACTTGGAAACTGAAATACTGAAATGAAAACTGGTCTGCACATTTGTTACAAAATTATTAATTTTGTCATCCAACGCAAACCGAATTCCCTCTTCCTTTTCTAAAGAGGCTAAGAACAAATGAGGCTTCTCAGACAATGTATTACTATTTATTTATACCACATCATCAAGGTATAATATGATACTTCATGGAAATTCCTAAGAATAGGAAGGCAGGTCTCTACTCCCAATAAGCTTTCATTCTAAAACCGTGGGGGAAAAAACAGTTTGTATGGAGAATGTTGAACTCTTTTCATGAATCTGTTCAGTTTGCACTTGAAATTATCATGGTGGCTGAATGGGATGCATCTTGCCCTCCATACCAAGGACTTACCTAAGGATCTTTGGAAGCCAGAGAAGAGAGGGAAACAAGGTAGACCGTGGATCCTCAGCTTAGTAAGTCCTTTATGTTTTTTAGAGACGCAACTCACTTTAACCATTTTACATATCAGTTGGGAGGTCTAGATTTTTCAAAAGCAATGCTGCTTCCTTGTATTGATTCTGCAACAGCTGTGTGTACATGTTTTTAACACTAATGGGATTCCCTGCATTTACATAGCTCTACAGCTTCTATCCACATCTGTGTGCTTGAACATGGGGGTTGGAGGGGATTCTCTGAGTGCAATTCCATGCATGGTTACCCTAGTCTAAGCCCACTTAAATTTGCTGAAGTAATTTTGCATAGCTCCACAGGTTTACACTTTCAGATTCCACTGCTAGATCCCACTGCTACCATGCTGTCCTGTTGTTTAGCTGACATTGTAAACCTTTTAGAAGTGATTGTGTAACATCTGTGTATTACTGGTTTCAATTTTTAGAGGTCCTAAAGTTTGCTTCGCAATCTCTATTCACAGATCTTTGAGGCTGTGGTTGCTCAGGAGCATGGGATGTTTCAAAAAGATGTTGTACATTTTACTGGTTTGCTTTACTTATTCCTGGCATTCCAAATTGGTTCCAGGGCTGAACTCAATTTTCTTTGTAGTACCTGCCACAGTCTAGTACTGGTAAATGTAATAGTAGTAGTGAAGCAAAATGGAGGAGGGGGGAAAGACAGTACTTAAAAATCTGCGTCAAGAGCCGGGTAAAGTCTGAGCTCATGGCTTCTTTCTCAATATTTATATCTCTCGGTGTAGTTCCCTACTGCTCTCAAAAATATTGCCCGTGGTATATTCTGCTTCAGTAAAAGTACTGTAAAATATCCACTTAACTGCTACAGATTAGACAAGAAAAGTTACTCCAGAAGCTACATTGGTTCCAAGATGATCAGAATACTAATGTGACGTAAGCCCTCCCTTTGTCTCTACCATTAGCGCTTTGTACAGCAGAGTTTGAAACTCTTGGCCTGCAACTAACTTTCTTGGAGAGTTGCTCTGAGAAGATCCAGTACCTCAGTCCTCATCTTGTCAACTGGCCCATCGCCAGTATCTCTCGCCACAGCAGCCATTTTCTCTGTATCTCTTTTTCTTTCAGGTTGGCAGTCATAAAGTTGGGAGGCCATAATCAAGAATCTAGGGTAGCCCTGGGTCCTTTAGTTCCTCACCTCTATTCCTATTAAACCTGGAGTTCAGGCAGTAATCAGATCTCAAAGATAATTCTCCAGGGTCCCAAACAGAACATTTCCCCTCCTTACGACCTGAAATCCTGTAACCGGAGATGCCAAAAACTGAACAAAGCACCGTATGCCTGCAAACTATGTGCTCTTCCATTGACAGCCTCCTCTGGGTGACCTTACTGAAATGTTCACCACCAGCAACAGTGGGCAGAGATTTCACAAACTTTCCTCTGGTTAATACAGCTGTGTATATATTTCTGGCCTGGGTCCAAACGAAAAGCTCTTTCATCACATTGTAACATGAAACCTCCCATTCGGGTTCATGTCAGTTACGAGTCCTTCCCCTAATGAGCAGACCCACGAGGCCACAATTAACTTATGGGAACACTGCCATAGCATACAAAGATAGTTACCAAAGGAAAGCAATACTTGACCCACTACAATTAAAAGATGACTGCGATGGGGAAAGTAAAAACACCAGGCAGTGGTAATATGGTCCTATCTCTAGCAGTACCATAAAATAGGATTGCCAGCTCTGGGTGAAACACCTGAGGATTTGGGGAGTGGGGTCTAAGGACAGAGTTTGGGGATGGGGAGTATTTCAATGGGGTATAATGTCGTAGAGTCAACCTTCCAAAATGGCTGTTTTCTTCAGTTGAACTGATATCTGTTGCCTGGAGATCGGTTGTAATCCCAGGAGATCTTCAGCCAAAACCTGGAGGATGGCAACCCTAACCTGAAACAAATGTATAGAAAGCAGGTCTTCTTTTGCTTCACCTCATCAGTGTACTCGGCACATCCATCCATCTACATTCACCATCTCCTGCCAGATCTAGCTTCATTTTCCCAACCAATAAAAACGTTTGGATTAATGTAAATAGTTAATATAATGCTGTTCTCCGCTGAATCCATACCAATCACGTAGAAAACAACTTTTTCAGTATCACCTTCCAGGCAGGTCAGGTTAGTCGAAACCTCACTAGTCTGGTCACACTATTTTGGGAAGTTTCTGCAACAGTCAAGCTCACCGCAAATAGTTCAAGATAGTCTGGGCCAGTAGTACCATAGATGCAGTTTTGTTCCAACCTGACCAGATTCTATGTTTTCTGTGATTACTCACCTCTTAAAGCCAAACTTCATGTGACGTGGGAAACTTGTGGAATCTATCAGAGTAGTGGGAAGACACCAAAGTTTTTTCTATAGCCCTGTCATGCACTAAAAGCAGGTTGAGGGAAGGATTTGGATCAGAAAACCAGCCTGTGGCAGAAGGGTTAAACATCATTCATTCTTCCCAACTCTTTTGCTGAACTTATGCTGTACTGTCCTAGGGAAGCTTCTTATAGCATTGGACTTCACTGGAAGTGAAGTGGATGGTGCAAAAGGGTTTTTGGAATGGGTGAACCAGGAAATGGAGTCATTAATGAATTATTCACATTTCAGTATTCCCCACCTACTTTGTTCCTCTCTGCTTGAAAAGGTTCCTGTAGAGATATGAGCAATTGCTAAGGGAGACTGATAACATAAGATGCTCCTTGATGTATCAGATCAAAGGTCTAACTAGTCTGGCATTCTCTTTGCAACTGTGGCTAGCTCGATGCCTCTGGAAAGTGTACAAGTAGAGCATGCAGGCAACAGTTTTATGCCATTGCTTGTGCCCAGAATATAGTATGCGTGGGGTGTATTGCCTCTGACTTCAGATCTTCCATTCTGTTGCCACAAATAACATTGATAGACCTGTCCTCCATGGATTTATCTCATGCATTTAAAAAGCCTTGTAAGCAAGATGCATTGTACAATCTTTCTGTAGTGCAGTGGTGACAAACTCATTTGTTACAAGGGCCAGATATGACTTAAAAGAGATTTGGTTGGGCTGGGGGAGGTGGTCAGCACTGGGCAGACTCTTGCAGCTGGCGAGCCAACAGCAGCCTCGCCAACTCACAACATCACTGCGGGGGCGGGGGGGGGGGGCGACTGTCTCAGCCGATGAGCCTGCATTTGTTTTGCCAAATTGGCATGAGAGGATGGGAAGCTAAATGGCCAGTGACCCTGCAGTGGGCTCCCTAGCCCAGATCAGCATTGGAGGAGGTGGTCAACACTTGAGGGGGAGATGGCTGCCTCAGCTGGTGAGCCCGCAGCAGGCTCGCTAGTCCAGAAAAGCACTGTGGAAGGTGGTCGGCATTGGTGGTGGGGATAGCTGACTCAGTTGGCAAGTTGCAGCAGCCTTGCTAGCCCAGACTAGCACTAGGAGAGCCTGCAGTGGGCTTGCCAGGTCAGATAGAGAGTAGGTTGGGACATGGCTGGACTGGCAAGCCCACAGTGGAGTCACCAAGCCAGTTTGGGAACAGAGGATTGGTGGGTTCCTGGACTGGTGAGCCCACAGCAGGCTTGCCAGGCAGGATTAGGAGCAGGGTTGGGTGAGTTCCTGGACTAGTGAGCCTGGAGTGGGGTGGCTGCCTGAACTGGGAACAAGGGAGGTGTTGCCTCAACTGGTTCACCAGCTTGATCAACCATGCTGTGGAAAGGAATTACTGTGAATTTACATATCTGTTTCTGTCCATGTTTGATAGAAGAAAGGGCCTATTTTCACAATGTTTATTTTGTAGGCAGGGGGAGACTAATCCTGAACTCTTTCCTCTTATGTGCAGCAGCGCCTCCTGCGCAAACAACACCCCAGGGACGATGTTTTTGCCATCCCTGGAGCGCTGTATTCCGCCCATGCGGAAAGGGCCATAGGATGAAGGGTCCAACAAGTGAGAGTTTCCACCCATTTGAATTAAGTGGGAAAGTTACAAACAGAAACCAAGAAGAAGAAACATCAAATAGTTAGATTTAGCAATTAAATCAATTGTACCATTTTAATGCCCTTTTCAGGAGCAAGACAAACTTTAAAATAACAAAAAAATCATAAATTGACGAGAAACTCTTGTTCATTTTTGCCCCTTTGGAGCCCGGGAATTTGCCATTAGCACATGTTGACTTACCATATACATATTCTGTTGACTTGCCCAGTTTGGGTAAGCTAGTTCAGTATAGTTTCCTCTTAATTACTTGGGTTGAGGGGGGTGCTCTATGACAAATGCAGAGAATTGTAATTACTGACATAAAAAACAGAGAGGTCTGAACACAGCTAGTTACCAAAGTCTGCGGAAACCCTGCTGTTCCTCCTGACAGCTCATGCAAAAAGCCTTTCCAAGGTATATCTTCCCCACAAAAGCGCTGTTGGCAAAACCCCAAATGTGCTTCTACGGGTTATATTGATGCTGCTGTCCGTAGACAATAAAAACTGCAAAGTTTGCTAAATCTGTGGTCGTCAGCAGCTGAACACCATAAAGAAGTAGACTTGAGTAGCCTGAAAATGACCTAGATATTTATGTAACAAATATGCCAAATCTTTGGAAAAATAATTTTCCGTAGCAGAAGGAATAGTTCAGACTTCGTCCACCCCATTACTATTACTAGCCATGATCTGTCCCTGATTGTGCAACTACCCGTTGTCACATGCGAAAAAAATTACTTGAACTGGACATTACAAGGTATATCCATCTGCAGCAGTATTTCTTCTGGCAGCCATTATTGTGGAAACTACTGAAAGCTTATCTGTGCAGAGCACTGTTTGTGCTAATGGTTCCTCACACAAGCTGCTTCTCAAAGATGGACCACAACAGTTCACCTCCTGCATGTGAGCTCCCAAAGGCACCTGGTGGGCCACTGCGAGTAGCAGAGTGCTGGACTAGATGGACTCTGGTCTGATCCAGCAGGCTAGTTCTTACGTTCTTACTAATCAGCCCAAATAGCAGTGAGAGAAGGAGAGGGGGAGATGTCTGCATAAAGTAAACGTTCTTTATTGCATTAGAAATCCTGCGTTTTCTTTCCCGAGCAGCTGATAAAGCCCTCACCAACATTTTTGCTAGCGTAGTCCCTTTGGATTTTTTTAATGGTATCTTGCGTTTCTTTGGAGCCTTTAGTTGTGACTTTCCATATGTTGTTGACATTGTTATCTGTTAAAAATGTCACCACCTTTACAAAGCAAGAAGTTGGGGGGCAGGGGGAGAAGAGGAGGAGATTGTGCCTTCCAGGACTCACTCGTGATCCTTACTGCTTCCTTTTAATGAGCGAGAGCCTGTCAAATCCAGGGCTTCTTTTTCAGACTGAAACTGTGCTTGGGATGGAGTTCTGCTCTCTGTCTCTTTCCTTCCCCTCACCCCTCCAGGGCCAGCGACATCTCTGGATGTGCTCAGCTGCTGTAATAAGATCCCCCTCTTTTCTTGCTGCCGTGGACCTTGTTTGTTTTGGCACTCCGTTCGCCGAGGCGCTTTAAAACAGAGAGCCAGTCAGAAAGTTCTCTGGGTTATTCCTTTGCTTCTTCCCCCTTCCAGAAATGGTTCGCAAATAAAATGGCAATGCTGTCTTTGAGACGCTCCCGTTTACAGTAGTGAGCTGAGCACTGTGAAGTAGAGTGTGGTGTAAGCATGAAGAAGGGAATCACACACTTGGCATAAAATTGGCATGTGAATCCCAGTGTACCACCTTGTGCATGTTTTGTGTGTGTGTGGGGGGGGGGGAGTTTTAAACTTTCCTCATTGCGTCACAGTTTTGTTCAGTTAAGCTTCTAATTTATTTGAAACCATCCAATGCTTGTACATAGATTGGAATGGGAAAGCCATACACACTCTTTAGATTTAGTGCAATCCATGCTGAAATTTCATTAGCATTATCTGATTTTCATGGCCAGTCCTGGAGTGTTGAGCAACAGTTTTCCGTCACTGGCATTTGGGACCTATTTGGCAGAAGCAGGCAGGACCATTCAAGGTTATCCTCTTAAACCACCTGTAAAGCGCCATACTTACATCATCAACACATCTAGCACATTTCAAAGTGAAAAAACCCCAGTGATATTTGTGTACTTAAAGTTGCTAGGCGGGATCAGACATAATTGTCACTGTAGATTTTACTTCCATGTCAGAAGTCACATATCTCCTGTATGATAATCACATTTTGTTTCACATATATTCTGTGGAAATCCACCATCAATCAAAGTGAAATAGGCGCATGTGCTTCTGAAGCGAGCTCATGTGATTAGACACAGTTGATCCTTGGCAAATTCACACTTACCTTATCAAATGACAGGATACCACTGCCATACTGACCTTTCAGCAACCAACATAACTTTTGTAAAGGTAAAATGTTATTTGATGTGGAGTGAGGTACTGGTTGCCCTAACCTGGATGACCCAAGCTATCCTGATCTCATCAGTTCTCAGAAGCTAAGCAGAGTTGGTCCTGGTTAGTATTTGGATGGGAGACCAGCATTATGCAGAGGAAGGCAATGGCAAATCACCTTCCCTTCAAAACTGTGCTGGTCTTCTGCTCCTCTTTGGTTGATACTGAAAAGAAAAATTGTGACTATCCCCTACGATACTGCTTAGAGGTTGAAGCTGTATCCATACATGCGAAGTAACTATTCTGCATAAACCAGAGAAGCAGTGCCACTTTCTGGCATTGGGGGTTGTGATCTCCCCATTTCAAACAGTACAGAACCTGCTTTTTACTAACAGAATAATTGCATAGTGCTGTGGGAAATTTTACCACGCTTATCTATGGCTTTTATTATTTCAAGGCCTGACTATTATAATGTGTTCTACATGAAGCTGCCCCTTATTTTGACTTTCAGATTATCTTCTTCAAAAGAGCAGTTAACACTCATACAATCAAATACTGAAACCATTGTGCTCATTTGTACAATACAGTTCTCCAGACAGAACGAATAAGGAAAGGATTCTGGTTATGTGATCCTTAGTCAAGCAAAAGAAATAAACTGATACCCAGTCCTCAAAGCCATAAATTAACCTGTAGATGCCAAAAGGGGATATTTTATGACCAGTGTGGCAAAGAAATGGGAAGGGTTCTTGTTCTGGAAATGTTTAGTGTGATTTAGAGATCATCATCGTGGTCATCGGTTCAGCCCCCACCCCATTATGGGCTATTTCCATGTATAGTCACTGTTTATTGTTTTTCCCATGTGGCGTGTAAAAGAAAGTATTATGAATTGCCCAAGTCAAATTTCTATAAGATTTCATGGAACACAACAATAAATTTGGTTTCATTGGCAATTTCTGCAAAATGCTGAAAGCTGAGGGTATTAGTAAAGAAAGCAGGACTTAAGACCAGGCACGGTATTGTAAATTAAAAGTAGTAGTGCAGTGATTCTTTTTCCTACTTGAAATGTAGGACTTATGTGAGTATCTTGTAAGGTCACCAGACAGAGACTGCATTTGGCTTTGTGGGTCACAGATGCCAGGCCAAGGGAAAGCAAGACATGTGGGAAAGTGCCATGTAGTTTAAAGGAGAGTGAGGACAGGACAACAACCAATGGGTTTAAATGCAGCCAGGCAGAAAATACAATAATGGCAAGACCAAATTTTAAAAAGTACAGCCTATGACCTCACTTCCCTTTTAAATTTTGGAAACCTGGACAAATATTTGACATCCCTTCCAGATATATCTTCTTTCAATTTCATCGATAATTTGGAGTACAGTCTTTAAGCTCTGTTGGTAGAGAACCACACTGACTGGTACCATCAAGCTAACATCATTAATTGTGTGGAATTGCTAAGGCATTAAGTCAGCCAGCATCAGTATGAAGTAATTGGCTGCTGTGTTCTGTATTGATGAATGATAATATGAGGAAAGAATGTTCATAAATTCTAAGGTGCTCCAAGTTAGGATGAGTTTGAACCTGTGATATTTCTCATGTGTTTGGATCTGAAACAGTGAATGCTAACATTTGTCCTTGAATTGGTAGGGAAATAATGTTAATATTTTGTGTTCTTATTTAGTTTAATAGAAAACAGTGAGCTTATGTAGTGGATGGTTGTCATTATGAAAAACAGTATGAGCCAAGATCTGCTAGAATGCCTTTCTGTGGAGTAAGGCCTAAGGGCAGGAGTGTGGAGTGGATAATACATATTTATATTTGTTAAACAAAATTAAACTGAGGCCAAAAAACCAAAACAAAACACAGACTAACAATGTGTTCTAGTTCCTCTAATGCAATAATATTGACTTGAGCAAGTTACACTTATAAGATGTAATGTATAGCTGTGAGTGACTCCAGTGATGTTTTCCTTGATAGAAAAGAAAGAAATGCAGAGACAATTAAGGAGGAGAGCAGGCATCCTTAATATAACTGCAAAGAGCAGATATGCAATAAGAAGTAATTTTATTCAGGTTCAGCTTCTTTTGTTTGTTAATAATGTATTTAATATTTCTTTGTCATAGTGACATGTGTTAGAAATAGTTGATTAAGTTGTTGTTGTTGTTGTTGTTGTTGTTGTTGTTGTTGTTGTTGTTATTATTATTATTATTATTATTATTATTTAGATTTAGATTTAGTAGACCGCCTTACCCCCGGAGGGCTCAGGGTGGTGTACAATAAAACCCAACAACAAACAGTGATATAACATAATATAAAACAAAATCCATTAAAAACAGCAGCAGTATCGTAACTCGCATAAAAGCCATTTTTAGAGGTGGCATCTGAACCCCAACTTCCTACTCCATAGCTCCGGGAGGGGATCGGCAGATTGCCGCAGATGGTATGCACAGATGGTACACAGGGCATCAAGAGGGGTGGACAATCCATGGCTGGCCTCCCCAAAGGCCCAGTGGAACAGTTCAGTTTTACAGGCCCTGCGGAACTCACCAAGGTCCTGCAGGGTTCTAACAGCTGGTAGAAGAGTGTTCCACCAGGTGGGGGCCAAAGCCGAAAAAGCCCTGGCCTGGGTAGAGACTAGCCGCATCATTGTGGGGCCGGGGACCACCAGTATGTTTGCCTATGCAGAACACAGAGGTTGAACTGGGACATATTGGGTAAGGCTGTCTCAAAGGTATTTTCCACTTGGTTAGATATTGTTCCACTTGGTTCCCTTAGGAAACATATGTCCTCCTTTAACTCTTCATCTAGTAAGGATGACATTCTCAAGTGCTGTTTCTTCATTGTTGTCAGTTCCTTCAAACATTAGCCAGATTTTTTAGACAATGAAAGGCATAGTGCTGGCTGTAACATTGCTGACCTCCATCTAATTCAGATGAAATTGCTTTGTGTTTTAGCACTCACCCAACAGTATCTCTGGTACATAAAGTGAATTGATCCTTCATTAACAATTGTGACTCTGTCCTTATCTGCTTCTTACCATCAGGTTAATGTCCAATATCTGGAATGGCTCAGGATAGCAGCAAGAAATATAGGACAAGAGCTGTTCCCAAGCTGGCAACCCAGCAGTGTGGTTAAGGAAAAGTGTGTAGAAATGTTAAGAAATTCTGCATGTTGTATAAACATGTGTGAAGAAACATGGTTGGATGATGTGCCTATCAGATACTCTTCTCCTTCACTGTCCCCACCCTGCCTCTTACCTCATTGGGTAAATGGAAGTTCAGAGACTACATGTAAAGTGATGCACATAGGGGCAAAAAATCCAAACTTCACATACACGCTACAGGGGTCAGTGCTATCAGTCACAGACCAGGAAAGGGATTTAGGCGTCTTAGTTGATAGTTCCATGGGAATGTCAACTCAATGCATGGCAGCTGTAAAAAAGGCAAACTCTATGCTGGGGATCATTAGAAAAGGAATTGAGAATAAAACTGCAAAGATTGTCATTCCCTTATATAAAGCAGTGGTGCGACTGCACTTGGAGTACTGTGTCCAGTTCTGGTCGCCGCATCTCAAAAAGGATATTGAGGAGATAGAAAAAGTGCAGAGAAGGGCAACAAGGATGATTGAGGGACTGGAGCACTTTCTTTATGAGGAGAGGCTGCAGCGTTTAGGACTCTTTAGTTTGGAGAGGAGGCGGCTGAGGGGGGATATGATTGAAGTCTACAAAATTATGCATGGGGTAGAAAATGTTGACAGAGAGAAATTTTTCTCTCTTTCTCACAATACTAGAACCAGGGGGCATTCATTGAAAATGCTAGGGGGAAGAATTAGAACTAATAAAAGGAAACACTTCACGCAACGTGTGATTGGTGTTTGGAATATGCTGCCACAGGAGGTGGTGATGGCCACTAACCTGGATAGCTTTAAAAGGGGCTTGGACAGATTTATGGAGGAGAAGTCGATCTATGGCTACCAATCTTGATCCTCCTTGATCTGAGATTGCAAATGCCTTAGCAGACCAGGTGATCGGGAGCAACAGCCGCAGAAGGCCATTGCTTTCACATCCTACATGTAAGCTCCCAAAGGCACCTGGTGGGCCACTGCGAGTAGCAGAGAGCTGGACTAGATGGACTTTGGTCTGATCCAGCTGGCTTGTTCTTATGTTCTTATGTTCTTATGTTCAGGTAGAAGTAGAAACTGAAGGCTGAGTGCATTGGCAGAAAGCATGAAATCTTCAGAAAAAAACATCCAGAACATGACTTCTCAGTATGGACCTGAAATGCAACAAAAATAAGAAAAAACAGACTGGATCAGACCAAGGGACATCAAGTCCAGCAGTCTGTTCACACAGTGCTTCTAGGAAGCCAACTAGGTGTTTTGAGGAAGCTCATAAGCAAGAGGAATGCAGCATCATTATCTTGCCTGTGTTCCCCAACATCTAATATAATAAGCATGCTCCTCAGTTACTGGAGAGAATAGGTATGCATCATGACTAATATCCATTTTAACTAGTAGCCATGAATAGCCCTCTACTCCATGAACATCCAGATAGATTATGGTTTTAAAAAATTCCAAGTTTCTCAATGGAGAGAAGAGGAATTTGTTTGAATGTTTAATGTTAAAAATCGCTTTGCTAGTTTACAACTGTTTCGTCTACTCCTGAATGTGAAATGAATCAGGTATGATGCATTTTCCCCTTACAATTAATTATGTAATTTGTTAATCTTGTAACAAATGGGCGTTGTTTTATTATTTTTCTCTAGGAATTCT
The DNA here is from genome assembly GCF_021028975.2 of Sphaerodactylus townsendi. Classification (NCBI taxonomy): domain Eukaryota; kingdom Metazoa; phylum Chordata; class Lepidosauria; order Squamata; family Sphaerodactylidae; genus Sphaerodactylus; species Sphaerodactylus townsendi. Next base: position 37,336,820 of record NC_059427.1, on the reverse strand, counting down.
TACTTATACAGTTGATAACATAAAAAGGGAGTTGGGTGAAAAAGAGACTGACTTTTCCCTGAAATCCTGGGATTTTTCTGACTTCATTGTTTCCCCGCCCTCTCTGTGTTATCCGTGTTTCTGATGTTCCTTTTGTAAGCAGGAGTGGCAGGCGTTAGATGTATGTGGTTTCTGGAAACAAAAACCTGGCTTAACTGTTTATACAAACATGCAACCACACTAATGGAATGTTGACATCTGCTTGCTCTGGAAGCTGTTAATGTGCATAGAAGACAGTAAGTTAAACTAAATTTCCAAGGATCACCAAGCTGGCTTCACTTGAAAATATTCAGTTGTGATCATGTCTGAGTTTTGGCTTGAAGATTCAAAATTATCAGCAGCTGTTGTCCATGTTCGGACGGCGCAAATGATGTTAATACAGAAACAGAGATCTCCTACAAGGAAGTCAGCAGCTCCAAAGGAATAGAACAGCTTGTGGAGCAATGTTGGATTTCATGCTGAAGTTACCATTTATAGTTCTAGCTCAGGGGTAGGGAACCTGCGGCTCTCCAGATGTTCAGGAACTACAATTCCCATCAGCCCCTACCAGCATGGCCAATTGGCCATGCTGACAGAGGCTGATGGGAATTGTAGTTCCTGAACAGCTGGAGAGCCGCAGGTTCCCTACCCCTGTTCTAGCTGATGAAATATGGCCTATCCTGACAGATAGCTGCACCTTTCCCAAGCACGTCTACTGTAATAGACATGGTTTCCAAGTAGAGGAGTAAAATCTACCATTTGGTTTTGAAGGGCAGCATAGCTCAAGGGACCGAGAAAGGATGGAAGATGACTTTCAGGCCAGATGGTCTGATGAAAGATACTTTTTCTGTAGAAAGCCAAATGTTGGAATGTCTCACAATGACACACTGAGGAAAAAGGGAAATGCAATATGCTGCAAAGGAAGGGGAGGGAAAAACAGCTTCATGCAGTGGAAAAAGAAGTGTTAACTCGAAAGTCATGATCCTCAGTTGCTGGCCTTGAACAAATGGTCAGACTAACCTACTAAACCAGATAAATAAAATATTGTAATAATTGTCTTGGTCCAAAGGTGTGGTACAAGGTTGTGAAAAAAAGTTAAAATAGGTTTATGTAACACTTCCCAGCAATGTGGACATTTGGAAAGAGATTATTGTAATATTTACAGAGCAATACAAATAAACAACTAGGGTGTTGGCAAAAAATCATCCAACTGTGCCACCCATTTTTGCCAAAATTTGGGCTGCTGGCAAATTTTTTTATTGTAATGTCTTTGGCAATTCTTTTGGGCTAAGTCAATTGATACCACAAGGCATTTCTACAAGTCTGCAAAACTATTTGTGGAAATGGCTAAATAACCTACAATTGGAGATGTACAAACTAGTTGCCTCTAATGCTGTTTTTTGAGGACCTGTCATTAGACTAACCCCTGGCACTCCAACCTCAGGCCTTGCTCAGTGGAGAAAAATTGGGGAATGCGGGAGGTGTCACACAATGCTTTAAAATTTTTCAAATCTCTATGGTTTATACCATAGAGTGGGATAATTCCTAGAGTATCACATGGCACCATTTCCCCAATCTCTGATCAAACCATCTGCTGGCAACCCTGCCTCACAAACACTCTTATATCTGAGATTCTCAGTGATTCCAAATTTTTACATAAGATAAATGGATGTACATAGGCTCCAGGCAGGCATACAGTGGATAAGATCCATCCATTGTAAAAATCAATGTAAGGAAAAGCTTCAGATGTGTTACGTCTCCCCCGATTTTTACTAGTGAGAGGGCCATCAAGTTGCAGTCAACTTATAGTGACCCCATAGGGTTTTCAGAGCAAGTGATAAACAGAGGTAGTTCGCCATTTCCTCCCTCTACATCGTGACTCTGGTATTCCTTGGTGGTCTCCCATCCAAATACTGACCAGGGCCAACTCTGCTATGCTTCTGAGATCTGATGAGATAAGGCTAGCCTGGGCCTTTAAAAGTACAGAATCTCTTTCCCTGAAATATGACAACCTTACTGAACTGTAGTATGAGGTGGGGGAGAACTATAGCATGTCTGTATGACTGTTGGGGCATAACATTTTGAAATAGGCATAAAAATAGAGAACACATAGCCCGCTTTTTCCAATGAGGTCTATGCACCTGAAGTTCTAGTAAAAGCAAGAGGGAAGATGAAAAGCAACTTAAATTACAATGTACCTGTTCAGACTTAGGTCACTAGCTTTAAATCTTGTCAAAAGTGTTCAGCAAAACATAAGCTTAATTAAGACAGAAGGACTGATGGGGGTATTGGCCTTGCTTTTATAAATCCTTCATTGTTGCTTCATTTAACTTTGCCAATGAATCTTATTCCCTTTGATGTTAAAGTAATAGGATTAAAATCAACTTGTTAGACTGAAGAGTGAGGTCACAGGAAGATTCATTAAGAGCAGGTTTGATTAACATGGTTTCTTTTTTACAGAGCTTATTAGTCCAATAAGCCTTTACTTCTTTCATGCATCAACTGGTTTTATTCAGTTGTATAGAATTGTTTCTGTGAAGCTGGATGTCTATGAATGCAATCTTTTGATTTCATCCTGATGAAATATGCCAACCACCACTGCATCCTCACTCATATTAGACATGGGCAGTTATACTAGAACAAACATACTGGGATTAAAGGCTAGTTGTACTGTTTGCCTCTTGTCTCAAATTCACTTTGATTGCTATAGCTTTTACATTTTGTAACTGCATCGAATTATATCAAAATCACTGTTGTAATTGAAATGAATTATCATAATTATTGCAAGCTTGAGGATACTCATTGCAAGCTCCACTGGTATCTTCCATCTTTCCCAGATGGGGCCTATTGATTACCTTAAATAGAGTGCATGCCTGATAATCTCTGTGTCCCCTTGTGTATCTTTTGAATATCTTATATTTCTTTCCAGCTGATCTATCCTCTTCTACTTCTTCAGCTGAAATAATTTGTTGAGTCTCCCTCAGCCTTTCCAAACCCCTCACACCAGCTGTTCAACAAATAATTCAGAGGTCTGAAATAATTTCTTCCTTTGCCCTTTCTTTTCCTGACTGTTAGCGAAGACCCATTACCCTTTTGTTACAATACACAAACACAGGCTGGTAGAAAAACATTTGCTCCTAATTGTAGCTATATTATCTCATTTTGTAGCTATATGATCTCATTTTGTACTGATTTTGTGTCCTTTCTTAAAGTCTGCAACATTGTTCTATAGATCATTGTGTGTTTATAAACCATGAACAGTTTATTGTGGAATGGGGGAACATTATGGGGAATGGGTCATTACATATTTATGTATAATACCAATCTGAGGATCCAGTGGTTTGTGTCAGATTTTTGGATGGTTTCCCATACAATACAGCAAGGACATGATGCTCATAAAGTATTTACTCAAGAAACTGATTAAACAGCTGTAATTCTTGTATTTGGTTTTATACTCAGTGTAAAATTGAAAATTATTAGACTTTTTAACTTTTCAAAAACATTTATGTTTGACATTTTGGCCAGTTGCCTTAAGGTTAGTCTCATTAATAATCTCATGTGATATCTCCTGGGTTTGTTGGAATTACTCTAGTAATTGCTTCATTGCCTAGTAATGGTTTGAAGAGTTACATTTTTATGGACACTGGTGCTAAATTGTGATGTCTGTCTCCAGACAAGCAAGCAGTACTGCTACAGGTAAGAATCAGCATGCACAACAATATATATTTTTAGAATATTTACATGGGTACAGTACATTTTACAGCAGCATACAAGACAGTGTCTTGAAATGCACACATTTCAAACCAGGACTATTTCTGATTTTATATTGTCATGCATGCAGATCTGCAGGAACATGGAAGATTTTCTATGTAAGGAAAGTCTGTGCTCAGCCCATTACACATGTTTGGAAACTGAGTTCTGTGTCTTCCATCACACTTCTTTGTAAAATATTGTGAGCATGGATGCCTTATGTAGGGGCAGAGCAAGGGGGAACAGTGCCTGGGGCGCGCATGCGCCCTGCGCCCCTGCTGTGTGGCCGCTCACCCCACCCTGGAATGCCCCCACCCTGGAACGCCCCCACCATGCCCCATGGGCACTACGCCACTGGCCCTATGCCATTGCAAAATGTCTCCTCAAAAGCTTGCAATTATGTGGAGGCAATCACCAGATCTTATGGCAAGCCACTGTCAGACATGACTGCTATTGCGCATGGGAAAGCCTTCATAAAGTTTAGCAGCCACCACATTTCTGTATGCATTTCCATATGCCTCAAGCCATAGTGAAAGGCAGATACAAGCTGTGGAGTTAAAAATAATGTTAAGACAAAGAAGTAACAGTTCTTCAGGGGCTCAGGTATGGGTCTTTTCATATCATCAGCTACCTAATCCTTTTAACTGGAGATGCTGGGAATTGTACCTGGGACCTTCTTCATATCAACCAGATGCTCTAGTACTTAGCCACAGCCCCTCCTTAAGAAGAGGCACCACAGTAATTTCCTGCATAGTTAAAATATCAAATGCTAATCAAGTGCTGGTATGTCAGTCTTCTCCCATCTTGTTCAGCCACCAGCTTGCTCTCTCAAACGCTTGAACTAAGGTTTCTTTTACTGAATCAAACTATTAGTTCATCAAAGCCAGCCAATATTGTCTTCTCAAACTTCTGGTGGTTCTTTAAGGTCTCAAGAGGAAGTCTTCCACTCCCCTCATGCATGGTCCTTTTAACTGGAATTCTGGGTATTGAACCTAGAACCTTTTGCATGGAAAGCAGATGCTCTTCCACTGAGCCACAGCCCCTCCCCAACATGAAAGTCTTGTGTATTGGATTCCCCACAGGTAGTGAGTATCCTCATAAAAATGGTTGCCATGCTCCCAGTGTAATGTCTTAAAAGGTTTATAGTTCCTTACCATGTAAATTCCTACCATGAGGCAATGAATCTATATGGGTTCTCATACATTGGGATGTAAAGCTAGGCCCTGGAGACTCATGGTGTCAGTCCCTGTAGTGAACTTATAAATGTTTCAGTTTGACTGACCACTGGGTTAGGATTAGCCCTGTATGGATTGTGACATGATGTCTAGCCCTTAAGGAAAGAGGTATTTCTTGTCAGAATTAATAAAACGCTCTAAAAACACTTTAAATTAATAAAACACTCTAAAAATGTGTCCAGCAGATTTTAGACTCTATTACATAAATAAAACAATGGTTATTTGCCAAGTTGAAGAAGGAATTAACCAACCATTGAGTTCTTTGAACTCACTTTCTCCTTCTGTCAGCAGTCATTGTTAAATAACTAAAGTTTTACCATAAAACTTCTCTTGAATTTGGGATGATGTGGCAAGTTCTTAACGGACTCTGATGCAGCTGTTGGAATTCATACCAGCTGTGAGTCTTTCCTGTTGATTTATTAATCCTAGCTGTTCGTTTTCTTTCCATCTCCAATAACTTTTGTTATTGTATTGTATCCATTTAAATATTATGTTAATTTCTGTTATTGTATTCCTTCAGTTGTTCAGTTGCTGATTATTTTAGTGGACTGTTTGAAAATTGTACTAGCGCCCTCATTCCCATTGTGAAAACTTGGAGGATATTTAGAATGGACATAGTTGTGGATTTTGACTGTTTGTCCATAGTCCACAAAATGTGGCAGTGCTGTATTTTTTTTTCAATTTTTACAATCAGAACTGGATGAGGAAAAAAATCAGAATACCAGCCAACATTTTTCAAATGCCAATAGGGACAAATTGTATCATACCCATCCTCATATAGTAAAAACCATTCCTCCCTCACCACCAACACACATACACATTTGCTGAAGGTTCCATATTGTGTCTTGTAGCCTACAGTTTAACAGCCAGTAGGTTGTCTTGATTTAAAAATAGTGAATAAACCTGGCAGTCCTACAAGAAGGATCAAACTAGAGGCTTCTTGACAAGTAGCATCCCCACAGGGGGCCAATTAGAAGTTGAGGAAGGGTCCTTCTGTTCCCTACCTGAAGTTACTTTGTAGAGCTGTTGTTTGTCCTGACAACATGCACCAGCCAGCCCCTCTTTTAAAATGCTGTCAAGTCTGTTCAAAAATAATGGTATTTCTCCAGCCAAAGATTGTGAATATAAGTTTTAGTCTGGATGGCTTGAATTCTATGAACAAGTTTCATGTACATGAGTCTCTGCTGTGGAATATGCTTCCAGTTCTGCTAAATCTGCCATGGTTTTCAGTGGGCCCTTGCATAAATTAAAGTTTTAGCAGAGGAGAAAGTGTGATTCACGGCAGAGAGATAATCCATCACATACAATCACAGGATTCAAGCCGCAATATTTGAATGTGTCAGCACGTCTGTATGAACAGTGACCTTTCCTCTTTGATATTAGAAAGGGCTAAATAGTTGCCCATGGCGTATGCTTCTGCTCATTTTCTCTCTGCTAATTCGAAATTCAGGAGCATCCAATGAAGTTGATATTCATGATGGACAAAAGGAAATACGCTCTTGACTCAATGAGTAATTTCGTTGTGGATTTCATTGTCAGTGGGTCTATCGGTGCTTTTAAAAGGGGATTAAACAGATAGAACTGCTATTAAATCAGTCAAGCAATGTCTGTTAGCCATGGTTACTAAAGGGAATATCCATATTCAGAGGCAATAAACCTCTAAATGCTAATACTAGGAAGCAACATAATTGGGAGGTCTTGGGCTCAATGCCTAGTTTTTTGACCCTCCAACCGGGCAGCCACTGTGAAATACAAGATGTCAAGAAATTGGCTTCTTAATGCAGTTTCTTAGTTCAGTATGAGATGTGACAAAGATGGATTTTTCTTTTACTGAAATTCAGCCAGGTGCTGATAACTGCAGAGACTTAGATAAGGGGGATGGGAACTTAAGTATATACACACCTCCAAGGTCACCGGGACTGGGAGAGAACTTTCCATCTAATGAATGCCTGAGATCATTTAGTTGGAGAAACGCTTTGCTAAAGTAGCTGGACACACCTGCAGAGTTCCTGCAGAAACTGGCAAATCCCTCTGACCTCTGGGTCACCTGATCAGCAACAGTTTTGTTGGTAAAGTGACATTGACAGTATATTTGATTGGCTAACCAGGATGAGGCCAATGCAGATCTTTGAGCACATAGTGTAGATTCATCAGTCTAGTTTGTTCCTTGCTTTCTACTTGGTCCTGAGCTTTGGACCAGGTGCCTATCCTGTGCCTTGTGTCCCTGGTTGGTTTTGCTAATTGGAAACCTTATCTTGGACTTTAACTCCTGAAAGAACTCAGCCTTTGGGGTAACGTCTTGATATTGAAACTAATGCTTCTACTGTATAATCAGACTTTTAAAATTAGCTTGTTATCTTATTCTCACTTTTCACTGCTATTTTGTTATCGTTGTTGCACAATTTTAATAAATCACTTTATGGTAATTATATTGTGTGATGTCTTTGAATTCAGAAGACTTCAATCTGAATCCAGCACTTTAGCCTTTATTAATTAGGCAAAGGTAGCCTCCTAAGCAAGCACTGGCTCGTTACTGACCCATGGGGTGATGTCACGACACAACATTTACCAAGCTGACTATGTTTACAGGGTGGTTTGCTATTGCCTTCCCCAGTCTTCTGCACCCAGCTGGGTGCTCATTTTACCAACCTTGGAAAGGTGGAAGACTGAGTCACAACCTTGCTGGCTGCCTGAAACCAATTTCCATCAGGATCAACTCAGGTCAAGCTCAGAGCTAGGTCTGCAGTGCTGCAGCTTTCCACTCAGCGCCATGGGGCTTCCTCTTTGCTACCAAATTGACTGCTTTCTGCTACTTACCCTGTAAATTTCCTACCTTGCAAGGACGACATTTTTAATCTTGATCCCAGGAAAGTCAGAGGCTTGTTCTTTGGTCTCTGGCTGAGTGGGTTGTGAAAAGGGCTGATGGCAGTCTGCCTACCAGAGTATGAGTAGTCATGCTTTAGCTTTTTCTAATTTGTACAGTTTCACTGCCCCATCCCATGAATGATTTTGGATTAGACCAGGGGTAGGGAACCTGCGGCTCTCCAGATGTTCAGGAACTACAATTCCCATCAGCCTGTCAGCATGGCCAAGGGCCCATGCTGGTGAATTGTAGTTCCTGAACATCTGGAGAGCCGCAGGTTCCCTACCCCTGGATTAGACTATCATAACACAGGATGCTGCACTAGAGGGACTACTGATCTTATGACGTTGTCCTTGGTTGTTTTGTCTTTCTTTTTTCTTCCATTTCTGATGCACAATCATGGGTATCATGTGGATGACTTTGACTGTGGATTTGAAGTTTCCAATAACTTTTGATTCCAGCTTGAATATTTTTGCTCTTCTTGAATAAGCAATGGCCGAATGTGCCAGATATTTCCTGTTAATCGTGTTCGGCAACCAGCTGCTTGAAAATGCTTTGCTGCAGAGAGAGAAAAAGAGGTCTGATACCCAGGCTGCCTTTCTCACCCTTTGCTGCAGATAGCTGTGACTGTAAGAGAGATACTATCTATATTGATCTAATATATTCTATAATCCCTGTTAAATAATCACTTGCTGTTGGCCTGAAACCCTAAAAGCTATAAAATTCCTATATTTGTTTCTCTTCTAGCCGTGCAAGCAATTACAGGCTTTGAGGGGAGAGGGGTAACCGGTTTCTTCTGAACTTCAAAAAGAGCGTCAAGCTTTTGTCCTGTGTTTCATGAAAGTGGTAGCAGGGTTATTAGGAGGATTAGCTTGGGGGTCACTTTGAAACTTGCCACTCCTGCAAGGTGGTGTCCCCGGCCAGGTTCCAGCCAAGCATAAACATTTTTTTAAAAAAGACCAAATTAGTAGCAAGCATTAAGTGAACACTCCTACAACCGCATGCTCCTTTGGTTTTTAGTGGAAGGTCCTTGACTGAGAAAGTCTTGACCTCTGACCTTGACCTCAGCAGTCTTGAACCGGCAAGAGTAATTTGTTAAGGGCTATTTGTGTGTGCACAGCCCTAGCCTGTTGAACATTAGTTGCTTCTAAAGCAAACACCAAGTAGCTCTAATGTGCTGTGAAAGCCACCTTGTTGCTATATTGTGTTTGTTTGACTCATATCCAGTCTGGTCCTCTTATAATACTGATTACTTCCTTTATTTTGAATATTCAGTAGAAGACCGCATAGTAGTATCCTGTCTCCTTTCTCACATTGGTTGAATGTTGGCTTTTGCTAACATCAAACATACGGTAACATATTTTCAAATTATTCTGTAACTCTCTCATCTGCCCCTATTCTGGAGTTGTTTGTGCAGATATATTATCATCCTTGGCAAATGGAAATGTGAGAAGAATCTTCCCCTACTAGAGGGAACTGCAGATTCAAGACCCTTGGTCTTGCTATTGTACCTAACTGACTAATAAGTAAAATAAGGAAGAGCTGAGGTGTTGTGTGGTTTCTGGGCTGTATGGCCATGTTCTAGTAGCATTTTCTCCTGATGTTTCGCCAGCCACAGATGCAGGCGAAATATCTGGAGAAAATGCTACTAGAACACAGCCATACAGCCCAGAAACCACAAAACATCCCAATGATTCCAGCCGTGAAAGCTTTCAACAATACAAAATAAGGAAGGTTATTACTTTAATTTAGAAGGGGAAGAGAGAACGTAGCCTGCAGGGGCGGAGTGACGGAAACTGCACCCCTGCCACGGCACCACCAGCCCCGGAACACCCGCTTCATGGCCTACCCACGCCTCTGCCCGGGGCGCCGCGCTCCCTTAGAGTGGTAGACTCTAATCTGGAAAACTGGATTTGATTCTCCACTCCTGCACATGAAGCCTGCTGGGTGACCTTGGGCCAGTCAGAGTCTTCTTTCACAGTTCTCTCAGCCCCAACTATCTCACAAGGGGCTTGTTGTGGGGAGGGGAAGGTGGTTGTAATCTGCTTTGAGACTCCTTAATGGTACAGAAAAGTGGGGTATAAAAACCAATTCTTCTTCTTTAATGTTTAACCTTCCATTTGCTTAAGATGTTTTTTCCTGTGGCCAAATATGCCAACAACAGCTTGAAAATGTAGACGGCACTCCGTTTTTCTAAAAGCCAGTTCGAAGAGAGAGAGTGTAAAAAAGATAGGACAGATGCTCTTTCAGTAATACATTCTGATTTCTTCCTCCTTCCCATCCCCTCTGCAAGTGATCAAAGAGACTCTTATTTATACCTCTATTTCATATCTTCCAAGCGCACTAATGGTATCAGAAGAATTTTGGCACTGGACTTCTGAAAGGCTAGGTTCATATAAAGGAAGAAAAGAGCAAACATGGAAGGAGAAATACGCTCTCTTTAGCCACTTAGGGTTGACAACTACAAGTTGGGGAATTCCTGAAATTTGGGGGAGGGGCACTGAAGGGGGGCATTTGGCGAGGGGGGGGGAGCTAAGCAGGGACATGTTGCCAGAGAGTTTACCCTTCATGCAGCCATTTTCTCCAGGGGCACTCATCTCTGTCATCTCTGTTTCTAGAATGGTAATTCTAATAGATCTCTTGTCATTGGAACGGTAACTGCAATAGATCTTTAACTTCCAATCAGAGAATGCAGCTCTCTGTGCTTGCTACTGTCATAATTCTGGAGGGGTAGCCCGTGTTAGTCTGTGTCTGGTCCCTTTAAGAAACATTATTCCAGTGTGAGCTTTTGTGAGTCAGAGCTTACTTTCTCAGATGCAATGGAAAGAAAGAAAATCTCATTACCATGTCTGATTTTTATGATGTCCATGGTACTTAGGTGCTACTTGTTGTTTTTGCAATCTTTGCCTGTGTTTCTTTTTCATACATATGTTCAGTCCCCATTTCTTTTGATCACCTTATAAACCTAAGCCAAGAAGGGCATTATACAGTGGCACTACTCTGCTGTTTCTTTAATATTGTAGGGATTTGGCAAAATACAGATTGAGATCCTTAATCTTTAAAAAATGTTCAACTTGAACAGAGAATAAGGAATTCAGGGGGGAAAACTTCCTGTGAAAACAGCACCATCCATCTCTTATATATCATGACGAAAACTGTAAGCCGAATCCATTGAGAAGATTTCTGATAGTGTGCTGGTTTAATTTAGTAATGTTTATGAGAATCTGCATTGCTTGTGAACTAAATGGGAAGTGAATAATATGAATTAGTGCCTCTGTGTTTCTCATATACTTGTGATATGGCTACTACTACATTGAAAATGAAAAATGGTTTGGGTGGTGTATTTATTTTCTTCAAAATTTTCTCTCTCCCCCTGACCTTTATAACATCTTCCACTGTTTTTTGTTTGCCAGCATGACAGCATTTTCACTGTGGTTGTTTATGGTGTTCAGGACAAAAAGATTGCTTTTAGTGTGAGACCAATTCTATCTTGTTGCATCTGTGAAGGACATAGATCTGTTATTGATTTAAATGCCCACAGAGACTGTATAAATACCTGTGGGAGCATAAATCTTTTGTCCAAGAATCTCAGGCCCTTTCCGCACGGGCCAAAAACGACGGCCTGGGGGCGGTAAAAACGCTCCCCCCAGGCCGCCGTTCGCACAGGTGGCGCTAGCGCAGGGCCTTGCCGCCGACCTGACTGCGCTCCCCTCCCCAGAGGCGTCAGGCAGCCCTAAACAACAACCCTTTAAAGGGTTGTTGTTGAGGGGAAAGCGTCTTCCCGGCGGCACGGTGCGAACCGCGCCGCCGGGAACACGCTGTTTCCCCTTCCCTTTCCCATGTACCTCTCTTGTAAAGCCGTCCCTGCGCTGGCTCTCCTAGGAGGTCCCTCCCTCACTGTCCTCCGACCCCTGGAGGTCGGAGGGCAGTGTGGGTGGGGCTGAGGAGGCCAGCAGGACGGTGACACGAGAGGTACATGGGAAAGGGAAGGGGGGAAGAGGCGGCTCCATGCGGAGCCGCCTGCCGTCTGCCGGCCTCTCCAGAGGCCGTCCGCATGCCTGCATGCGAACGGCCTCCGCCTCCACGCCGGCGGAATTCCTGCCGGCGTGGAGGCGCCCTGCCGGCGTGGAGGTGCCCTTACGGCCGTGCGGAAACAGCCTCATATAACTAGGACCAAGCCAAATTTTGGTCTTTGTGTTGAAACTAGCATGAAGAGAAACTTCACCAACAAACTTTACACCAAATCATGTGAGCTTTCCTCTCTCTCTCTTTGTCTCTCTCTCTCCTCCCCCCCCCTTTAAACATTAATGGCAATTCATATAGATTTTCTGTTGGGGCAGATTTACATGGAGTATATAAATGGAACTTTATCTGCTGTTGGGTTCCGCTGGATGTGGTTTTTAGGATTGGCCCAACCGGCCTCTCTGAATGTCCCCACGACCCAGTACTAACAGCATAGGAAGGCCCCAATGTGGTGATGATCTAGATCAGGGGTCCCCAAACTTTTTAAACAGGGGGCCAGTTCACGCATGGCCAGAACCCAGCCAGGGGCCGGACCAAGTGTCGCCCACGGGGGGGGGGGGCGCCATCCATCCGCCCTCGACCCACCCCTGGCCGAGCCCCCCACCCCCACGGTCCCCTTCCAATCCGCTCCACCGCCTTTCTCTCTCCCCCCTTTGCCGCATTGGTACGGTCCCCTCCGGCCGCTTGGAAGGAGCAGCGAGTCGCCCGCGCTTGAGGCTGTTTGTAAACCTGGGGAAAAGGAGATAGAGAAGGGGGAGATCCGCTTCTGCCCAGCGGGCCAGATAAATGTCTTCCGGGGGCCTGATTTGGCCCCCGGGCTGTAGTTTGGGGACCCCTGATCTAGATGGTCGGCTCCTGCATCCTCCGGGGTTCTTTGGCACCAGCTTAGACTCAGCTCCCACTCAGGCTGCAGCTGCCACCTCCACAGCTCCTTGGCCCTGTCAGTTCCTGCCAATGATGGCCTGACCAGAGCGGGGACTTAGGGCTGCAGTTTCCTAGAACTCTAGAAACCAGAATATTGCGCAGTTTCTTACATCCATGACTTAGATGAGGAACACTTAGAACCCCATCCAAAAATAAGAAGGTGCTTTCTGATGGTCACAAAAATATAGCTGAAACAGAAGAACTTGTTTCAACTCTGCTCTGCTTGTACTCTGTTTTTCTGATCCATTTGATTTGAAAATGATGTCGGTTCCCTGAGAGGCCCAAAACATCTGGTTACAAATTCATTCCTTTTTGCTTTGCTAATTTAGAAGGCTGCTCTTCTACTTAGGACACTTGATTGTGAATCTGAATTAATTACGTTATAGAAGGCAATAAAAGCAGCTCCTTTACAAACAAAAGCTGGCTTGATGGGTTTTGTCCTTAGAAATTCCTTATCTTAGGAATAACTGATCTTACATCAAGGCAACTTGCAAGAACCTTTCATTTTGCTAATAAAGAGATTTTCTACTCTTAAAGGGGAACACCTGACATTGTTTGCATCCATAAGAAGTGGTCTGTAATAAGTGGCCCAGTGGAAGTTTAAGCCTGCTTTCAAGGGTCATTGACTTTCCTGACTAGTGCTTGATCTGTTGATCTGACTAATTTGCTAATCAGAGAAAGGCTTAACTCTTACTATGATTGTCTCCTGAATGGTGTTGCAGGATTTTTAAAGCATCTTTAAAGAAAACTAAGCATTAAGGTTTTCATATAAATTAAACTAACCTACTGCGCACTCTATAACTTGTTTTAACCAATATACCAAGGCTGATTTAGTTTCCCATTGAAATCAGGCCCTGCCTTGTATTTGGATGGGAGACCTCCAAGAAATACCAGGATCATGGGACAGAGGCAGGCAATGGCAAACCATCTCCGAATGCCTTGTGCTTTGAAAACCGTACAGGGTCACTGTAAGTCGGCTGTGGTTTGACAGCAAAAATAAATAAAAATGCAACCAGTCTAGACCATTTCCTTACTAAAATGTTGATCATAGGGCCTTCAGGTAGATAAGACCTAGTGATAGAAGGCTATAAGCTGGATTCAAAGATGGCCTTTGTGAACAGAAGACGTTGCTGTTTGCACAGAACTGTTGTAACACGTCTGTCTGTCATTTCACAAATTTCATAGCATCTGCAGCCTACCCACGGCAGCTCAAGGGTTCTTGGGCTGCAAGGACCAGTTTTTAGTAGCATGTGGCGATGTGGAAAAGAAGGGCACAACAATGATCTTTTCCACCAATGTTCCAGCTACAGTTTTTTGAATCTGCTGTGTTTTGGGGGAGAGGGAATTAGAGAGAAAGAATATACAAGAATAAGAGCCGAATTCTTTGTGGGAGCAAATGGACATGGAGCTGGCATGAGGTCATGCTGGTGCAATTGCCCACCCCACATATGTATTACAACAGTTCTGTTCAAACAGTGCCACTTATGCCAGTAAGTGTCACTTAGGCCAGTAGGGAGAGCAAACTGGGAGGCAGGTGGGTGCCGCACAGGTCAGCGATGCCTGACGCACAAATGCCTGCCTCTTGAAGAGCTGCGCCAGTCTAAATCTGGCTGCCAGTGCAGGGAGAGGTGGGCTAGGGGTATTCCTGTGGGTGGAGCCAATCTTAGTCAGCCTCTACCCGAACTTTCAAGCTGGAAACCTCCTCCAGCATGGGCCTCAGACTTACACTGTCAGAAAGGGTGGCATAACTCTGTTGAGCCTTTGGAGGGCTTTTCAGGTGGCCAGGTTTATTTAGGTTTTGCTACCTACCTGTGCTGCCTGGGAAACCTCTGGAGGCGATGTGGTGATGGTGCCATCCCTGACCGCCAGAGCCCTGAACAAGCAAGAGCAAGTTTTTTTGGAATTCTGACACAGGGTGGTAAACATAACCAAAACTGATTGCCATGGCAGACAGAGTGAACCACAGACTGGTTGCTGTAGGAGGCAGAGTTTTCCACGCGCAGAGAAGCTCCATTCCTCGGAAGCTACCCTGATCCAGGGCTGTTTGGGAAAAGGTACGGGTGTAAATAAAATAAAATTGAAAAAGATAAAGCCAACACTGTGGTGGCAGCTGCTACTGAAACATTTTTTAAAAAAATTCTTCACAGCCAATAATAGCCAATCAGATGCCGTGCTAGGCAGAAGCCTCCCCGGCTTCATTCACTGTCTAAAAACCCTTGACAGGCACCAGGAAAAATGTCAGTGGTTTTCACAACTGGAAACACCTCCTGTAGGTTAATATGTACCTTTCTGCCCTTTCCTCCCCCCTCCCCTCCCCTCTCTCTAATACTAAAATTTTACCCTCTCTTCCAATTACTTTTCAAAAGCATAATTTGCTGCAATCTCAGAAGACGGCCAACTCTGACTAACACTAACTAGGAATTTCCTCCAAACCACAATATGAAACAATGGTTTAAAGTTTGTTGGCAAAGCACAGCTTCGAGGCGGTTTTAGTGCTTTCATTCTTTACGTGTTATGGACCTTACAGCCAGTGATGGCGATGCAAACTTCAGAAAGGAACAAGGGAACTGAGGCCAAGATGGAAAGGAGAGACTCCTGTGTTGTGGAGAAAATGATCTGAATTGAACCAGCATGGGAGTAGGGGTCTGAGACGTTTCTCGTTCAACAAATGACTGTATGTTGGTTGGAAAGTAACTTTGGAAAAGTATTTATATCTCTCGTCCACACTTGGCTTCTAGACTTGGCTTCTAGAAGAAAACAGCTTGACAAAGCATCAGCTACCAGCAGGATGTTCTGAGCCATTTTCAAATGGCAGGTATATGTTTAAGAGGGCCCTGAAAAAATAAAGAGCTATTTTGGAAAGCCTCGTGGAAAGATACTTGACCTCTGCCCAGCACCATCTGGTTTCCAGTTTAGTGTGAATCCCCTGCCCCAATGCAATCCACTAAAGCACTGTTCCAGCACAGATCCTGTTCTTTTTTAGAAGTATGAAACAGTGTTTGGTGGATTCTGTCATTTGTTTACATTTATCGACCCTTGTGAATAGCTTGTGTTATTATCTAAACACTACTTCCAGAGCAACCAGACAAGGAATGTTTTGCCCACTACAAGAACTGGTCTCTTCCCCGTTTCAGGCCCTCAGTGAGCCACAAATAATTAATACAGAGAAGTCTGACTAGGCTAGCTATTTGTTTGGGAGAGGAATTAGAAAATCTTTGTGCACTGTTAAGCACGGACTAATACAGTATGGTTCAGGCTAGCCTGATCTCAGAAGCTAAGCAGGGTCAACCCTGGCAATTATTTGGATTGGAGACCCCCAAGGAAGTCCAGGGTCAATATGCAGAGGAAGTCAATGTCAAACCACCTCTGTTAGTTTCTTGCCTTGAAAACTCTGCTGGGTTGCCAAAAGTCAGCTGTGACTTGATGGCACTTTACACACACAATATAATAGACTTCCCATTCCAACTGAGGAAGCTTAGTTTCGAGTGAGATGTGGGTTGTCAGCAAGCATTTTTGTGTATTGGAGTCTCCAAGGTGTATCCATGATGTATGCAGTGCCTTTCCCTGAGATTTGCTTCCTGCAACTGGGGGGTGGGGGGTGGGGGTATGAAACTGACCTGAGTATGTAATGAAATGGTTCAGCCAATTCACAAGGGAAGTCAGTGACAGATATTATGGCGCTTACCCTGCTGATAATAAACTTCATTAGTATTTAATGGGAAATACAGCTGTGCTTTGTAGCAAACAAGAGTCTCAATAGTTCTACCTCATCCAACTTGTTGGAAGTCAGATTCTGATCCTTGATCAATGTCATTGGCTTTTGAGGCCCAACCTGTTTAGTGAAATAAGCCAAGCATGTCCCCTAGGCCATTAGGCTTTAACAGCATTACGATAGTGAAACTGTGATACGCCTCGCATTATAAAGCTAGCTGAAGACAACACTGTCAGGAAAAGAATTCAGCCAGTGAAAATAAACCAAAGAATGAAAATCAAAAGTATATTGAATTCTGTATGCTCAGTCCAATGGGAAAGATATCGGGATATTTTTGTTTATTTTATTTACATTATAAATAGTGTAAATAAACTTTCTCACAGGGACTCAAGGCGGATTACACATAGGAAGTCAATACAGTCAACAAAATGAGACATTTGATAACCAGTTCATTAGGATTTTAGAAATCTGGAACCACCAGAAAGAACTGAATCATAGGCTAAGTCATGGGACATGTTTAGTAGTACTGAAATTACATACATAGGATCCTACTTACAATAAATTAAACATAGCAGTATAGACCATAGTCTCAGTCTTGGGACGAAGTTGTCGTGGCAAAACCTATCACAAAAGACTGCTATATGCATTATAGAAAATTGTGATGTGCTTCCTCTGATAAGCTGTTCTGGATCATGGTGCCATGAACTATATCCTAACAGATGATTACTGAACTCAGTATTCAGGCAGGACTGAATGTATCTTGTCCTTCCTCCAAGGATTTTAGGCAACTGGGAATACAGAAGAAAAATCAAGCTGTTTTTCTGTACTGATTTATATCCCATGTCATAGTCCAGAAAACTAGGCTCTGGAATAAAAACTGTCTGTTCCCTGTCGTTTGTATAAATCTCTTGTAGCTACTTTCTGCAAAGGTCCTGCATAGCCCTTTGTTTTCCACTTCTCTCATTGTAGGTATGTCACAATGATACTCAAGCAGCTGTAGCCACTTTGTAGTGTTTCATTAACCCTTATGGCAACCCAGGCTTTTTGGCCAAGGAAGAACAAGCAACTTTCCCCACAGATTAAAATGGTAACCCACTACCACTACAAAATCCATACTGTAACAGGGAACATACAATTACTATCAAGGTTGTTTTTGTTTTGTATTTTTAAAGGAGAGCATTCAGGAGATGTAACATTAGAAGCAGATCTTTCACCCAGAATAAAGTGAAGTTTAAAGATTAACTCAGCTGAAAATACAATAAGCAAAGGGGGCCTACATTGTTTGTTTATCATTACCCTTAATGGCAACGTTTTATGATTCAGAACACACTCCTCGCTATAGAAACAATCCCTTAATCGTTGCTGTTCCACCACCATCATTCATTTCTGGTGGGCTTGTGGAGGACTCCTACACAAGCCCCATTTGAATGTCTAAAGGACCAAGAACACAAAAGCGGCAAGATCAAAGAAAAGAAAAATGTGCCACAGTGCAGTTCAGGGGGAAAAAAAATAAGAGAAAAGAAAACATTTATTCTGCATTTCTAAGGAAACAACCATATGCCTTTTCAGGGCCTTATACATCCAAAGCGTTTGGGGGAAAGTTAAATATCAGGTTGAAAGCAATTCAAGATAGGTCACATTGCATGCATTTGGCCCTTTTCTGTGTCACTGATTATAAAAACTGTGAAAGGACAAGAATTTAAAAATGATCTGCTCCAAAATGTACTGTATGCTCGCAGTGATGAAGCTTTACCACAAGACCCCAGGTGTTTCCTGACTTAAGTATGGAACGGCTGTCTAGCTTACAGTGGATTTACTGAGACATGCTTTTATATGTTGAATGTGCAGAAAAGAAATATTTTACTTTCAGTTTACCTCAGCAAAACACAACTGACCAAAAGTACGGAATGATGCCAAGTCATATAACAGAAGAAATGTACAGCTAATAAGTACTTTGAACAATTGGATGCCTTATGCTTTAATATGTGGGAAACTGTGTCTTACACAAAAAAGTATATATCAGCTATTTTTATAAATAAACAGAGTGTAAAGTACTGGTTACTTTACAGCTAACAACTAGAGTTTACGTTGGGCTGGACAAAAAGATTAAAGTGCATGTATTAGCTAACTCCAACAGAACCAGGTAAATGTGACTGTAGCCCAGTGCAAAAATTACCTTGATGGACTCACATTCAACTGAACATCTGTGGTAAATCTTGTGTGCATACAAATGTTCACCCGTAGGTTCTTCCACCACTGTAGATGTTGTTCAGTTTATATGCATGGATGTCAGGAAGTGGGTCTAGGGGCACAGCGAATGTGATTCGTAACATATTTATTAGATTGTAAAACTTTTTGTGGGTTCCCTAATAATGACTTTAAAGCCGTTGATGTTAATATATAGAAAGAGTGCCATTATTTCTTTCACACAATGTTATATCCTACCTAATTGTAGATGCTCATTAAATAATGCAAATTATTTAATTACACCTAGTGTTAATAGGCATGTTCCTCCATCATTGGTTAATCCAGCCTCCCAAATGAGAGTCAGGTTTATCCAGAGACTGGAAGATATACAATTCACACAGAAACAAATAGCTCTTTTGTTATGTGGTTAGCATGGAAGTTTGAAACTCATATGTATGGTAGGGTAACACAAGCCTGTGTATCTTATACATAGTTCATTATTAGGAAGCCATCTAGTGGTCATAGCTAGTGGATATTGTTTTCTGGTTTCAACATGCTACTTCTGGAAGTATGTTAACTGAAAAAGATGTATTTTCTTAATTTATAGCCTGCCTTTCTTGCTGAGAGGCCTGGCAAATTACCACATGTAAAAAACAATGCAGTCAGACAGTATAAGACATCCAGCAAACAATGCGATAGGACTAGGATTACAAAATTAGAAGACAATACAGACAACAAAAATCGCCTTATTAATGCATGACGTAGCATACACACTGTAGACAATGGATTATAATCACAGAAGATAGCACCAAGACACATTTGGTAGAGCTGCAAGCAAGTTTATGGAAAGGCTTCTAATTGGAACACAGAAACGGTAGTTGCAGAGAAGTGTGATCCTTTCCCTCTGTGTCTTTTCCCCACTCAGCTGAAGCAAACTAACTGAGCATGGCACCATGGCAGCCTCACCCACGCTTACTTAATAGGGAGCAAATTTTTCTCTGGCTAATAGCAACTCAGTAGGCTGTACTTTTCATACTGCTAACGATAAGAGCAGGGTGAGCAGGTAAATGTACTAACAGTGCATTGGATCCTATGAACTGTAAGTGCCTTCCCCTTTCTCCAACAGCCCCTGTGAACCAGTGCGGCCTCTGAGAACAAAATGTCATATCGCCTGAGAGCTGCAGGGAAGAAGGGGGGAATTTAGTGAAATAATAGGAGGTTTCTTCTGGTTGCCATCTAATGGTGGGATTTTTTTTCTGTTTTGTTGGTGCTGAATTTAAATTAACTTGGTTTTAATTATTAGATTGTGACTATTTTAATCTTCTGTACACTGTCCAGAGCCCTTCGGTGTACAGAAGATTGCAAGTTGAACAAATAAACAAACAAATAAGGTGTCTGTTGTGGGGAGGGAAAAGGATTTTGTAAGCTTCCTTGAGAGTCCTTTCAGGGGAGAAAGATGGGGTATAAATCCAAACTCTTTTTCTTCTCAATATTTTGACTTTGTAGGGAGGCTGGCACCACAATGTTACATATTATTCTCTAGCTTTTTGCTGCCTCCACTTTTTCTGCTTTTTTAGTCAGTCACAGCGGAGGATGGCAATAAAAAGCTGCTCAATAACTAAATTGGCAAATAAATCCTTCCCTAGAGTGCTGTTTTCACCAAGTTGGCTGATGGGCTTTTTATTCCTTCCTTTTTATTGAGTTCTGTTACCATCAGAGTTTTAGCAGGTTGTTGCGCACAACAGGCTTCTTACGGTACTCCCAAGACTCCAGAACTTGCTGCCTCTTGGATATAGCTCTGGACCCTTGCTGTGAATGTTTTAGAAGGCTTATAAAGACCACTGTCATTTATGGGTCATTGGATCTGGTTCTGGTTTCTGTGATTTTATTCTTGCTGATAAATGTGGAATTCTGGTTATTACTGAATAATATTGTTTAATATTGGTTGCATTATCTATTGCTCTCTTTATGTTGTTTTGTTTTTATACATCATTATTGTTAGTTTAAGTAGCTTTATTGTGAACCACCTTGAAAGTTTACCTGAAAAGTGTAAACTTTTAAAATAAATGAAGCTGCTTGATGGAATAAAGGGCAAATTGAATACCCAGGAGGTTTTGATTGAAGTTTGAATATTCAAAATCACCCATTTTTGCCAAATCTTCCTGAATGCTGAGACTTTAATGGGTTTCAGGTGCGTGTGTTGATTTTAGGGTTAGAGTCAGAAAGATTAATTGGCTGAAATCCCTGTTCTAAGAATCAAGTTTGCCAAGCAGATTGTACTTGCAAAAGTGGGAAAGTGTGATGATAAGCATTAGATGTTGACAGTGATTTGTATCTAATTGTGTCACCTGCTAAATTAAAGCTCTGCTTTGTAGGTGGGGATCTAGTGCATTAGCCAGACCTGGAGAGCCCCAGGCTAGCCTTATCTCATCGCATCACAGAAGCTAAGCAGAGTTGGCCGTAGTTAGCATTTGGATTTAAGACCTCCAAGGAATACCAGGGTCATGGTGGAGGCAGGCAATGACAAACCACCTCTTAAAGTCTCTTGCCTTGAAATCCCTATGGCAGTGGTTCTCAACCTTCCTATTGCCACGACCCTTTAATACAGTTCCTCATGTTGTGGTGACCCCCAACCCTAACATTTATCCATTTTACAGATGGAGAACACTGATGCAGAGAGTCTTAGGCGACCCCTGTGAAAGGGTCGTTCGACCCCCAAAGGGGTCCCGACCCCCAGGTCGAGAACCACTGCCATATGAGGTCACCATAAGTCAACTATGACTTGATATCAAAAACAATCTATCATATTCTGTAAGGAGTGTAGTCGGCCCACGTGGTCAGCGTAAGAACGAGACGAGACGCGGAGATAACATCTGGTGGAGATCGCCAGCAGCGGGAGCCCGGAGGTCCGTGTTCCTAGCGAGTCTCCCGCCTGCTGGTTCCTGGCACCTTTTATTGTTATTCTATCGGGGGCGTGTAGGAGGGAGGACCGGGGGGAGTTCCGGGAGAGCGGGAGGCGGGGAGAGGTCGGGAGATCATCATGTGATGCATGATCTCCCACCTGGCTACGTCTGAGGAGAGAGGAAGCCGTAAAGCGTCTGAAGCCTAATCCTCACCTGGGGGGCAAGACCATTGTCCCTCGCCCGGTCGAATTGAGCCGTAGATAGTTCACTGACCCGTGGACTCACTTAGAGGGGATGAGGAGTGGGGAGTGCGGGAAGTCGACCAGAAGGCAATGTTAGGTCCGTTGAAGCGTCCCAACGTTCTACCCTACAGTGCTGCTGGGTCAGCCAGTGCATTACTTACATCTCCCTCCTTTTTTTACATTTTAGAAAGAGGGGCGAATAAATGCTAAGGAAGTGATTTAAAGGGGCAGCTTGTCTCCCTCCGCACCGTCTGGTCAAGCCGAAGCCGAGGCTGCTTGTGTAACATTAGAACTTGGTTCTTGAGGTAAGGGAATTCGAGGGAGCTTCTTACACACGTTACAGGCAATATTGGACACACATTGGAGGCGTAAACAAGATCCAGTCTTGCAGGGCACAATAAATTAAACCAATGCAGAGCTGTACAATAGCACTCAAACCATCCTTGGCAATAGCCAGCTCCAGAGGGCTGACCACCAATGGGGAGCAAAATATCATACTTCAGATTAGATACAACTTCTTGCAGCTCCACGTACTTCTCTCTCATATGAATCAATTCGGGAATTATCAGAAAGATTAAAGTCAAACAACACATAGCCCATGTACATTCTCACAACCTTTGGTGATGCTGTAATAACAACAAGTAATCAATGGCCAGCACGATTGAAATGCTAGGGTGCAGCTTGGCCAGCGAAGGTTCACCTGCTGCTTTCCCGGAGGCCAGGGACATCCCAGAGCGGTGGAGGTAGAAGATTGATGGACTTATAGGGGGCAACAGGCCAGACCGTGACCAATAGTCTTAGCTATTGTAAGAAGCTGAGGTCCGGGGACTCCCACTAGGGGGGGGAAGTTGCGAGGGAGGCGAACTCCCGCTTCGAGGAGAGGCTGACAGCGATGCAGCCGTCTCCGACAGGAGGTGGCGGTGCTACGGAGCGAAGCGGGCCCGGCGTCCGAGACTCCAGGGTGGAGCTTAGGGGTAGAAGCGATGGTAGAGGCTGACTGAGGCAACAAAGAGTTCAGGCAGAGGGAGTCGGTGAGGAATGTAATTAAAGCGTTCTCCTCCCGCGAGGTCCCAGGCCAACCAGCCCCTGGGGAGCAAGGATGTTTCAGTGCAGGGGAATGTCCTCCAGCCAACCAGTTCCAATTACGGGTCGGTTTCCAATTGGCCGAGCAGCCGTGAATGGAGCCCAGAGTCGGTTCCCGTTTGGCACTGCGCCGGTGATCTGCATGTAGGTGTTAGATGCGTGGTTAGCGACAGTCTTGAGTAGCCCGAGGAGAGAGCGCCAGCCGGAGAGGTTTGGGCAGCGGAGAGTCCCCAGTCGAGCTCATAGAGTATCTGATGGATGAGGCATTCATGAAGGCCCTTAGCCCCCAGACTCCGCTAGAAGTCTCAGGTGCTTTGCAGACGGGCAGCAGGCAGGCAGAGCTTAGCAGGCTCCCCGACTCTCTAGAGTACTGGCCCAGGCAGAAGAGATGAGGCGTTGGCAGCCCGGCAGCAAACTGCTCCCAGATGTTGGTCTGGTATGAAAGCTTCGTCCCAGGGGTGGCCCGGTCGCCATCTTCATGGGCAGGAGGCAACAGAGCAGGCGGGATGGTGGCCGCCCGAGTTGGCGGTGATGATCAGCAAAGAGAGAGCTGACACAGAAGAGGGTTCTCGAGGTGTCGGGGAGGTGGTCTTGCTGGCACTTAGCAACTCCTAGGAGGCTTAGCTGGTGGTCGCATGGACGTCTCCCCCAGGTCATTCCCGGGTCTTTGGAAGTTGGGCATGCCCAAGTTCCCTGTTAGAGACCGCTGGGCGGGGTCCTTTAGAGAGATGATGTTCCATCTCCCGGGATAGGAGTTAGTTTTCCTCCTGGCCTTCACCATTCCATGGGTTAGCCTGTCATGGGCTTAATGTCGGAGTTCCACAGGGACCCTGTAGGAAGAGGGACTAGAAACACACCCCCCTTGCCCCAGGTTATGGGGGGGCAGGTAGTCCCATATCAGACTCTCAGTTCTAAATGAGCCGATGGCGGAAGTCGGGATCGAGTTTTTTGTTTGAGTTGGGGTTTAGGAGTTTAGGAATTTAATATAAGAAGGCTTGGTTTTGCAGCCTGCTTAAGAAGGTTGCTGTTAATGCAGTCCTCCTGGGGCCGCCTACTCCCTCTTTCTTTCTAGTTGTGTTTGACAGGGAGGGCAGGAGGTAAAGCGACCCTGGTGGGAGAGTAGCTTCAGAAGCGTTGCCATCAGGAAGTGCGTCAAGGCGACAGGGTCCAGCGAAACCTCGAGGGAGAGGGACAGAAGCGGGTCCCTGGGGAAGTTGTGGGGTATGCATGCTAATCAACCCAAACACAAAAGGGGGGCTTCTTAGAGCGCCCTTGCACAGGGGGGGATGGAAGGTGCATCAGGAGAATGAAGCCAGGAAATGCAATCAGGCGATTAGAGGCAGATTCCCAGCACACAAACAAAAAAAGGAGGTTTTCTTTGCAAAGGGGTTTGCACCCTGAATGCGTGACCCTTGGTGGCTAGCTTAGGGAAGCTGGATGGTGCTAAAATTTTTGATCAATTATCTTGAGGAATTGCAGCCAGGGGGGCAGACCGCTCCTTAAGGGTGGCTCGAGTTTAAATGCTGGCCACAGCCTTTAGCAGTGGTACTGATAAAGTTGCCAGGCACAGGGCAGCTCCACTTATAACCCAAGCAGGGTTTTGGGTATTAAAGGAGCATAATGGCTGGCAGCCCACACCCAGACTAGGGGCCTGTCTCTGGGACCAGTGCTGCAGTATCAGGGCGGGCTCCAGATTTTAATCCAGGGAGGGCCAGTCAATGGCCAGTTGGCCCTCCCGCCTTTACTGGTGTCAAAACAGAAACAGAAGAGGAGGGAGGGAGGAACAGTTTTCTTTACGGAAATTTGAGTTTAATTTTTGAGGTACGATCGGGATAAGCTTGATCTGTAGCTGCACTTTACCCATCCGCAGACCAAGAGTCGTGCTTTAACCAGCTGACTCAGCATGAGGTCCCTTCCCCCAGAGATTGACATGGATGTCTAAAATGAAAAGTGGGGAGGCCGGACTATCGAGGCTACCCATTTCGAGAGCTCCTGGGCTGTTGACCCGTGAAGTGGGCGGGATGCTCCGTCCTGGCCGGTTTGTCTCCCCCACCCCAGATGTGAACCCGCAAGCCTCATTCGGACACTGGGTGAGACCACTTTCGGGCTTACCGCCGTTTCTGATGACGAGTAACATCAAGCGCCCGGTGTCCACCCAGGCCCTTTGAACTTACATCCTTCATATGGCGTAGCTCCAGGTATGGTAGGAGCTC
This sequence comes from Sphaerodactylus townsendi, assembly GCF_021028975.2. Lineage (NCBI taxonomy): Eukaryota > Metazoa > Chordata > Lepidosauria > Squamata > Sphaerodactylidae > Sphaerodactylus > Sphaerodactylus townsendi. The sequence continues at coordinate 37,311,667 of NC_059427.1, read as the reverse complement.
CCGATAGAAGCGTCCACCCTTTCTGACCGGTGCGACGGTGTAGGCCTTCGCCATGTGTTGGCTACTGCTGGGCTGTGGTAGCCTTTATTGGAGTGGCTTAGCGGCAGACTGGCAGCGCATGGGGCAAAGAGAATCAACTGAAGCGCCAGCTGGCTCCGACGAAGGCAACTCCTGTGGGATATGTTTGTCCCAGACTTGGAGATGGATGGGTCCTTGATGCGTGGAGTCGATCCTCCCGAGGGGCGATGAACAGTTCCCTGTTCAGCGACAAGAGGCACTGGCAACACCAGCCCAATAGTCCCGGTAGGGATAGGCTCGTCATACTGGGTTGGGGGGGCTGACAAGAACCTGCGTGGGGAACTTAAAGGGAGATGGAGCTGGAGTGCATCTGGCTTTGAGATGCCGCGAGAGGGGTGTGGTTTGGCAGAGGGCCTTGGTGTTTGGAGTCTGCTCTAGTGGCTACTCCTCCTTGGTCCCTGGGCTGGGGGAGGCAGCTGAGGCGGGGAGTTTCCCGGCGGGACAGTCGTTTCTCCCAGTGGAAACCTTTCTGGCAAGCGTGGGCGCACCCGGGTTTTTAGGTGGCTCTTCTCCTCCCTGGGGGAGACGACCTCCTCCATCGCTGTCAGGGGTTGCCTTAAAATTACCACGGAGCTGCCTACACTCCCGCTTGAGGAAGTGTCGGGTCTACCGTGAAGTTAAAACAATGATCATCCACAAGGGCTGCCTCCCTTACGGATTGGAGAGTGCTACTGTGAGCCCGAGGCTAGCTTGGTGGGCGGAGGATCGATGTCCTAGCAGCAAGCCTTAAGCATGTCGGCCAGTTAGGGATTTTTTTGCCCAGGCCCGTGGTTGCCCTGCGCGGCACTCCTCGGTTAGGAGGCGTTCTCTTTGCGAGGCGATGCGCCAGAATTTCGTTTTGAGCCTCGCCAGCTATCTACCTGCCTCTTGAGCTTCCTGGAGACCCTGTTCACAAACTTCGGCATAGGGCTCTTTTGGGGTTTTGCAGGATGGGAGGAGAAACTCTGGGTTAGCTGGCCGGGCATTGGGGACTTTGATAAATGCCTGCTATAGAGGCGACTCCAGAGGCGACCGTAAGAGGTGGCCTCAAGGCAGGACAAATCTGATACGTTGGGATTGGCAAGACGCATGAAACCGTAAAGCTGGCTGAGCTGTGCCCAAGAAACGCTCGCCCGGAGGCGGCTCCCCTGCTGATGCATTGCTAGGCGGGAACTTCGCTTTCCCAGATCACAAATTGTGCTGCTGGGCTCAGGAGTATCACGAAAAGGTGGTTTTCCAGTCGTCCGGAACCATTGTTAGGTGATTCCCTCGCGATTACCTCCAGCATGCCTCTCACGTGAGGGGCTTAGTGGATTCCCTCACGTCTACGCATGCGGCTTTGCAGACTCAGTGAGGATGTTATAGTTTAAAAGGCGATTTTCGACAACCCGCGAGATGGACGCTTCCACCCACTCCCCTTCGGTATCTACCTGTGAAATGGGCCAGGGGCACAATGCAAGGAGAATCTACGGCATGTCGCTCTTCCCGTCCAAGGTTTCTGCTTCTTCTGCAGATCGTGGCTAATACGTTCTCGCGAGAGTTTTGAAACCAGCGCCATTGCGATGAAGCTGGACCGGGAGGTGCAGTGGCTTCAGAAAATGAAGAGTGAGCACAGGGGAGGCGGCTGAGCCCGAGGAGGAGTTTGGAAATGGGTGTACTGAAGAAGAGGAGCAAGGGGGGGGGGCAGAAGGGAGGGACAGGCGTCCCAATTTAGTGTGGATAGAGAAAATTCCGGGGTTGGAAATTGAAGGTGAAAGGTCGGCGAGGATGACCTACAGCAAGGGAGCCATAGGTCTGCAGGCTGGGATGGCGGACAGCAAACATTGTCTCCGTCGTCAGTAGCAGCGACATCCGGCGCTTGAGGCTCTGTCTTGAAAAGAGATAAGCCCGATGTTTTCCCAGTCCTTAAGATGTCCCCCCCTCTGGGTACCATGGACACTGAGCTTCAATCTCCCTCAACCAATTATGCGCCCGAAGCTCCCTTCTACAAAATCTACCCGGGGACCCTGCAGCATTTAAGCTAGCAGCTTTTCAGTTCGATCCAGCGTGCTTGTCATAAGCCCCTGCTTTTGGCAAGCTCCTGATACTCACACACGGTGTTCGATGCCGGACGAGAGAGAGTGTCCCTAGGGCTGGCGATGATGTCTCTGGATGCGCATGATCCAGAGGACGATGCGATACGAAAGCAGTGTGGTCCCTGGATGCGCCGGATCCAAGCGGACCGGTGCTCAGCATCGCGCCCTTCCCCAGGCTGCACGGTGAGCAGAGGTGGGAGGGTTCGAGGGGATTCCCGGGTTTTACGGCACCAGCTTGTAGTCGGCCGCGTGGGTCAAGCGTAAGAAACGAGGCCCGAGGCCTTGACGCTGAGATAGCATCTGGTGGAGATATCGCCAGCTTGGCAGAGCCCGGACCGGAGGAGTCGATGTTCCTAAGCGGAGTCCTCCCGCCTGCCTGGTTCCCTGGCACCTTTATTGTTATTCTATCGAGGCGCAGTAGGAGGAGGGAGGGACCGGGGGGGGAGTTCCGGAGAAGCGGAGGCGGGAGGCTTCGGAGATCATACCATGTGATGCATGATCTCCACTACTGGCCTACGTCTGCGAGAGGAAGGCGTGGCGTCTGCAGGCTAATCCTCACCTGGGGGGCAAGAGACCATTGTCCCTAAGCCCGGTGATTGAGCCAGATAGTTCATGACCCATTGGCTCGCATGGGGGGGATGATGAGGAGTGGAAGTGCGGAGATCGCGACCAGGAAGGCCGTTAGAGTCCGTTGAGGTATGTCCCAACGTTCTACTACGGTGCTGCTGGGTCAGCAGTGCATTACTACAAGGAGACAGTCAGCACTGTGTGAATTCTTTTCAGTTCATTGTTGAGTCATTGTTTTTAAAAGAGTACTTTTTATGTTGGCAAGCAGATGATTTCATCTGAACTTTCTCTAGATTTGGATTGGTACCTGCATTATATCTGTACTTGTACTTTCTTCATACCATTTTTGTCTGTATAGTCCCACAGCAAAATTGAAATTGTACTAGCATTTCACTTAAAAGCTACCAATCCAGGGTGACCTATAAAACTGTGCAATTGGTTGTCAGTTGCAAGAATGAAAGCAGTGGTGCCAAATTTGCAACCAAATACTCTGTTTAGATAGTTCTCATTTAGTCGATGAGGACAGCCTTGACAAGCCATCAGATACCATAAGCAGTTGAAACTAGAGTTGCAGAATTATTATTATTTATTTTGCCCTTTCAGCTAATATTCTAAAAGCTTAATTTAGTCAAAGTTTGAAGGATTTTCTAAGCCCATATCTAATGATTTCAGGGATTTAGTATGTTCTGGGTTTGTTCATTATAGTCCCTTTTCTTTTCCCTTTCCCTCTAGAAGAGCAAAGCAGAAAGGCAGTAGTATTATTACAGAGCAGCATACTTAATGAGCAACACATTGTATTTTCCAGACCCCATCTGAGAGCAACCCCTTGTAAATAAGGTATACTTGCCCCTAGATCAAGAGGCTGGGTTTTTAAAATAACATCATTAAATACTGCATGATGTGTATACCTGAGCGCCAAAATATTAAATATTGTACAATTTACTCATATGACCCAACTTAATATAATTTTATGCTCAATTACATAAACTTTTATGTCATTTTTAAAAGCTTTGCTTAGTTTCCCCCGATGGTGACTCTAAGCCAAAGAGCATTACAGCATTTGTTTAAAATTCCAGAAGACTTAGAAAAGAGCCAATACACATTAAGGTGCATTCTTAAGTCGTTAAATGGTCGTTACTGGGCAGAAGCTGTTGTGCTAAATAATTGCTGGTTAATAAACATATTTTAAACACATTATTAATTTGAATGTTAAATGTGTTGTAATGAATGAAATGTTTGTTGCATAGGCGGAAAATGAAGCGACTGGGATTTGTCCAGAGCGTGTTGTCATGGAAACAAAATCTCTTTCTGGGCCATAAAAAAATCTTCCTGTCTGCTGACTAGACTGACGCTACTATTTGCACAGGTGGTTTTCTTAGCAGACAGGTCAAGCCAATTCTATTCTTCCTCCATGCCTTCAGTATGTATTCCCATAATAATGTGTTTCATTTCATTGCCATTGTAATCAATGGCTCATTATCAACTAATTAAATTACTCTTAATATTTTATATGAGTACATATGTTACACAGCACTGACTTACCAAACCTCTTTTCCTGGGCATGTTCAACCCTGTAACATTTAATTAATGGGAAGGTTGCTTGCAGTTCTTACCAAACTCTGGCTAATTCCTTGCTGCACAGGAAAATTAAGTCAGTCCACAGAGGGCAGGTCAACCCAGTGCTTTTCAGTGTGAGGTAGATGGGTCTTTCAAGTGGTTATGAGTCTCGTATTTGTGCCTGTGTAGCTACAGAGATACTCATCAATTTTAAAACAAAAAAAAGGAAAACTATATATTGCCAGAATTGGCAGGACCAGCTGAGTACAATTATGTACTTTTGTTGCTGAAAAAGCACCCAGGATCTGTGCCTGCAGAGCAAACATCCTTCAGCAAGTGGTGGCAAGGGAAAATCCCTTCAGTTGAACACATAATGTCGGGTCAAAGCTGAGGGTGAAATTGCCTGGAGAGCAAAATGGTCAAGTGATAAAAATAAGATGCCTCTTGAGCTCTGCATTCTGCACAGCCAGACAGGAGACATCTTACTGGTGGCTTAGGGGGAAAAGGTGAACTGTGAAGCTTTCTCCAAAAAGGTCACCTTGAGCTAAAATAAGGCATTCTGAGGACATCTTGGGAAGAAAGCTGTGTGGAGTGCCTTCCCAGGATGCCTTTTTAAGCAACCCCAGGACGTCTTATTTAGGCTGTGCGGAATAGACCCTTGATAGTTAACTGTTTTCTGTGGGATTTTCTTCCTTGTACAAAGTGTTGAAGATCAAAGTACAAATCAGAGTTTTGCTAAAAGTGGTCTCGCTTGCCATGGAGAGAATGGAAAGAGAAAGCAGGGCTTGAGGAAACAGGTCCATACAAGAAATCTTGCTGCAACGGACATTCACCCCCGTTACACAGCAAGCACATTGTGCTCAATCGGCCACGAAGCAGTGCTCTCAGTTCAGTGGTTCTCACATTGCTGAAAAATACAAAACATTGTACTTGGGTTTTTTTTGTTGATGATGATTCTTCATTGATTTTCCTTGTTTTGTCTTCTAATGCAGAAGGGTAGAAAATTCCTTCCTTGCCACAATTAGAGCAATCAATTTTATACTGACTGGCTATGCATCAGCGAGACCTTTCCATTACATGTAAAACAGCTATTTCAGCTAGAAGCAATTGCAAACTGAGGGCAGCTTTCTGACCTTAAAACAGTGGTGGCGAACCTTTGGCACTCCAGATGTTATGGACTACAATTCCCATTAGCCCTCCCAATTGGCCATGCTGGCAGGGGCTGATGGGAATTGTAGTCCATAACATCTGGAGTGCCAAAGGTTTGCCACCACGGCCTTAAAATATGGCCATACCTTTTTTTCTTAACTGTCCAACTTTCTGTACCAAGCCTGGAGCCCTATTCAGCACTGCTGTGTATAGCTGGAAATATCCTCTTACACTGGGGTCATGAGTATTTAATTCTCCACTGAAATTTGACTCACATGAAATGCCTAAAAAAGACTGAGTTTGTAATAAAAGAGCGTACCTCTCTGTTCATCAGTAGCTGATTGCATTTTGTAAATAACAAACACAATGAAGTGAAAGGATAACATTCAGAAAATGTATCTATGTGTGATAAGATTAAGATTAATGTTATTCCCCATAGTCATATCATACCACAGAGACAGAGATAATATGGTCCCTAAAACAAAAATGATAAAATCACAAAAGAAAGTACAGACAGCCGAGATAATATACTTAGGCTTATTAGGTGCCTACTTATAGCAGGCAGACTCCTGCCTTCGTGCTCAATTGCCTGTGCATGATCATGTGAATAGTGGGAGAAAACTGAGGGGGTGGGGGCAGTTTTCTCTTACGTACAGAATAGAAAGCTCCTGAACACTGAAAGCTCCTTTGCACTGAGTTATTCAGTCAAAGCAAACAGTATTGTTGAAGGCCTTCACTGTTGGAATCAACTGGCTGTTGTAGCCTTGGCCATACAACCTGGAAAGCCCACAATAACTAAACAGTACTGTTTGGCAGAAAATGTGTGTACCTGTAAGAGCAGGCAAAAAAATTATTTGTGGCTAGGTGGGATGCCCTACCAAGTTACTGGAGAAGGGTGTGTCTGTTCATAGCACACAAACATTGCTTGTGCAAAGGAAGGCCTCATTCTGATTTGAAGCAAACTTGAGAGCCAGCGTAGTATAGTGGTTAAGAACAGCTGAACTTTGATCTGGAGAACCAGATTTGATTCCCCACTCCTCCACTTGAGTGGTGAACTCCTATCTGGTGAATTGGATTTGTTTTCCCGCTCTTACACATAAAGCCTACTGGGTGACCTTGGGCTAGTCACAATTCTTCAGAACTCTCTCAGTCCCACCTACCTCACAAGGTATCTTTTGTGAGGAGAGGATGAAAAAAGAGTTTGTAATCCCCTTTGAATCTCCTTACAAGAGAGAAGGGGGGGGGAGTATAAATCCAAACTCTTCTTCTTCGTGGTACAAAATAACCCAGCTTGTTGTACTCACTTGTGCCTGGCATATTCTCTTTCAACAGAACAACTTGTTTGTTTTATTGTTGCAGTCAGTATTCTGTTCTCGAGAAATGAATGAAATTACACACAGCGTCTATAAAATGGAAATTAAAACAATAAGCAAGATTTGAGTAAAATAAACACAATAAAAGTCATATACTCCATTACATGCTTCTTCCCTCTGGTTTACATATTAAATAGCATTTATAACTAAATTATCATATTTTATGAGAATTCAGACAAATTTGTGGATAAATTAATAATGTTGATCAATTGCAGGGGTCCCCAATCTTGTTGAATCTTTAGGGATTTTTAGAATTTTCCCAACAAGGTTTGAATACCATTAGAAAATGGCTGCCACAGGATGCTGGGTGTAGGCTATTACCGTGTTTCCCCGAAAATAAGACAGTGTCTTATATTAATTTTTGCTTCCAAAAATGCGCTGTGTCTTATTTTTAGGGGATGTCTTATTTTTCCACTTCACAGCTGCATGCTCTGGTGTTCTGTTCGACGGGCATGTTTCCAAACAAAAACTTTGCTACGTCTTACTTTTCGGGGGATGCTTTATATTTAGCACTTCAGCAAAACCTCTACTACATCTTATTTTCAGGGGATGTCTTATTTTGGGGGAAACAGGGTACTGAATGGGTGCTTCCAGAAAACCCAACCATTTGGATTTCCTTTAAATCACTCCTTCTTCAATGAGATGAAGGAAAGAAAGGACAAGCTTTTTGCCTTGAGCTCCAGGAAACCCATTGGTGGCATAGTGTCCATCAGTTCTGTTTTTCTACCGTATGTTCTCAAAGGAGCTCAGCTATCCTTTGTGTTATTTATTGTTTTATTTGTTTACAAAAACTAGGTCATGTCTTACTGTCCTCACAAGGGCCACCAAGGCGGCTAACAATTTGAAACCACATTTTAAGACTGTTAAAATCAACCCCGTACAATATCCCTATGATGTAGGCTAGGCTGAGAGACTGGTCCAAGGATGTCCAGTGAGCTTCATGGTTGAGTTAGAGATTTGAACACAACTTCTACGCAGGTATGCCATTGAAGATATAGATGTTGGAATAAAAGTTGGATGTGCTCATTCAGGACTCCATTCCCATTTCAAAATCAACTTACAGCTTGATCTTTTGACCCAGGGAGTCAGTGTTACCTAATGGTTAGACTATCAGAATAGACCTTGAGAAAACCAGGTTCAAGTCAATTCTGGATCTCCCTCAGTGTCACCCTGTTCAGAGTGTATTGTCAAAGCAAAAACAGAAAAGAACTTTTTAGAAAGAAGGATTTGTTAGAAATGTGATAGACTAATATTGACAGGTAATACCTACCATAACTTGTTTCCTCTGGGCCCTGGGATACTGGAATGAAATTTGCTAAGCATCTTTATGAATACTGTTACATTTGAAATTTGAATGGTTTTATAAACCTACACACATGTGTGAGACAAAAGGAACTGAACTCCCTTCTTGTCTGTAGAATAAGCCTTTCTCTGTTGGAGGAGGTCATACTTCATTTTTGTCACATGAACACATGAAGCTTCCTGACACTGAATCAGACCACTGGTCTGCCAAGGTCAGTATTGCTTACTCTGGCTGGTAGCATTGCTGGTGGAAGTCTTCACATCATCTTCTACTCGATCCTTTCAACTGGAAATGCCAGCTATTCTGCATTCAAATCAAATGTTCTACTACTGAGCTACACACACAGATCCAGAAAAAGGGAGAAGAAGGGTAGGCAGAAGATTAGACCTGGACCCACAGAAAATGGGTTGTAAGGGTGAGATTTTTTGATCACTTGTTTATCTCAAAGCGAACTTGACGTGAAAAGCTGCTGATTGATTATTCATGTATACACCTTGTAAGGTTATTCTAAGTTTATTTGGATTCAGTCGAGATCAAGATTTTCTCCCTGCTACAGGTGATAAATTAGTTTAGCAAAAGTATGAAGATAGTTATATCACAGGTGTTTCTGTTGTGAGGGGTCACTGAGTTTCTTGTGTACGTTTGAGCTTCTGAATAAAAATGTCACAAATCTTACCTCTTAAAGTTCATGCCCCCACTATTTACATTTCCCCCTCCATACTAAGTGTGAGAAAGAAAGAGCATATGTATATCTCTGCTAACTTAGGATATAGTTTACACTTCTGAAAAGGTAGGCAGTACAAGTCAATTATGCCAATATAAATTTGATTGCCTTTATGGCATCAAAAGATTTATTTTTGTGTCTTTCTTTTTTAGTTCACTCAAAAGATCCCTGAAGTGCTGCCTATGAGTGGGTAAATGGAAAGCGTGTTGTTTTAGTTTAAATGGAGAACACACAGTTTTATGTGTTACAAAATGCATTCACTGTGAGTTTCACTAGATGGCACTAGAATGCCATATACTTCTGAAAGAGTTCTCAATAACAGCTTATCTATGAAATAAGCTTTACTAGATCTCATAACTGAGTTTGGGCTAAATCAGAATATAGGAAGCAGTGGAGATGGACAAATGATAGAAACAGTTTCCTGCCTCAAATAAATTATATTTGAGATAAAGAGATAACTTTTCAACAATGGGAAACATTGTGGTTCAAAAATATTAAACTTATTGCATGTCCAATATTAAAAGATAATTGGTATAAATTGTTTTATAGATGATTTAAATCCTGAAGTTATTAAGAAGATGAGTCAACATAGTGATGGTCTTTGCTGGTCTTTGCTGGAGATGTCAAGAAGTTGGACCTTTCTTTCACATGTGGTGGACTTGTAAAGAAATCTAGAAGTATTGGATAGAAACACATAGGTGTCCCAGCAAGCTTCAGGGCAGAGTGGGGATTCAAACTCTGTGCGGAATAGGAAAATCCACTCGCAAACAATTGTGACAGTGGATTGAAAGTGCATTATTCTGCATGTGTGGAAGGACCCCTAGTCTAACCACTACACCAGATTGATTCATCTGGTGTAGTGTTGTTGTTCATCTACCTCCAGGGCCCCAAGTTGTCATACAGGATGAGTTGCCTGCAGTTGTGTCAAGTTCAGGGCAGTTGCTTTTAATGTGCTTGCACAGATACTGGCATATGCTGTCTGAAGCATCTAAATACTGGCACAAACACACTTTGTGACTACTTCTTAAGCTAATGAAGATTTAAATGTTACACAACTGGGGAAAAGCAAAAAGTCTGGAGAAAGTACATTTGGGATGCTGGCCAATGAAAGCACAGTGGGAGTTTGGGAGAAAGGAAGAAGCACAGGACCGCTGTATTTCTTTGGTTTAGAATATCATAGTGGGAACTATAAAAATATTTACTTCCTTGTAATTTAAGAGACCATACCTACTCATGATAAGGAATTTTTCCATGTTGACCTTTCTGATGAACTTTCTAAGACAAGCTTCTACACACTTCACTGCTATGATAGCCAAGAGTTGAGTTCTGCTTTAGCTGTGCTGATGTGATTTAAACTGATCCAGAAAATTGGACTGCCCAGCTACTAATCTGTAGGACATGATCTCTCCTGGGCAGTACAAATTAGGTGCATGATGTCCTAAGTGTCACATACATTTTTTCAAAGAATCAGGTTGCAGTCAGAGAGATTCAGAGGTGGTTTGCCATTGCCCACTTCTGCGTAGCAATCCTGGACTCCCTTGGTGGTTTCCAATTCAAGTACTGATCCTGCTTAGCTTCCACAATCTGATGAAATCAGACTAGTTTGAGATATACAGGGGTGACTTCTGTGGTACTTTGGCATGAGGTTGGTTGTGTATATCTGTACGAGTGCTTGTTCAATCTAAACTGGCTCGGCAGATCCTCTTGTGCATGTGTGTACAGAGACAGAATGGGATTATAAGAACATAAGAACAAGCCAGCTGGATCAGACCAGAGTCCATCTAGTCCAGCTCTCTGCTACTCGCAGTGGCCCACCAGGTGCCTTTGGGAGCTCACATGCAGGATGTGAAAGCAGTGGCCTTCTGCTGCTGCTGCTCCTGAGTACCTGGTCTGTTAAGGCATTTGCAATCTCAAACCAAGGAGGATCAACATTGGTAGCCATAGATTGACTACTCCTCCATAAATCTGTCCAAGCCCCTTTTAAAGTTATCCAGGTTAGTGGCCATCACCACCTCCTGTGGCAGCATATTCCAAACACCAATCATACGTTGCATGAAAACAGGTTTCCTTTTATTAGTTCTAATCCCCCCCCCCCCCCCGCATTTTCAATGAATGCCCCCTGGTTCTAGTATTGTGAGAAAGAGAGAAAAAGTTCTCTCTGTCAACATTTTCTACCCCATGCATAATTTTATAGACTTCAATCATATCCTCCCTCAGACATCTCCTCTCCAAACTAAAGAGTCCTAAATGCTGCAACCTCTGTTCATTAGAAAGGTGCTCCAATCCCTCAATCATCCTCATTGCCCTTTTCTGCACTTTTTCCTATCTCTTCAGTATCCTTTTTGAGATGTGGCGACCAGAACTGAACACAGTACTCCAAGTGCGGTTGCACCACTGCTTTATATAGGGGCATGACAATCTTTGCAGTTTTATTATCAATTCCTTTTCTAATTCCTTTTATCAATTCCTTTTCTAATTGTCCCCAGGATTATTCACCTTTAAATAGCCAATAGTTGTGGGAAACTGCAATTCCCTAATATAACCAAGATAATAAAATATATGAATGCTGCAATTCTGTAGATATATAACCACTTCATGCATCTCTTTTCTGTGGTTGTTTCCGCGATGGGCCAACAACGGGCGTCTCCAAGCGGTAAAAACGCCGCTTCCAGGCTGCCGTTCAAGCCAGACAGGCGGCCAAGTTGAAACGCAGCAGCGCCAATCTGGTTGCCCTTCTTCCTCCCTCTTTGTGGGCGGCGCTAGGTCAGCTTCCTAAAAAACAACCTTTTGTGCTGGTTGTTTTTGAGGGAACAGCGTCTTCTAAAATGGATGCTGCGCTAACAACAGCACCGCCGGGAACATGCTGTTTCCCTTCCCTTTCCCACTTACCTCTCGCTGTCGTCGTCCTGCTGGCCTCCTAAGTCCCTCCCTCGCTGTCCTCCAACCCCTGGAGGTCGGAGGGCAGCGTGGGTGGGGCTTCAGAGGCCAGCAGGACGACGACAGCGACGAGGTAAGGGGGAGAGGGAAGGGGGAAGAGGCGGCTCTGTGCGGAGCCGCCTCTCCTGCGGCGGCCTCTGCTGGGCCCGCTCGCACGCTTGCGTGCGAACGGGCCTCCACCCCCACGCCGGCAGAATTCTTGCCGGCGTGGGGGCACAAAGAGGCCATGCGGAAACGGCCTGTGTTTTACTGATAGCACATAATAGAAATTTTGTCTGTGGAGCATACAGAGAGTACTTTCTTGAACTGTTTGGCTGCTGCCAACTTGGAATTTACTAGACTGCTGATTGTTCCACAGCCCCATGCCTTCCTTGGTCTACATAATAATGTGCTGGTAAAGATGGAGCAGTTTTGCACATTATGTCTGGCAAGGTGTGTGAGGTCAAGCTCCTGTTTTTCCACATTTCTTTAGTGATGCCTCCAAAATTTGTAAGATGAATGTGCCCTGCTTATAAGACTCTGATGTGAGCCCAATCCAGTGTGCTTTCTTTGACATGTTCTTCTAGGGATCCAAACAGAAAAGGAGTGCACATGTACTGACAAAGTAACATTCTAGCTACTTGGTAAGTATGTGCAAAAGGATGCTCAGTGAGAGAGAAGCTTTCCTTGAACAGGTGAGGAAGTTGAACAAATGTGTTTCTCTGCTTTCCATTATTTTTTTCCAATTGTTAGTAATTACAACTCAGAGCTGTGTGAAAGCCCCCAAATGATGATTTTAACACTTGAGGGAACTGAGGATTAATAGAGGGAAGTACCTTAGTTGGGGGGCAAGAGGGGAGCTATGTCATCCATGAATTTTTCTAGTACTAAAACCACACTAGCTACCGTTCAGAAAGAAACTCGGTAGATGCTTTTTGTCTGGAGTGGGGGAAACTCTTAGAACTACTGCAGCTTTATTCATCTAGATCAGTGATGGCGAACCTTTTCGAGACCGAGTGCCCAAATTGCAACCCAAAACCCACTTAATTATCGCAAAGTGCCAACATGAATACTGAGGTTTTAGTTTAGAAAAAACGGTTTGCTCCAAGGCAAGCGCTACTCGGGAGTAAGCTTGGTGAAGCAACCGTGCAACGCTTTGAATGGGTAAATTACAACCCTAGGAGGGTTTACTGAGAAGCAAGGCCAGCCTAGATGTGTGTGTGGGGGGGGGTGATTTTCCACTCCCCCTACATGACGAACTCTGTGCGCGCATGCCCACAGAGAGAGCTCTGAGTGCCACCTCTGGCACGCGTGCCATAGGTTCACCACCACTGATCTAGATGTAAGATAAGCATTCAACTGGACAATTTTGGTAGACACAATCACTGATGATTACTGGCTGACCTGGACAATAAGAAAGATGAATCAATGAATAAAATCACATACAAACAATTGGGACCTTTTCATGGGGCTTCATCTTTAGTGTTATCACTGAATTAAAACCATTGTTGAGGCCTAAATATCCTCAGTGTAGATGAATTGGTTACACTTCATAGATGTGCCAATGTGCATGAAGTTCACATTTCCAAATGATCAACTAAAATGTTGTGCTTTCCTTAGGAAAATGCATCTTGACCTCCTAATTTTGTAACAGAGTTTGCTTGATAATCTCATTAAAAAGCATGCAGTGAGCACAAAACTATAATTTACCTGGTGTTACACATTCGCTAAACATCAAAAGGGAACTTGATGAAGTAGAATAATCCTATTTTGCACCCTCCATTGAACATCTTTTCAGAATTCTTTTATTCATTTAATTAGGAAGTTTCTAAATGAAGATTGTGTTGGGGTTTGCAGCATTTGCATTTGTTATCCAAAGCGCTCACCATTTCTTTCTACTTAAGCATGTTAGCTGGCATATTGGAAACTATCACAGCAAATTAGTACTTATTTTTTCAAAATGGTACTATTCAATTTTCATTGAAAAGCTAAGGATTGAAGAAGATCTCGTTACTATGTGGAATTTCCTCTTCAGTGGCGCGGATTAGTCGTGTCAAGTAATGACTTTTACTGAGTGTTAAAGGGGATTATTAAATACCATTTTCACACTGGAAAGTCATATACGCATAAAACTGTGTCTCAAATACCATAGGACTGCAAATTAGTTTTCTCTCTCTCCTGTCTCCCCTTAAGAATGGCTAATTCCTACAGCTCTAGTCGTAGTCTGCAAAGGTCTTTGATTTTTCTCCATATGATGACGTTCTTTCTGTAGTCAGCAACCTGCAATTCACGCTCCGCATGTTGCTCTTAATCATAGCGATGGTAAGATTTAAGATGAAGACGGTATAATTCTCTTCTTTCAACCTATGTTTATAGCATGTTGTGTACCCAGCATTTACATTTGGTACAACATAATGGTGACTGTTTTACAGTTGTGTTGTCGAAGGCTTTCACGGCCAGAATCACTAGGATGTGGTGGGTTTTCCGGGTTGTATGGCCGTATTCCAGTAGTATTTTCTCCTGACCTTTTCCTGCATCTGTGGCGGGCATCCTCAGAGGATCTGGTGGTAATGAAGCAAGCAGAGTATAATACCTGTGAAATACCTAGGGTAGGAGAAAGAACCATTTGCATTTGCTAAAAGTGTTAAAGGTGCAGTTTGCATGTGTTGAGTGGAATTGCATGTGTTGAGTGGAATTCCCTAATTTTAGCATTTGTGTGTAACACTGAAGTTGCATAATCAGTTAGTAAGGGCATTTGCATATCAGTTTGCCTGTCCATTTTAGTATTCATTTACAATCCATTTTATTGCTTCCTACAGAGAGACATCCCGAGTCTGGATGGTGTTCATTAACCATTGTCTTGATTCTAGTGTTTTTAAGTACTGGTACCCAAATTTTGTTCATTTTCATAGTTTCTTCCTTCCTGTTGAAATTGTCCATGTGCTTGTGGTTTTCGATGGCTTCTCTGTGTAGTCTGACTAGAGTCGTACAGAATTTCTGTGTTTTCAAATAACATTTCATGGTCCCTATGTAGACTTGTCCACAGCTGCAGTATACAGTAAATTCCCTCTTATCTTTTGCTGAACGTAGCATTTGTTGAATTTACAGTTTATGAAAAATATTCCAGCAATCAAATCTTAACTAACCTGCCGTCTGTTGGATGGGGCAGAAGGAGAAACCAGTAGCCCCCCCCCCCCCTCCCAACTGTCTTTTGGACATTAACAGATTTTCTGGACTGTGTTTCGGACTGTTTTGTGTGCATAGAAGTCCCAAATGCATTTCTATGTATTTCTTGGTGCTACAGGGAAGAAAGTTAAGCCTGCTACCATTGATGGTCGGGGTCCAACTGTGTCTTTAGCATACCATGTCTGGAAATTGGAATGGTGTTGGGGAATACTAGCAAGCTTTTTGAAAGACAACCGTAATTAGCTTCCAACCTTTATCTATTTCCTTGTCGCTCCTTAATGGAAACCTACAGATGTGTCAAGAACTGATATTTTCCCTCCTGAATTTTCCCCGCATCTTCTTCTATGAGTCTGAAATGCATATGTAGACTGGTAGATAAAGGAAGTGGGAAACAGACTGTAAGCAAAGCCTTCATGCAGTGAGATCCATAAGATGGCTGGCATCAGTTCTACCATATGGGAAATTTTGAATTAGCGCTCATTTCCATTTTCAGCCTGATCTGTAAAACTTATCAAATAGAAAGATCACAGCTCTTGGAGCATTCAGTTTGAACTAATCATAAGACTTTTATTAAAGAAGCAAAATGCAAGCATCCCAGTGGCCTGTTCAAAATATTAAAATGTTTGGAAAATTAGGTTCATTCTGTCCCTTAGCCATATAGCCACATCACAGTGACTAGATTAGTTAGTTTGTTATTCATGTTAATACACTTGTGGGTCTTAAATTTTTGCCAGCTGTTTTATTTATTGGCAACATTGCTTAATGCCACAGAAAAATGAAATAATTGGATTTGGTTGGTGTCACGGGCTTTAATGGATGATTATTTCAACTTTTGAACAAAATTTGACGTAACCAGCCTTTCCGCTCATGACAGTGAGCACAGATTTATCCAAGAATTTAGGTAAAATGAAGCTGGAAATTCCAACATTTCAACCAGGTTTCTGGTTGTTTATTTCTCTTTTGACACACTAACTGTAATAGTTTTATGACTCATTGGTATGGTATGAAAATGTATAAATATTGTGGAGACATGCATTTTATTTTAGAGGCTTGACCTGTACAAAACCTTTGCTGTGAGTTTAAAAGTTTTTCTCTTAACAGAAAGCAAGGCTGGAGTGGGGAGAGGGGAGTCAGGCCCAGCCAGGCTTTAGAAATATTAGTTGCTTTCTGGTTGGAGATGAGGAAATGGTCAAGTCACAACTCATAGAATCGTAGAGTTGGAAGACACCACAAGGGCCATCAAGTCCAATCCCCTGCCATGTAGGAATACACAATGAAACCATTCCTGACAGATGACCATCCAGCCTCTGTTTAAACCCCTCCAAAGAAGGAGATTCCACCACACTCTGAGGCAGCATACTCCACTGTCGAGCAGCCCTTACCATCAAGAAGTTCTTCCTAATGTTTATGTGGAATCTCTTTTCTTGTACTTTGAATCCATTACTTCTTGTCCTATTCTCTGGAGCAGCAGAAAACAAGCTATCTCCCTCATCAATATGACATCCCTTCAAATATTTAAACAAGGCTCTCATGTCACCCCTTAACCTTCTCTTCTTCAGACTAAATATACCTAGCTCCCTAAGCTGCTCCTATAGGACATGGTTTTGGTTGCCCTCCTCTGGACCCATTCCAGCTTCTCAATATCCTTCTTGACTTGTGGTGCCCAGAACTCGGCACAGTATTCCAGGTGAAGTCTGACCAATGCAGAATAGAGTGATGCTATTACAGCCTGTGAACTAGATATTATACTGCTATTGATGCAGCCCAGGATTGCATTGGCTTTCAGCCACATCAGACTGCTGACTCATGTTCAGCTTGTGGTCTACTAAGACTCCCAGATCCCTTTCACATGTACTGTTGTCAAGCCAGGTGTCACCCATCCTATATTTGTGCATTTCATTTTTTTTCTGCCTAGGATATTCCATGTATTGTCAAAGGCTTTCATGGCCGGACTCAACTGGTTGTTGTGGGCTTTCCAGGCTGTGTGATCTGGTAGATCTTGTTCCTAACATCTCGCCTGCATCTATGGCTAGCATCTTCAGAGGTGTATCACAGAGAATCCCATTGTAACTTCTCTCTGTGTTTCTAATCTGTCCATGTTATTCTGAATTCTGACCCTATCCTCTGGGATATTAGCTACCCCACCAGCTAGAAGACGATTATATCTAGCAGGAAAGAGGAATTTGAAGGTTTACAATGCTAGAAATTCCCAGGAACTTCAGAAAAAGTTTGTTTTAACACAGAGAAGCAACAGACGGAAAAAAAT